>NC_134094.1:28613457-28961948 GCF_000715075.1 Nicotiana tabacum | reverse complement strand
AACTAAATACGTACTCGTCACCTCACGTACATGGTTTTCAATTACACAATTTCCACATAAGACTCAATGCCTAAGGGGTAATTCCCCCAATCAAGGTTAGGCAAGATACTAACCTTTTTAAAGTTAGGCCGATATTCCAAAATAGCTTTCTCACGTGAATTGACCTCCGGACGGCTCCAATCTTTCTTGAGCCTTCCTTACATTACTACGAGGTTCTGTAAATCTTAGCAACTTCAATATATTTAGAAACATAACAAAAGTGAACCATAATTAGGAAAATATTCATGGTTTCAGCTCATTTGAGCATTTTATCAAACACTAGGTGGGCAAATTTGGTTACAAAGTTTTTCTAGAAGATTTCCTTCACTCCACAACCCGATCCTTACTTATTTGAGCTCAAAACTCTTCCCACAAACCTTATTGGTACAAGAATATATGCATAATACTCTTACACCCAAGAATCATACTCCCAATCACCCATCATGTACCCCAAACACGAAATTGAAGACTAGGGGTTTGAATCTTACCTCTTAGATGAAGATCTTGTGATTGGCTTCCTTGATTCTTGAAGATTGGTGCAAGATTGGATGATTAGAATGTTAGTTTCCCTCCTTATCTCTCTAAAATGCTCTTATCTCTCTCTAAAACCCTCAAAAAAATACCCCAAAATAAGCCCCAAAGGCTATTTATAAAAATGGGGTTGGGTTATGAAAATAGAAAAATTAACCCTCCGGTCTCAGGTCTGTGTTCGCATAATGGACCGTACAATTGGTATGCGGGTTGCACAATGCACCGCAAAACTGACGCCCAAAAATGGGCTTCACTGGATAGGTCTGCGACCATTTTGCGGTCGCATAACCACTTCTGCAGCCCGCAGAATGATTCTGCGGTCGCAGAATGATTCTGCGGTCGCAGAATTGCATTCTGCCAGCCTTTAGTAATTTGGTCATAACCTCTTGTAGGTGTGTCCAAATGACGAACGATTTGAAGCGTTAGAAACTATACTCGAAGAACGTTAATTTGATAGGTCATACATCACATAAATGCTTATATATATGTAGATATGCCCGTCCAAAATTTGGTCTTGTGCATACCCATTTGAAACTTTAGTCTATCACGAACTTTCCAACTTGACTTAGACTTAGGGCTCACCTTAGACCCCACACCACTTATAATATACCTCGTATACTTATTATCATATCCAATTGATATCCATCATATTAATAGTCCTCGTCTGCATATAAAATAATATAATTAGCGCACATCAACTTTCTTAATAGCGCTTAAATACTTCTAAATTTACCGGGGTGTTACATTCTCCCCCACTTAAGAACATTCATCCTCGATTGTTTTAAAAGTCACTTCTAATAATAGAGTTATCATACTTTTACCTCCAAACTTTATGCATAAGCACTTATGAGTATATGGGTCTTATACTTCCTATCCAAAATCTCAATTTACTTATTGCCCTTAAAATTTGACTATCTTTACAAATTCTTAAAAATTTTGACAGAGTTTTCCCTGTAACTGGGCCTATCCACTTGCCAGAGAATCACCAAAATCACCCTATAAACACATCCATAACTCGACCAAGCATCATAGTGTATATCAACAACACTAATCTCAACATTACCGGTATTATATTATCAAGAGTGATATATGGACATGAACTGCACATTTTTAAATCATAACACCTAGAAACTACCTTTCAAATCAAAACCAATTTCTATACAATCAAGCGAAAATATTTTCTTTCCACAACACTTTCGGCCTTCAAGGTGACCTTCTCGACTTACAAAATTAGCCATAACACATTAACGTAGGCAGTCCCAACTTCCGGACTTATCTAACAAGGATGACAATTAGGTACCTCTCATAAGCTAACTATCCATAAACTCCACCTCCACTAGCTTCCACCGGAACAATAGATAAAGGATTTTCAACTACCTTTTTAGACAGACACATGAAACACCGGGTACATGGAGGACCATGATGGGGGAAACATCATGCTCATAGTTTGGCCTATTACCTTCAGATTTCATAAGGCCTAATATCCCATATTAACACATTATGCTAGTCTCAACCAGCGGTAGCAATTTCGTGCCTACACACACATTATATGTATGCCCATAATCACATCTCTGGTCATAATAACTGTTCATAATTAATTTCAGCATCCTCAATTAATCTTATATTAACCAAAATCTTGTTTAAAATTTTTCACAACACTCACAACAACACGTGAGGCATGATGACCTCATAATTATTTATCCGAATTAACGAGTCACATTTAACGCCACCTGGGCACTCATCTCATAGGCTAAAACTCAATATTTACAGCATGAATATGGCTAAATATGCACAGAAAATACATACAAAATTATCAAATAAGCCTAACAAGCATAACTCCTTATTAATACTACAGTACAAATTTAATTTCACAATGGGAGAATTTAAACTCATAAATTTTTCACCACAAGGACCTCGTCCTTATATAACTTCCACTGCGGCTTGTAGCCCAGTTTAAATATTTCACATCATATAAAAATGTGAGGATCTCGTCCTCAACTCCGAATCACAAATATTTTACACATTGTGCCAATTGAGATTTTCCATCAGCTACAAGAATATCAACAGCCGCTACCGTGACCAAAAATGCTTGGATCTTCACACAAGGTGCAGGGAGTAACGTGAGTACACCAACTCAGTAAGGAACAGAAGTAAATAAAGGCTGAGAAATAGTGACGAGCTAAATGCAAGTACCGTTCATATCACAAGAATTTAGCGGCATGCTATGCAACCATAGTTTAAGTCAAATCAGCTTGTTTAAATCAAGTTCAAGTAAGACAATCAAAAATATCTTTCAACAATTCTCAAACAAGAACTCAAAGCAACTATGAGCATGGATGATGAAATCATGTACTGCCCCTCGGGCTAACATCGCTCAGTCCTCCCAATCACTCCAACCTCACAATCACTCAAGCCTCACAGTCACTCAAGCCTCACAATCACTCATGCCTCACAATCGCTCAGCACTCGGCACTCGTACTCAGTAGGTACATACGGCCACTGGGGGTGTTCAGACTCCGGAGGGGCTCCTACAGCCCAAGCGCTATAATCTACATGGACAACTCACGTGCTATAATATCATATCAGAATCCGCATGGATAACTCACATGTTGAGGTATAATACCTCACAAATAGGCCCTCGACCTCACTCAGTCATAAACCTCTCCAGTCTCTCGGGCTCTCAGAAATCAAAGAAATCAGCCCAAACAACATTAACATGATGCAACAAATAGAATAACAGAGACTGAGCTATAATGTAAGAATGCATGAACATGACTGAGTACGGGATATCAACTAAAGCAGTGAGAGGACAGCAAGAAACGATATCTAAGGGTCCAAACAATACTAGCATAAGGCCTAGACATGGTATCTAGCATGATTTACAGTAAATGTTTCTAAAGCACATAAAGAGCTTTATAGCTACAACAGGTTGTTCAACTTTATAGTTGCTACGGGACGGACCAAGTCACAAATCCCCTATGGTGACCGCCCACACGCCTGTCACCTAGTTTGTACGTCACCTCCAAATAGTCAAATGACAAAAATCCGGGGTTTCATACCCTCAGGACTAGATTTACAATCGTTACTTAACTTAATCCGAGCAAATCTCTACTCTGCAATGCCCTTGCCTCTTGAATCGACCTCCGAGCGTCCTGAATCTAGCCACAAGCAGTACAATACCATTAATATATGCTAAAGGAATCCATTCCACAAGAAAACTACTAAATTAGACTCAAAACCCGAAATCGACTCAAATCCGACCCCCGAGCCCATGTCTCGAAATCCGACAAAAGTCACAAAACCCGAAAGCCCAATCACTCACGAGTCTAACCATAAAAAATTCATCAAAATCCAACATCATTTGGTCCCTCAAATCCTCAAATTACACTTTCCAAAATCCCAAGCCCTAACCCCCAATTTTCACTTCAAAACCCCACTAATTAAATGAGAAATCAACGGAAAAACACCATATCTAGGAGTATTAGAGCTCAAGCAACTTACCTCTGTGAAAACCCTTGAATCCCCTTCAAATATCACCCTAAAAGCTCCAAAGTCCGAGTTAAAAATGGTGGAAATGAGAAAAAATCACGAAGTCATCAATTTATACATTCTGCCCAGTGAAACCGCACTTGCGGCCCCTTTTTCCGCTTTTACGATGCTCCACCTGCTGAATTTCCATCGCAGGTGCGGAAATCACTTAAGATCCCAAGTTCCGCATTTGCGGCCAAATCTCGCACCTGCGAAAGCACACTTGCGCATCTCCCTCCGCTTCTGCGATGCCAGCCAAATTCCTCCTCTCCGCATCTGCGCCCCAGGTCTCGCACCTGCAGGCTCGCAGATGCGACAACCTTCTCGCACCTGCAGTTCAACAATGCAGTTGTGCCCCATAATCTGCTTCTGCGACCATCGCAGGTGTGGGAACTTCATCGCACCTACGCCTTCTGCCCAGCTCCTCCAATCTCGCATCTGCGATCTCCCGCTCGCTTCTGCGGGCTCGCAGCTGCGATGAGACATCCGCAGGTGTGATTATGACAGCTGAGTTCAACTTCAGCAATTCCTCTAATTTCCAAACTTGATTCGTTAATCACCCGATTTCACCCCGAGGCCCTCGGGACCTCAATCAAACATACCAACATATCCCACAACATCATACGAACTTAGGTAAATCATCAAATCACTCAAAACAACATCAAAACACAAAATTACACTCGGATTCAAGCCTAAGGACTTCTAAACTTCTGAATTCCACCAACGATGCTGAAACTCGCTAAACCACATCCGAATGACCTCAAATTTTACACATAAGTCAAAAATAACACCATGAACTTATTCCAACTTCCGGAATTCCATTCCGACCCCGATATCAAAATTTCCACTACCGACCAAAATTGCCAAAATTCTAACTTTCGCCAATTCAAGCCTAATTCTACCACGGGCCTCCAAATCTCATTCCAAACGTGCTCCCAAGTCCAAAATAACGGAACCATCAAAATTCAAATCCGATGTCATTTACACATAAGTCAACGTCCGGTTGACTTTTCCAACTTAAGCTTCTACTTTAGAGACTAAGTGTCTCAATTCACTCTGAAACCACTCCGTACCCGAACCAACAAACCTGGTATAACACAACATAACTGAAGGACTCAAAAAGAAGCAGAAATGGGGGAAACGGGCTATAACTCTCGAAATGACCGGCCGGGTCGTTACATTCTTCCCTAGTTAAATATACGTTCATCCTCGAACGTGCCAATAGTTGTTTCCATGCCATCAAATCGCTATTCCATCTTACCATGCACGTACCCGGGGGTGATCTCACGTCACCCTATTCTATATAGGCCTAACCACATAACATAACTGAAAATCATTAATTTAACCTTAGCCCAAAAACCTTGGACCAAATTTCTAACATCCAGAATTCTTTTCAAGACCCGAATCTCACATCCACACACTGTATAAGATTGAACGAGCTGCATCGAGCCATAACTATAACCACGGATATAATCAACTAATATTATACACAACTTGCATGCTCGTAGAACCATTCTTGATCACAGTAACTACTCCAAAACCAACCAAGTACTAGTATTAAACCCCATATCGAACCAAACATCACCCCAAAACTTCGTATATTGTCAATAATAAAAGAAACACATAGAATCTCGTAATCTCTTATCAGATCAGCACGTCATAGAGCTCTCTCGTCCCACCCTTAACCATAATCCCTTTCTTAGCCGACTTTCAATGTCATCTTCCCAAATATACCGTAATCAAACCTGACAGTACCCATTCTGGGTCTAATGACCTTAAATTATTAAATACAACTATCCCACAGACATGCCATACCAATATAACTCAGAGTCACAAACCGTGCCATCCGTGCGCCAATACGCAACAATTCAAATGTATTTAGTCATGGAAAATGACTCAAATGAGAGAACTGCCCCGCCAGATTAACAAGTACCGCCACAAAGAAATGCTAAAAATCCATCACACACCGAAGAACCATCACACGATTCTAACGCAAGGTTCATACCTTAACATAACTCCGCTGCAATGCGTGCCCCTTCCAAATGCTGGTCCATATTATCTACCTCAAGCCACCCTGCTCAAAATCAATAACGACGGAGAGGCAAATGGCAAAAATGCCACACAAAACCTGAAAGAACATAACCAATATGCAATCGATCATGCAATACCCAAATACTCATCTCGCTCAAATTCTGCCATAAGGCCTTCAATAGATCCGCACCATGTGTGCATATAACCAATGAAACACAACTTCTCGTAGCATAGAAGAGTAACTCACAAATCATTTCAGACCACAAATAAGTTCAACATCAACCGAATGGCACATCACTCAACAATAGCAGTAGGGAGCCAACCAGTCAGACTCAGTGTAGAATACACATCCTAATTGGGCCTACCAATGGACCCCAAATCAACTCTGGTCACCCACAAATAGATAAATACTCCTCCGAAAGTCAACAATGACTAAATCATAACACATACTATCATCTGGCTAGCTTCGGCCATGACTTCACAGTCTACAACCATGAAACAATCTGCTCCTGAGGACTCCCAGTCTCCAAATCCATAGAACACATGAACCACCATATCTGATCCCAACTCCAGCACTAGAATGACTAACACATCTTCCATTCACGATCTTCCCATAAGGAATACTTTCAAAATTCTTCTGTGCCACAAAGCAATAATTTGAATATCAACAGTCTTTCAACCAGGTGAGTACTGCAATACCAATGAACACCCGTAAGTCACAACACAATGCGCCTTTTGAAATGCGAACCGTTCTCAGGGACTATCGAGAAGTTATAACATTCATCTAATTATCTATAATTGACCATTCTGTCCAAAATTCATGATCTTCCTTTCAAGAATGAACTGCCACCTTGTACATGTAAATCTTAATCCCGCGCAACACACCACGTCTATCATGTGAAAGGCACAAAAATCTCATTATAAACTCTAAGTCACCAGCAAATTACATAACTTATTAGTTGGAAACCTCTCTCTTGCTTCTTTCTAGGAGGAAATCGCAATACATAACACATTCCATACACCGGTAGAAAATATCCGGTTCAAACTATGGTAGAACCCATCATGAACACTTTGAAATTCATTTGCACATAACCAAACTATCAGAACTGAATTCTTCTAACTCCACCAAGCCACATAGGTTGCCAAATCCGAGAGTATTGCCACAAAACACCCGTAAAACCCCACCTCATCGTAAGAACCAAAAGAACCGAGCATACCATTACCATACTGATCCATCATGTTACCCATTTGTCCTATTTTCTCCGAGTTTCTTCTGAATCGCCCTTAAGTTGACATTTCTCCTTGTCAGAACACTTTTATCCTTACCCAAAGCTCACTACAAGACATCCTAACATAAAACCACATCGCCCTAAGGCCCATAAGCCACTGTATTCTTCTTAAGCACCTCCATAAATACCCCAATCGAAACACTCACTCTGAAAATACCTTATGCAAATTTAAATTTATTCCTCTTTCCTTTCTTATACTGAAATGTAGAATCCATAGCCAATAGAATTACCGCACGTCCTGATACCATCCAATGTGAGTAACTGATTCTAGTGATATATAAATTCGAAAAAATTTCAATTTCCACATATATATTTTGAATCCATTAGAACCCTCTCCAGAGTCATCCACTCTGCTCAAATCTAATTTACTCCACCCCAAACAGGCCGAAAGACATGTGCTCCTTTAGCACAATCAACACTCAAATAAGTAACCCTACCTTATCACGACCAATCAAGTTCATACTTCGTGTGCACTACATCCTTCAAAATAACAACTTAATCATTCCATAATTTTCATGTTTTCATAAAGTGCAATGTAACCCATATCCAGGAATTTACTTACCCGAGTCATCCTCAATCTCCTCCTCTGTAAGTCATAACTAAACCACAAGTATGCCTCAGACCAAAACTAAAATTTAACACATAACCATTAAATCAAATTGTCAATAGCATGCTCCCTCGCTTAGCTTTAAGCTACAATTATATAAACTTAGACTCATTCTAAATTACCATGATCTCGCACCGTTAACCCGTCAGACTTCTCGAAGTCTTTTGTTAAGCTTTTCATGAACATTCTGAATCACCAGCCACAGTCACACACTCGACCTCTTACCGGGTATCAAGTAATATTCCTCGCAGAAGCTTCATCAACATCACACCACCGCTAACTTCTCACAAGAGATAACCCACCTGTGGAATTCCTTACCGACATATTCCAAAGACGTTGCACTGGGTGCAACAACCACGTAATCAGTAAATTCTCCTGAGTTCATGCTCACCCACCATTTGTATAAGTCTGCACTTTCCCTATTGACATCAACTGAAAGTTCAACAATACCTTCCGAACTCAAGTCATATTGCGCCTGAAACGATAATCAGATCTTAACATCCCTCTTCACTTCAAACAAACTCCTTTCTGCCATATTCAATCTTTCTTCGTACAGTAACCATCACTCCAAATAAAGTCCGTAGGCCAAATCACATTCTATCACGATTCCAAACCGTTCTACACTTTCTCAAGGCGCGTGACTACCCAACCGCAGAATCCGTATGCTAATTTTCCACTCTTACTTCGATTAAACCATCTCCTTTAAGCAACTTCTCAACCTCTACTTCTCCTACTTGACCTGCTAGTACTTTAACCACCGTAAAACACTTCCCGTCATGTCTCCCTCATACTTTGCTGCCCAACTGTTGCATCAAATCAAAATGCATCTATATCACACCTAAACCAATAAAATGTTACCGACTCTAAGCCTCTTCGAAGATGAACTTTCTCCAGCCATCAACATTAGAAATGCCCATCCGCAACTACAATTACTACATAATCACTTACTCTTCTTGATTCCAAACTCATTGACAAGACATAAGAATTTATTTTGTCCCATAATTTAACAACGTGAAAGATCCTTCAATATACTCACAACTCGAGACTATACGTCAAATCAAGACAGAAATCGAGTACCTAATAGCAAACTCTTGAGTCATAAGCAAACTTTATTCGTCACATTCAACCCATCTGAACACATCCTGTAGTCACATCATACTTACCATATAGCCATTCAATCGCTCATCGAGCCACAAATCCTACTCGTGGGGATATTACCGGATATAGGGGTCCATATGTACAAGTTCTCACAACCGAAACTACCAAGCCTAAGCTGCGGTCTAACCCCGGCCTCAAGTCCTCCAAAATGGCCCATCAACAAAATACAGACTCGAACCTCGTTCATATAATCACAAGCCGGCGATGCACAGCTGATACCGAGCTCTCATATGCGCATACGAAATGCGTGGAAAGAATTCAAAGAGTTATGTTTCAAGCTGAATCAATTCTACACGATAGAATACAAGAAAGTGAAATTTTCTTAAGGGTTCGGCAGCCTCTCGAAGATAAGTACAGATGTCTCCATACTGATCCGCAAGAATCAACTAAACCTACTCATGACTCATGAAACCTACCAACTTGTCACGACCCTAAACTCAAACCTGTCGTGATGGGCCTATCGATGGTACTAGGCTAGCCGACTCCCACAATACTACAATAATTCATTCAAAGATATGCAAAAAGGCGTATTGTATAGTAGAATTTCATAAAAGAAACAAGGGTTGAACTCAAAAATAGAAATGCGGAATGAAAAGCCCCAAACATCGGGGTGCCACTGAGTCATGAGCAACTACTAAAAATTGGTCCGACAACAACAAGACTAACATAGTCGGGGGAAATCCAAAATACAACTAATGGGAAGATAAAGAAGAAGAAAACAAGGCTGCGATCGTCGGGCAGCTACCTTGCTAACTCTAATTATCAGCTACAGGAATATCAACAGCCGCTACCATGACCAAAAATGCCTGGATCTGCACACAAGGTACAGGGAGTAACGTGAGTGCACCAACTCAGTAAGCAACAGAAGTAAATAAAGGCTGAGAAGTAGTGATGAGCTAAATGCAAGTACCGTTCATATCACAAGAATTTAGTAAAGTGCGACATGCTATGCAACCAGAGTTTAAGTCAAATCAGCTTGTTTAAATCAAGTTCAAGTAAGACAGTCAAAAATATCTTTCAACAGTTCTCAAACAAGGACTCAAAGCAACTATGAGCATGGATGATGAAATCATGTACTGCCCCTCGGGCTAACATCACTCAGTCCTTCCAATCACTTCTACCTCACAATCACTCAAGCCTCACAATCACTCAAGCCTCACAATCACTCATGCCTCACAATTGCTCAGCACTCGGCACTCGCACTCAGTATGTACCTGCGCTCACTGGGGTGTTCAGACTCCGGAGGGGCTCCTACAACTGTTACTTACCTCAATGCGAGCAAATCTATACTCCCCAATGACCTTTCCTCTCGAATTAGTCTCCGAGCATCCAGAATCTAGCCACAAATAGTACAATACCATTAATATATGCTAAAGGAATCAATTCCACAAGAAAACTACTAAATTAGACTCAAAACTTAAAATCGACCCAAATTCAACCCTCGAGCCCACGTCTCGAAATTTGACAAAAGTCACAAAACCCGAAAGCCCAATCACTCACGAGTCTAACCACACGAAATTCATCAAAATGCGATATCATTTGGTCCCTCAAATCCTCAAATTACACTCTCCAAAATCTCAAGCCCTAACCCCCAATTTTTACTTCAAAACCCCACTAATTAGATGACAAATCAACGGGAAAGCACCATAGCTAGGAGTATTAGAGCTCAAGCAACTTACCTCTGTGAAAACCCTTGAATCCCCTTAAAAAATCACCCCAAAAGCTCCAAAGTACGAATTAAAAATGGTGAAAATGAGAAAAAATCACGAACTCCACAATTTATACATTTTTCCCAGTGAAACCACACCTGCGGCCCCTTTTTCCGCTTCTGCGATACCGCACCTAAGGAATTTCCATCGCAGGTGCGGGACTCACTTAAAATCCCAAGTTTCGCATCTGTGGCCAAATCTCGCACCTGCGAAAGTGCACTTGCGCATCTCCCTCCGCTTCTGTGATGCCAGCCAAATTCCTCCTCTCCGCATCTGTGCCCCAGGTCTCGCACCTGCGGGCTCGCAGATATGACAGCCTTCTCGCACCTGCGGTTGAACAACTCACCTGCGCCCCATAATCCGCTTCTGCGACCATCGCAGGTGCAGGAACTTCATCGCACCTGCGCCTTCTGCCCAGCTCCTCCAATCTCGCATCTGCGATCTCCCGCTCGCTTCTGCGGGTTCGCACATGTGATGAGACATCCACAGGTGCGATTATGACTGCTGAGTTCAACTTCAGCAATTCCTCCAATTTCCAAACTTGTTCTGTTATTCACCCGAAATCACCCCGAGGCCCTCGGGACCTCAACCAAACATACCAACATATCCCAGAACATCATACGAACTTAGACAAATCATCAAATCACTCAAAACAATATCAAAACACCAAATTACACTCGGATTCAAGCCTAAGGACTTCTAAACTTCTGAATTCCACCAACGATGCCGAAACCCACTAAACCACGTCTGAATGACCTCAAATTTTACACACAAGTCAAAAATAACACCACGAACCTATTCCAACTTCCAAAATTTCATTTCGACCCTGATATCAAAATTTCCACTACCGACCAAAATCCCCAAAATTCTAACTTTCACCAATTCAAGCCTAATTCTACCACGGGCCTCCAAATCTCATTCCGAATGCGCTCCCAAGTCCAAAATCACCTAGCGGAGCTAATGAAATCAACAAAATTCAAATCCGAGGTCGTTTACACATAAGTCAACGCCCGGTTGACTTTTCCAACTTAAGCTTCTACTTTAGAGACTAAGTGTCTCAATTCACTCCAAAACTACTCCGGACCCGAACTAACTAACCCGGTATAACACAATATAGTTGAAGGACTCAAAAAGAAGCAGAAATGGGGGAAACAGGGCTATAACTCTCGAAACGACCGACCGGGTCGTTACACTCTTATAAGCTAACTATCCATTAACTCCACCTCCACTAGCTTCTACCGGAACAATAGATAAAGGATTTCCAACTACATTCTTAGACATAGACACATGAAACACCGGGTACATGGAAGACCATGATGGGGGAAACATCATGCTCATAGTTTGGACCATTTCCTTCAGATTTCGTAAGGCCTAATTTTCCATATTAACACACTGTGTTAGTCTCAACCGGCGGTAGCAATTTCGTGCCTACATTCATATTATATATATTCCCATAATCACATCTCTGGTCATAATAACTGTTCATAATTAATTTCAGCATCCTCAATTAATCTTATATTAACCAAAATCTCGTTTAAAATTTTTCACAACACTCACAACAACACGTGAGGCATGAAGACCTCATAATTATTTATCTGAATTAACAATTCACATTTAAAGCCACCTGGGCACTCATCTCATAGGATAAAACTCAATATTTACAGCATGAATATGGCTAAATATGCACAGAAAATACATACAAAATTATCAAATAAGCCTAACAGGCATGACTCCTTATTAATACTATAGTACAAATTTAATTTCACAAAGGGAGAATTTAAACTCATAAATTTTTTACCACAAGGACCTCGTCCTTATATAACTTCCACTGCGGCTTGTAGCCCAGTTAAATATTTCACATCATATAAAAATACGAGGATCTTGTCCTCAACTCCGAATCACAAGTATTTTGCACATTGTGCCAACTGAGATTTTTCATTCCCTTTCTTTCTTCTTTTTTAATAAATTTTAGTAAACAATTTTCACAACACATAATAAACCCCCATGCCAATAGGGCATATAATTCATAAAATTGAGGCCAATTATTCCAAAGTCACATCAAAAATCACTGTAGTGAGTAATAGAAAGTCACTTTTGGACTTATAGCCCTCGATCGTGTACAAAAATAAAAATGATAGAGATGGGCTAACATCATCAAATCTCCAAACATGGATAAATATATAAGTGTGTCACAAAATTACGAAGCTCACCCATAAGCGGAGCATAATAGGAGGACTCGCCTCAATATTCAGAATCGAATCAAATTAAGCGAAATATCCCTTTATAACAAATCAGGATCGTACCTGTAACGACACCATCTAGTGTGGTGGCCTCAGCCACACCATAGTAAATATATCAACGGGCTGGGCCTCCCCCTCTAGGGCGCCCCCTACCCACCTGTCCTCACCCCTAATTGACTGTGCACGTGGAGTATTAACTGGAATAACGCTTGTAGCCTGAGTGTTCTGATGAAATCCACCCCTCCCAAGTCTGGGACAATCTCTTATGATGTTCCTAGTCTCACCACACTCATAGCAACCCCTCTGAGGTCGCGACTGCTCGTACTGAGTCTGTGCCAGATAACTGGAATAACCACTATAAGAATCTTGTGTCGGTGGTGCACTATAAGAACATACTAGAGCACCCCGAGTAATCTGATGTGCGGTTTGAGCTGGACGACTGCTCGAGCCTCCGCCATAATGGGTCATAACTGAAGAGTAAAATCCACTGAACCCTCCAGAGCTTCGAGACCTTTTGGTCTCTTTAGACTCATTTTCCTCACTTAGAACACGTTCTAATATCCTGGCAATCTCTACTACTTGCTGAAATGGAATGTCAGTTTGCAATTCTCGAGCCATGCTTATTTTAAAATCATAATCGAACCTTTCAAGAATTTGCGGACTCGCTCTCTGACTGTAGAAACTAAGATAGGTGTGTGTCAGGCTAACTCACTGAACTTGATAGCATATTCTGACACCGTCATGATGCCCTGACGCAACCGTTCAAACTCTGTGCGTCATGCATCCCATAGAGTCTGTGGAACAAACTCTTTCAAAAACGTTTCCAAAAATTGAGCCCAAATTGGTGGTGTTGCATTGGTTGTCTGCCCTCTTCATAAGCTTGCCACCATCAATACGCTGCTCCTGACAATCGAAATATAGTAAATGCAACTCCACTCACCTTCACAATACCCATGGTGCGGAGAATATGGTGACATTTTTCTAGAAATCCTTGGGCATCCTCAGTAATTGTGCCACTGAAGGTAGGTGGACTATACCTCTTAAATCTCTCAAGGATCTTTTGTTCTTCTTCTGATGCCTCTGGCCTGACCTCAGGCTGAACTGGAATAACATGATGTACCGGTACTATACCTGGAACCTGACCAATGTGAACCTGATGCTATGAAGCACAGGAGGTAGGATTCTGAGTTACTCCCCCAATATGTGCAATATTTGGTGCAATATAAATCAATCCCGCTTGAGTTAATGTACCAAACATATTCAAGAACTGTGCTAAAGTCTCCTGAAGTCCGGGGGTAACAACAGGTGCTTCTGGTACCTGTCCTCCAACTGGAGCTACTAGCGGCTCCTCAACTGTTGCTCTGACAGGTGCTCTAGTCGCGGCACGTGCCCTTCCTCGGCCTCTACCTCGGCCCCGGCCTCTTGCGGCCCGCAGTATGTGCGGGTGTCTGCTAAGCTGACCCGGTAGCACGTTTCCTCACCATCTGTGAGAGAATAGAGATGCAAAGGCTCAAATTTAACAAATCCCGCACGACAATAATGAAAGAAGTGGAAATTTCCAAATAGTTCTATAGCCTCTCGAAGATAAGTGCAGACGTCTCCGTACCGATCCGCAAGATTCTACTAAACTCGTTCGTGACTCGTAGAACCTATGAACCTGGAGCTCTGATACCAACTAGTCACGACCCAAAATCCCACCATAGGCATCATGATGGCACTTAGTCTCTAACACTAGGTAAACCGACTATAACAATAATTCAAGCCATTTTTTTAAAAATATATAATTTAATACATGTGTCAAAACCAACAACAAAAATATTCAAACAAACTCCCAAGACTGGTAATACTGAGTCACAAACTCTAACTGGATATATGAAACAATCTCAAGGATTGAATATACAATAATGTTTGAATAATAATTAACAATACAATAAAATAGAAAGACTCCAAGGGACTACGATGACCAAGCGTCTCTACCTTGAATCCTTGCCATCAACCCACTAACTTTGTCCGAGTCTGATATCTCCATTACCTGGCTCTGCACAAAAATGTGCAGAAGTATAGTATGAGTACACCAAGGTCGGTACTCAGTAAGTATCAAGACTAACCTCGGTGGAATAGTGACGAGGTACAGTCAAGACACACACTAGTCAAATAACATGTGCAATATAGCAGTATACAATGGTACTGGAAAACAACTAGCAATAATAGCAACAAAATCAACTAGGGATATAAACAACAAGGCAACAAGAACACCATAATTATTACTCAAACGAATAAGGAACACAAGTACAATCAATTAAACATGTCCTTCAAATATAGATCTTTCACATATAATTATTTCGAATAAATACCTTCCGAATATATTTCTTTCAAATAATAATCTTTCGAATATACTTCTTACAAATAAATATCTTTCGAATATACTTCTTTCAAATTAATATCTTTCGAATATACTTCTTTCAAATAAAAGTCACTGTGAAATACCTTATTTCATAATCATAAAACACCGGTCTCAACTTACTTTCATATTTTCATAACACGAGTCTCAGCCCACTTTCACATTTCTACGGCACCTCGTGCACATATTTCTATCATAAGTGCACAGACAACTCACGTGCTAATAATACAATTATTATTTACTCACGCACCTCATGCCCACATCTCATATCACAACTGCACGGACAGTTCACGTGCCAATATCATAATCACCATATTTCTGCGGTACCTCATGCCCACATTTCATATCACATCTGCACGGACAAATCACGTGCTAATAACATAATCCGCCCGGCAACAGCCACAGCTCACAATTACAACATGGATCAGACTATTATCAAGTTTACGAAACAACAAGACAAGTTGCACAAGATATAATAATAAACACAAGGAGAATCAAAACATTTCACAAAAATCATCCACACCATAATCCCACATCATCATATAAAAATCATCAATATAATAACCCCACATCATCGCATATCATCCCTGACAATAGCCATCATTATCTCTCTTATAGCCACTCTTATCACTCCTATAATAGCCTCTATTATCCCTCTGCCATGACAATATCAATAGCCACCCTTATCGCTCTTATAACCTCCCTTATTGTTCCTATAATAGCCTCCCTTATCGCTCTGTTTAATAGCCTCCCTTTTCGCTCCGCCTAGATAACATCCTAGCACACATAACAAGACTGAAATGACACCCTTATGCTCACATAATATCAACGATGGAATGCCACTCTTATACGCCATTTAATAGTTACCCAAATCACACAACAATTCAAACAGAATATTATCACAACAGCACAGCATCATCAACTTGTATATACAAATTTCCCGTAGGCCACAACTATTACAAAGGTACAACAAAGTTAATTAATTTCACAATAGATAGTCCACGGCTCAACACAATGTATATAAAATCTCAAAACAACCACAAGGATGGGAAAATAACTCATCATAGGACAACGCCTTCTTTAATCCAAATTTTAGATAAATATATAAACGCCTCAATAATTTTATTTAATTAATTATTTGCATATGAAAAATCCATAATGTGATTATTTCCAAGAAATATCAAATCAACAAATACACGGAATTCACATAAAATTCCAAGTGGCAATCACACCAAATTATCATATAAAATACAAACTCGACAAACAAGGAATGAGGCATGACAAATCAAGGATTTACTAAGTTCCAATGATTTTCCAATTTAATACATAAGGGCGTCTACGAATTTTAACCGATATAATTTGCACATCTAAACTAAGTACGTACTCGTCACCTTGCGTACATGGTTTTCAATTACACAATTTCCACATAAGACTCAATGCCTAAGGGGTAATTCCCCCACTCAAGGTTAGGCAAGATACTTACCTTTTTGAAGTTAGGCCAATATTCCAAAGTAGCTTTCTCACGTGAATTGACCTCCGGACGGCTCCAATCTTTCTTGAGCCTTCCTTACATTACTATGAGGTTCCGGAAATCCTAGCAATTTCAATCTATTTAGAAACATAACAAAAGTGAACCATAATTAGGAAGATATTCATGGTTTCAGCTCATTTGAGCATTTTATCAAACACTAGGTGTGCAAATTTGGTTACAAGTTTCTTCTACAAGATTTCCTTCACCAAACAACCCAATCCTTACTTATTTGAGCTCAAAAATCTTCCCACAAACCTTATTGGTACATGTATATATGCATAATACTCTTACACCCAAGAATCATACTCCCAATCACCCATCATTTACCCCAAACTCAAAATTGAAGACTAGGGGTTTGAATCTTACCTCTTAGATGAAGATCCCGTGATTGGCTTCCTTGATTCTTGAAGATTGGTGCAAGATTGGATGATTAGAATGTTAGGTTCCCTCCTTCTCTCTCTAAAATACTCTTACCTCTCTCTCTAAAACCCTCAGAAAAACACCCCAAAATAAGCCCAAAAGGCTATTTATCAAAATGGGGTCGGGTTATGAAAATAGGTAAATTAACCACTTCTGCGGCCCGCAGAATGATTCTGCAGTAAAGTACAGCATGCTTTAAGAATCAGTGTTTGAATCAAATCATCTCGTTTAAACCTGATTCTAGTAAAAATCATTTAAAGATAATTTTCAACAGTTTTTCAAACAAGGCTCAATGCAAAGGTGAGCAAAAATGATGAAATCATAAACAGCCCATCGGGCAAACCTCACAGTCACTCATGTGACTCGCGCATACCTCACAATCACTCTTTCCACTCGGGCATACCTCACCATCACTCTTGCCACTCGGTAATACCTCACAATCACTCATGCCTCACAGTTACTCGGCACTCGGCACTCGGCATTCGCACTCAGTAGGTACCTGCGCTCACTGGGGGTGTGTACCGACTCCGGAGGGGCTCATTCAGCCCAAGCACTATATAAGGCCAAATCATGGCATAAATCACACAGGCCCTCGGCCTATCAAACATGTTACGGCGTACAGCCCGATCCCATAAATATCCTCACAAATCAGGCCCTCGGCCTCACTCAGCCATAAACCTCTCAAGCCACTCGGCTATTTCAGTAAAAACAGGGCATTCGGCCCAAAACAACATTTATATGCATCAAAAAAGAGTCATAAAACTGAGTTATGCAGTAAACAAGTATAACCATGACTGAGTATAGATTTTCAATCGAAAACAGTGAGAGGATAGTAAGAAAAGGCACCTAAGGGTCCAAACAGCACTAGCACAAGGCCCAAACATGGCATTCAACCCAACTTACAGAAACTCTTTCTAAAACATATAAGTATCATATAATTTCCACAAAATATGCAACTTTATAGTGCTACGGGACGGACCAACTCGCAATCCCCAATAGTGCACGCCCACACGCCCGTCACTAGCATGTGTGTCACCTCAAAATAGTAGAATGATACAAAAATCTGGGGTTTCATACCCTCAGGACTAGATTTGCATTCGTTACTTACCTCAAACCGGTCAAATCTCTACCCCGAAATACTCTTACCTCTCGACGCAGCCTCCAAATGTTTCGAATCTATTCACAATCAGTACAATACCATCAATATACATAAATGGGATGAATTCCACAAGAAAAACTATCAAATTAGCCCAAAACCCGAAATTGGCTCAAACCCGGCCCTGGGCCCACGTCTCAAAATCCAATAAAATTTACAAAACTAGGAAACCCATTCACTCATGAGTCCAGCCATACCAAATTTGTCAAAATCTGACTTTGAATCGACATTCAACTCTCAAACCCCATTTTATGAAGTTTTTACTATTTTCCCCAATTTTCCACCCCAAAGTACTAATCAAATGATGAAATCAGTGATATATTCATGTACATTAACCAAATCCGAGTTAGAATCACTTACCCCGATAAATTTCTTGAAAAACCCTCAAAATATCGCCATAAACCGAGCTCCCTGGGTCCAAAATGTGAAATAATGCCCTAAACCCCGTTTATATAGTGCACTCTCTGATCTCCACTACGCTGACTGCGAAAATCCAGGCGTGGCCGCGAAAATCCAACGTTGTCCGCGCTTTTGGTGGCTGTAGTGATAGGCTTTAGTATTTTTGCCATAACCTTCTCTACAAATGTCCAACTGATAATTCCTTTAGCTTTCTGGAAACTAGACATGAAGGGCTACAACTTTTGTTTTTGAATCATCTCAAAATTCCTTGTAGATCAAAAGATATAGGCTTCCGAAATCGGACTAGCGAATCTGCAGATCTGCCCTGGAGCGCCTCCGCGACCAAATTTACGCGGTCCGCGCCCCCTCCTTCACCCTCAGCGGAATTTTGCCGCCCTCAGCGGAATGTTTAAGCACCAGAACCATGCCTCAGTTCCGATAATGCCCAAACTCGGTCAAAATCCACCCGAAACATACCTGAGGCCTCCGGAACCTCAACAAAAAACACCTACAATTCATATGTCAACATACAAACTTAATCGAACCTTCGAATCACTCAAAACAACATCGAAACACCAAATTACCCTCGAATTCAAGCCTAAGAACTTCTAAATTTTCAAATTCGGCATCCTATGCCGAAACCAACCAAACCACGTCTGAATGACCTCAAATTTTGTACACACATCACAAATGACACTACGAACCTACTCCAACTTTCGGAATTCCATTCCGACCCCGATATCAAATTTTCCACTACGAGCCGAAAATCGCCAAATTTTCAATTTCGCCAATTCAAGCCTAATTCTACCACGAACCTCCTAATCACATTCCGGACGCACTCCTAAGTCCAAAATCACCTAACGGAGCTAACGAAACCATCAGAATTCAAATCCGAGATCGTTTACACATAGGTCAACATCCAGTTGTCTTTTCCAACCTAAGGTTCTAAATAAGAGACTAAGTGTCTCATTCTACTCCGAAACCACTCCGGACCCGAACCAACTAACCTGGTATATCATAATATAGCTTAAGAGCATAAAGGAAACAGAAATGGGGGAAACGGGGCTATAACTCCCGAAATGACCTGCCGGACCATTACATCCTCCCCCTCTTAAACAACTGTTCGTCCTCGAACGGGTCTAGAAACATACCTGGAGTCTCGAATAGGCGTGTATATCTGCTCCGCATCTCCCGCTCGGTCTCCCGGGTGGCCTCCTCCACAGGCTGACCTCTCCACTGCTCCTTCACTGAAGCTATATCCTTTAACCTCAACCTTCGAACATGCCGACCCAAAATAGCCACCGGCTCCACATCATAAGTCATATCACCCTCCAACTGCACCGTGCTGAAGTCCAAAACATGGGACGGATCTCCAATATACTTCCGGATCATGGAAACATGAAACACTAGATGCACACTCGACAAGATGGGTGGCAAGGCAAGCTTATAACCCACCTCCCCAATCCTCTGAAGCACCTCAAAAGGCCCAATGAACCGGGGGGCTCAACTTGCCCCTCTTTCCAAATCTCATAACACCCTTCATGGGTGATACCTTCAACAAAACCTTCTCCCCAACCATGAAAGATACATCACGGACCTTCCTATCCGCATAACTCTTCTTCCTAGACTGCGCCGTGTGAAGTCGCTCCTAAATCAATTTCACCTTATCTAATGCATCTTGGACCAAGTCTGTACCCAAGAGCCCAGCCTCACCCGGCTCAAACCATCCAACCGGAGATCTACACCTCCTCCCATATAAAGCCTCGTACGGAGCCATCTGAATACTCAACTGATAACTATTGTTATATGCAAACTCCGCGAGTGGCAGAAACTGGTCCCATGAACCCCCAAAGTCAATGACACAAGCGCGCAACATGTCCTCCAATATCTGAATAGTGTGCTCGGACTGCCCGTCCGTCTGAGGGTGAAAAGTTGTGCTCAACTCAACTTGAGTACCCAACTCTCGCTGCACTGCACTCCAAAACTGTGATGTAAACTGAGTGCCCCTATCTGAAATGATGGAAACTGGGACACTATGCAGGCGAACAATCTCTCAGATGTAAATCTCAGCCAACCGCTCTAAAGAGTAAGTAGTACCAACTGGAATGAAGTGCGCGAACTTGGTCAGCCAATCCACAATAACCCAAATAGCATCGAACTTCCTCGAAGTTCGTGGGAGCCCAACTACAAAGTCCATAGTGATCCGCTCCCACTTCCACTCTGGAATGTCTAATCTCTGAAGCAAGCCACCCGGTCTCTGATACTCATACTTAACCTGCTGACAGTTGAGACACCGAGCTACAAACCCAACTATATCCTTCTTCATCTGCCTCCACCAATAGTGTTGTCTCAAATCCTAGTACATCTTCGCGGCACCCGGATGGATGGAATATCGCGAGTTGTGGGCCTCCTCAAGAATCAACTCTCGAAGCCCATCTACATTAGGCACACATATCCGGCCCTGCATCCTCAACATGTCGTCATCACCAATAGTCACATCCCTAGCATCACCTCTCTGAACCCTGTCCTGAGGAACGATCAAATGGGGGTTATCATATTGACGCTACCTGATACGGTCATAAAGAGAAGACCCGAAGAGCACGCAAGCCAATATCCGACTAGGCTCCGAAATATCCAATCTGACAAGTTGGCCCGCTAAGGCCTGAACATCCAATGCCAAAGGTCTCTCTGCTGCTGGAAGATATGCTAAACTCCCCAAACTCTCTGCCCGGCGACTCAAAGCATCGGCCACCACATTGGCCTTCCCCGGATGGTACAGAATAGTGATATCATAGTACTTAAGAAGCTCCAACCATCTCCACTGACGCAAATTAAGATCCTTTTGCTTGAACTGATGCTGCAGACTCCGGTGATCAGTATAGATCTCATAATGAACCCCATACAAATAATGACGCCAAATCTTCAAGGCATGAACAATGGCTGCTAACTCAAGATCATGGACAGGATAGTTCTTCTCATGGGTCTTCAACTGGCGCGAGGCATAGGCAATCACCCTACCCTCCTGCATCAAAACACAACCAATGCCTATCATCGAGGCATCACAATACACGTTGTAAGAACCTGAAGCTGATGGTAGATAACACTGGAGCTGTGGTCAAAGAAGTCTTGAGCTTCTAAAAACTCTCCTCACATTTATCATACCACCTGAATGGAGCACCCTTTTGGGTCAATCTGGTCAAGGGCAAAGCAATAGATAAAAATCCCTCCACAAAGCGATGGTAGTAACCCGCCAAACCAAGAAAGCTCCTAATCTCTGTTGGCTGAGGACG
Organism: Nicotiana tabacum; assembly: GCF_000715075.1. NCBI lineage: Eukaryota > Viridiplantae > Streptophyta > Magnoliopsida > Solanales > Solanaceae > Nicotiana > Nicotiana tabacum. Next base: position 28,939,619 of record NC_134094.1, on the reverse strand, counting down.
GTCTAGGCCAACTCTGCACCACCTCTATCTTCTTCGAATCCACCTGAATACCCTCACTGGACACCACGTGCCCCAAGAATGCTACTGAACTGAGCCAAAACTCACATTTGGAGAACTTTGCATAAAGCTTCTCCTCCCTCAATCTCTGTAATACAATCTTCAAATGCTGAGCATGCTCCTCCTAGCTATGAGAGTACACCAGGATGTCATCAATGAATACCACAACGAATGAGTCCAGATAGGGATGAAATACACTATTCATCAAATGCATGAACGATGTTGGGGTATTGGTCAGCCCAAAAGACATCACTAAGAACTCATAATGGCCATTTCGGGTCCTGAAAGCTGTCTTAAGTATATCTGAATACCGAATCTTTAGCTGGTGATAACCGGACCTCAAATCAATCTTGGAGAACACCCTCACTCCCTGAAGCCGGTCAAACAAATCATCAATACGAGGACAAGGATACTTATTCTTGACTGTGACCTTGTTCAACTGCCTGTAATCAATACACATTCTTATGGAACCATCCTTCTTCTTCACAAATAGAACTGGTGCACCACAAGGTGACACACTAGGCCGAATAAACCCCTTATCAAGGAAATCCTAACGTTTTTCTTTCAATTCCTTCAAATTCGTCGGTGCCATATGATACGGTGGAATAGAAATGGGCTGAGTTCCCGGCACCAAATCAATACCGAAGTCAATATCTCTGTCAGGCGGCATGCTCGGCAGGTCTGCAGGAAACATATCCGAAAAATAACGTACCACCGGAACAGAATCAATGACAGGAGTCTCTGCACTAACATCCCTCACAAAAGCCAAATAATATAGGCAACCCTTCTCAACCATACGCTGAGCCTTCAAATATGAAATCACCCTACTTGGTACATAATCTACAGAATCGCTCCACTCAACCCTCGGAAGTCCCGGCATAGCCAACGTCACCATCTTGGCATGATAATCTAGAACAGCATGACATGGAGATAACCAATCCATACCCAATATCACATTAAAGTCAACCATACTTAGCAGCAAAAGGTCCACTTGGGTCTCCAGGCCCCCAAATAGTCACCACACGTGACCGATATATGCGGTCCACAACAATAGTATCGCCCACAGGAGTAGATACATGAACAGAAGAAACTAGAGACTCACGGGGCATATCCAGAAAATAGGCAAAATACGAGGAAACATATGAATACGTGGAACCAGGGTCAAATGATACCGAGGCATCTCGGTGACAAACTGAGACAATACATGTAATCATAGCATCTGAAGCAATAGCGTCTGGTCTAGCATGGAGAGCATAGAAACGGGCCTGGCCACCCCCTGATCTGCCTCCCCCTCTAGGGCAACCCATAGCTGACTGACCTCCACCCCGAGCTAACTAGGTGGGTGGCGAAGTAACTGGTTCTGAAGTCGGAGGCTGACTCCTCTACTGAGATAGACCTCCATGATGACGAGGAAAATGCCTCCACATATGCCCAAACTCCCCACACTCAAAACAACTCCTTGGTGCTGGTGGCGGGAACTGAATGGAACCCCTAGCACCGGGATAGCTGGTAGAAGAACCTGGCATGGAAGAGCCCTGAACAGGTGGAGCACGGGACAAACTCTGAGCTGGAAGGACACTAAGTGATGAGTGGCCCTGATGAGAACTATGAGAACCATGTCCAGATGATGCACCACAGTGAAATGGCCGAGCTGACTGAGCATGTCTGAAAGGACGACCTCTACCATGCTGGAACTGACCCCCAAAAGGAGCACCGCTGAATCCACCCTGACCACGAGGCCTCTTGGCCTCCCTCTCAACCCTCTCCTGACCGCGAACCATCTCAATCTGCCGAGCAATGTCGACAACCTCATCAAAAGTAGCACCTGAAACCCTCTCTCTGGTCATGAGCAACTGTAGCTGATAAGTGAGACTATCAATAAACCTCATGATCCTCTCCATGTCCGTGGGAACCAACCAGATAGCATGACGGGCCAACTCAGAGAACCGCTTATCATACTATGTCACAGACATAGCACCCTGTGAAGCCGCTCAAACTGTTTACGCAGCTCCTCTCTGCGGGATCGAGGAACGAACTTCTCCAAAAAGACCACGGAGAACTGCTGCCAAGTAAGGGGTGCTGCGCCAAGAGGCCTACACCTCTCTTAAGTCTCCCACCATCTAAGTGCAGCCCCGGAGAACTGAAAAATAGTGAATGAGACCCCATAAGTCTCCAAAATACCAGTGGTATAGAGTATCCTCTGACATCTGTCCAAGAAATCCTGAGCATCATCTCTCTTTCTGCCATTGAAAGGTGGTGGCTGGAGTCTCCCAAACCTCTCCAACCTACGCTGATCATCCTCAGGCATAGCAGGAACCACATAATCCTGTGCAGCTGTAACCGGCTGGGCTGGTAGTGCCTCTGGTGTCTGAAGTCCCTGAACAACCTGCTCGGGTGTGCGAGCGATGGGAGTCTGAGTGACTCCCCTGGCCTGAGAAGTGGCTGCGGCTATCGAGATAGAGACCGCCTGAGCAAGGCCAGTACACGCTGTCAGAATCTGAGCTAGGCCTCCTGAAGGCCTGGAATCACAATAGGCACAGGTGGTGCCTGATCTGGTGCATCAACAACTGGAACCTTGTCCTGATTTGGGACAACTGGTGGATCTGCAGGTACTGTCCCAGCTGCGGTACGAGCTGCACCTCTGCCCCTACCAAGGCCTCTACCGCGGCCTCAGCCTTTCAAAAACATATAAGTATCATATAATTTCCACAAAATATGCAACTTTACAGTGCTACGGGACAGACCAAGTCACAATCCCTAACACTGCATGCCCACACGCCCGTCACCTAGCATGTGTGTCACCTCAAAATTGTAGAATTATACAAAAATCCGGGGTTTCATACCCTCAGAACTAGATTTACAATCGTTACTTACCTCAAACCGGTCAAATCTCTACCCCGAAATGCTCTTGCCTCTCGACGCGACCTCCAAATATTCCGAATCTATTCACAATCAGTACAATACTATCAATATACATTAATAGAATGAATTCCACAAGAAAAACTATCAAATTAGCCCAAAACCCGAAATTGGCTCAAACCCGCCCCGGGGCCCACGTCTCGAAATCCGATAAAATTTACAAAACTAGGAAACCCATTCACTCACGAGTCCAACCATATCAAATTTGTCAAAATCCGACTTCGAATCGACATTCAACTCTCAAAACCCATTTTATGAAGTTTCTACTATTTTTCCCAATTTTCCACCCCAAAGTACTAATCAAATGATGAAATCGTGATATATTCATATACATTAACCAAATCCGAGTTAGAATCACTTACCCCGATGAATTTCTTGAAAAGCCCTCGAAAAATCGCCACAAACCGAGCTCCCTAGGTCCAAAATGTGAAAAAATGCCCTAAACCCCGTTTATATAGTGCACTCTCTGATCTCCACTACGCTGACCGCGAAAATCAAGGCGCGGCCGTAAAAATCCAATGTTGTCCGCGCTTCTGGTGGCTGTAGTGATAGGCTTTAGTATTTTTGCCATAACTTTCTCTACAGATGTCCAACGGATAATTTCTTTAGTATTCCGGAAACTAGACACGAAGGGCTCAACTTTCGTTTTTGAATCATCTCAAAATTCCTTGTAGATCAAAAGATACAGGCTTCCGAAGTCAGACTAACAAATCTGCAGATCGGCCCTGGAGCGCCTCTGCGACCAAATTTACGCGGTCGGCGCCCCCTCCTCCGCCCTCAGCGGAATTTTGCCGCTCTCAGTGGAATTTTTAAGCACCAGAACCATGCCTCAGTTCCGATAATGCCCAGACTCGCTCAAAACCCACCTGAAACAAACCCGAGGCCTTCGGAACCTCAACCAAAAATACCTACAAGTCATATATCAACATACAAATTTAATCGAACCTTCGAATCACTCAAAACAACATCAAAACACCAAATTACCCTCGGATTCAAGCCTAAGAACTTCTAAATTTTCAAATTCGGCATCTGATGCCGAAACCAACCAAACCACGTCTGAATGACCTCAAATTTTGCACACACGTCAAAAATGACACTACGAACCTACTCCAACTTCCGGAATTCCATTCCGACCCCGATATCAAATTTTCCACTGCTGACCGAAAATCGCCAAATTTTCAATTTTGCCAATTCAAGCCTAATTCTACCACGAACCTCCAAATCACATTCCGGACGCACTCCTAAGTCTAAAATCATCTAACGGAGCTAACGGAACCATCAGAATTCAAATTCGAGATCGTTTACACATAGGTTAACATTCGGTTGACTTTTCCAACTTAAGGTTCTAAATAAGAGACTAAGTATCTCATTCCACTCTAAAACCACTCCGGACCCGAACCAACTAACCTGGTATATCATAATATAGCTTAAACATAAAGGAAACAGAAATGGGGAAAATGGGGCTATAACTCCCGAAACGACCGGCCGGGTCATTACAATGCCTCATACACTTATTATCATATCCAATTGATATCCATCATATTAATAGTCCTCGTATGCACACAAAATAATATAATTAGCGCACATCAACTTTCTTAATAGCGCTTAAGTACTTTGAAATTTTTCGGGGTGTTACAAATATTGAGTTAAGAACACTTACCCTGTTGTTTTCCTTGAAAATCTCCCGAAAATCACCTCTTCCCGAGCTCCAATTCGTCAAATATGGAAAATCAGAACTTAAACTTTCTGTCCAGATGTTTCTTCTACGCGAACGCGGAAGCTTCCTCGCATTCGAGAAGCACAAAATTGTGCTTCCCGAATTTCCTCCTTCGCGAACGCGAGCCCGATCTCGCAAACGCAAAGATAAAATTTCCCCTAGGCCAGCTTTCCCTTCCGCGAACGTGAGGCCTCGATCGCGAACGCGTAGCTTTGCCCCTCGACCCTTTGCGAACGCATGCCCTCGGTCGCGGACGCGTAACTTTGCCCCTCGACCCTTCGTGAACGCGTGCCCTCGGTCGCGAACGCAAAGCACAAAATGGGCCAGTCCAAATTTCCTCTTTACGAACGCGAGACTCCCCTCGCGAACGCGATGAAGGAAGCCAGATACAAGCATCAAAAAATTCTAGCAGTTGTTTAAGTCCAAATTTCGATCCGTTAACCATCCGAAACTCACCCGAGGCCCCCGGGACCTCAACCAAATACACCAACAAGTCCTAAAACATCATACGAACTTAGTCGAAGCCTCAAATCATATCAAATAATGCTAAAATCACAAATCACACCCCGATTTAAGCTTAACGAAAACTAACGAATTCCAACTTCTACATTCGATGCCGAAACCTATCAATTCAATTCTGATTGACCTCAAACTTAGCACACAAGTTATAAATGACATAACTGAGCTATGAAAAATTTTAGAACTAGATTCCGACTCTGATATCAAAAAGTCAACTCCCCGGTCAAACTTCCAAACTTAAATTTTTACTTTAGCCATTTCAAGCCTAATTTAGCTACAGGCTTCCAAATAATTTTTCTGGACATGCTCTTAAGTCCAAAATCACCATACGGAGCTATTGTAATCATCAAAACTTTATTCCGGGATCGTTTACACATAAGTCAACATCCGGTCACTATTTTAAGCTTTAAACCTTGGAACTTAGTGTTCCAATTCATTCCAAAATCCCACCGGACCTGAACCAATCACCCCAACAAGTCACATAACAACTGTAAAGCATAAATTGAGCAGTAAATGGGGGAACGGGATTGTAATACTCAAAATGACTGGTCGGGTCGTTACATTCTCCCCCACTTAAACATATGTTTGTCCTCGAACGTGCCGAGAGTTTTTTCCAAGTGCTGCGGAATGGACTCAGAAGAGCAGCTCACCACTAGGCCTCGGAGTAACAGGAGTGCGCGCCGGAATGACTGCCAGATGCACCTACCTCAGATCCTGCACGATTAGTGCAGAAGTGTAGCGTGAGTACATAAACAACATGTACCCAGTAAGTATCCAGTCTAACCTCGAAGAAGTAGTGATGAGGGATCGACATCGACACTTACTATGGGCTAACAATAAAATACAGAAATGCTAAATAGACATAGAGTATGTGAATAATAATATTAACACAATGACAACAGTGATTAAATAATTCTTTAACTAATAGTAAATTCCAATAATGTTCCATTAGCACATACTAATTCCAAATAAATTTCGAAAAAATAAATAAATTATAATCTCTCAATTCATGAAAAATAATATCACGTGTGTTCGGGCTTCAAGCATTAACACGCACGATTTATGTCGATCGTACGGCCCGATCCAAAATAATATTTACACTGCCAAGGATTGAGCGGCACAAACCGTAGATGCATCTATTATACTGCCAAGGCGTTCGGCCCGCTCCACAAGAAGATAGATTACTTTATGAACATCCGATTTAAAAGCTATTATAAGGCTAATACACAAAGTAGCTCAATCTCTAATAATAGTCAAGTGACCCGCCAATACTCAAGTAAGTGAAATTCGATTTTTACAAATCCTTTAACAAGTTTTACTATAATTTAAGCACTTTAATTAACAAGTAGGGTGCAAACATCAGAAGTATTTCATGATTTGGGTCCTAAACTACCCAGACTTAAGCGTAATTAGTAGTTACGCACGGATTCTCGTCACCTCGTGCATACGTAGCCCCCACAGTTAGAATCAAATAGCAATTTAAATCACCTATGGGGTAAATTCCCTCTTACAAGGTTAGGCAAGAGACTTACCTCGTCTCAAAGCTTACTTTTCGGCCACAAATTTATTCTAAGGACCCAACTTGGTGTCGAACAAATCTGAAGCTAGACAAATATTATATAAAATAATCAATATACGCTCAAAAGTTAATAGTTTAGCTATTAGAGTACTTACCCAACTCAAATTGAAAGATTCTTAAAATTCACCCTCGGGCCCACGTCCCAGATTCCGAAAATATTCAAAGATAATTGTTACCCATAACCTCACGAACTCACATATATAATTTTCTCCCAATTCTATAATCATTTTCGTGGTTAAATACCATTTTTTATCAAAACCTAGGTTTTTCAACTAAACCCATAATTTTTACAATTTTACATGTTAAAATCTACCCACAATCTATGTATTAAACTTTCATTGGGTAAGGATTACTTACCTTCAATAGCTAGGTGGAAACCCCTCTACAAGAAGCTCCAAATTCGAACCACACAAGTGAGAAGATGAGAAAAATGGGTCTAAGTCTCGTTTTTAAAATGTTTCTGCCCAGTGGCCCTTATACACGATCGTGATTGGGCATCCAAATATACCCTTTGCAAACGGGGGGAAAGCCCACGCGAACGTGAAGGCTTAGCTGGACTGCCCATCGCGAACGCGATGGCTGCTTAGCGAACGCGAAGACCAATGACAGACCCCCTTCCCAGCTGGTTTTTCACTTCGCGAACGCGAAGGCCAGTGGCCCAAAGCTCCGCGAACGCGGTCTCCATCTCTCGAACTCATAGTGCAATATTCCACCCAGACCCATTCCTTCATCGCGAACGCGATTGCTTCTCCGTGTTCGCGAAGAAGGAAACCAGAACAAAAAATTCTAGTGTTTTCAACTTAACTTCGGACGGTACAAAACACACCCGAGTCACTCGGTACCCCATCCAAATGCACCAACAAGACCATAAACAAGATACGGACCTGCTCGAACTCTCAAAACGCATAAAACAACAACGAAACCAAGAATCGCACCCCAAAACCAAATTGAATCAAATTATGAACTTCAAGTTTTCAACTTGCTTCGAACGCGCCGAATCATACTTAGACTACTCGGAACGACACCAAATTTTACGTGCAAGTCTAAAACCAAGGCTCTGAATCCAAAACGGACCTCGCTAACACTAAAACCAACTTCAGCCCAAATTTAAAGAACTATAAAACCTTCAATGCGCCAACTTTCAACTTTATGTGTTGAAACGCTCCCAGGTCATCCGAAACCCGATCTGAACATACGTCCAAGTTCAAAATTATCATACGAACCTATAGGGACTGTCAAATCCCGGTTCCGAGGTCATTTACTGAAAATGTTGATCCAAGTCAAACTTAACCCTCTTAAGACAATAATAAGGAATCATGTGTTCTGATTTCAACCCGAACTAACCATCCCCGCAAGTCATAAAATAGTAAAAGCACATGCTGGGAGTCTTATTAAGGGAACGGGGATCTAGAAAGCAAAACGACTGGTCTAGTCATTACAGCATCAGTGACTGCCAAACTAGCCTTAACAAAATCTCCAAAACAATCTGAAACCCGTCTGAAACTCATCTGAATCACTCGGGATCCCGTCCGAATATACCAATAAGTCCCGTAACAAAACACGGATCTACTCGAGGCCTCAAATCACGCAACAACGTCGAAATTGCGAATTGCACCTCGAATCGAACTTATAAAATTTTAAATCTTCCAACTTACAAAATGCATTCCGAAACGTATCAAATCAATCCGGACGGCTTCAAATTTTTCACATAAGTCATAAATGACATAATGAACATGTTCCAATTTACGGAATCGAAATCCGAACCCGTTATCAACAAGGTCAACCCTCGGTCAAACCTCTCAACCTTCAAAAACTTCAACTTTCCAATTTTCGCCAAAATGCGCCGAATTATCCTAAGGGCTTCGAAATCTGGATGTACGCCTAAGTTCAAAATCACTATACGAAACTGCTCGAGACCTTAAGCCGTTGAACGGGACCCAAAATATATGTACCTCATTTTACACCACAAGTTCAAAAGTCTTCTCTCTTTTCTTAAACTCTGTGCCCAGTCAAATGTGTTCACATAAATTGAAACGGAGGGAGTAATATTTTTCGGCATTTAGATGATTGTTGTATTATTATAATAAAATTTCTCTCATTAATTAAATTTTATTATTTTTTCATAAAATAAATATTTAAATCATCACGTGTCATTATTAACGTGCAATACACGTTCATACATATTAGTTTTTTTAATACATCCCAAAATTAAAATAAAAACTTTTAGAATAGGCCGTCATTAATTGAAAGAAAGAATGATGGCGCTAAAAGTATCAGCTGTGACACGTAGTCTAACATTATCTGGTCTGGTTTTAATACATCACTACCCATGTGGTCGTCTTTGGAGGTATCCTCCCCTCATTTGCAACCCCATCAACCTCAAATTCCCCCTTCTTCTGTTTCTTCAACAAATTCGCAAACCCAATATGTAAAGCTTTAATTGTTACGTCTTCTCTTTGTTTCCTCTTTTGTTTATTCGTCTAACTCTGCTACTGTGCTTTAATTTCAGAGTTTATGAACTTAAGCAAGATGAAGATAAGAGTTGTTCAGCTCTTTGAACTTCAGCAAGACAAAGACTTCAAAGCATCATTTTTTGTCTTATCATCTATAGTAATATAATTGGTAAGCTTATTAGTTCTAATTAATTTAATAGCAGAACCATTTGGTAGAAAGCGTAGCTAAGGAAGCGAAGATCGTAGGTGTTGATCCAGCATATGATCTGGCTGTTCTTAAGCTGTTAAATCAACCTATTACTTATTGTTGTTGCCAATTGTCATTTTGTTACTAATTTATTCTCTATACTGGTCAGCTTTATACTGACAATTCTAATTTCTCCATCAAAAAGATTTTATATATTGGTCAGTGGAAGTAAACTATGACAAATATGATATTAACTAATCCTTCCATTCTATATTATATTATAGACACTTTTTGAGTGGGAATGGAAGTTAAGATATTAATTTGGTTTATACATTGTATTAGTGATTCTGGAAGAAAATATTAAAGTAATGGTCAAAAAGTTTGATGGAGAAAACATCATATCAAAGTGTTAATTTGAACAGTGTTAAGACATCTAATCACTCTGCCGCTGCTCTAAGACATCTAATCACTCTTCAACTTTAAGGATTACAAATATGCAATGAATATCTTCAATTTTCCATCTTAATTGGATTAATTCTCCTGCTGCTTATATCAAGAAATTTAAATGCTCTTCTCAAGAAAGTCAAATGTGTTAGACTTGTATTTAAGATTCCAATGGTTTTTACTTTCTTACGGCCGCCAAAATTTTCACACTTGAAATTCAGTTCTCTCGTCTAAATTTCTAACCCTGCCTCAAATCTTGCTTCAGAGTTTGCTATAAATTTGTCTCAGTATTGACCAAATATAATGTACCTATAATTCTGAAATCAAACAGTTCTCTGAGAATGGGGCATGATTATTTTGAATTTATCGCAGGTTACCGATTACCATGTCATTGCTAAATTAGCTACTGATCAAAGTGGACTGCAGCATTGTAAGGTTTTCTGCATTCCTGGTGTTTTATCCCTTTGTTTTCTGTTCCTATCTGGATATTGAACCGCACTGCTCCATTTCAAGTCATTCTAATTTTAAAGGTTTCTATTCAGGTTTCTTTAGTGACTGCTAAAGGAGAAAGCATAGCTAAGGGAGCGAAGATCGTAGGTGTTGATCCAGCATATGATCTGGCTTTTCTCAAGGTGTTAAATCATAACTGTTCCATAATATGGTTTCCAATTGCTATTCTTATTTAATATCTATTTTGATCATCTTTATAAAGACAATTCTATTTACCCAAATTTCATGGTCGAAGAAAACTATGACACAGATGACATTACCTAACTCCTTCCGTTCTATTTTATATGACACTATTTGACTAGCTGCAAAATTCAAGTGATAGTAATTTTGTTCATAGTGATAGTCGACAAAAAGTAGCTAAAAACGTTTGTTTGGATCATTTAGATACAAATCTTAAGCAAGTAGCTAAAAACGTTATAGGATACTAAACATGAAAAAATGATGTGCAGAATAAAGTTGTCTAACAACTTTTGATATCTAAACATGCTGATTGGATTGAAGAGTCCCCTGGTTTTAGTTGTCTAATATTCAACTGCAGATTGACGTTGAAGGTGATGAAATAAAACCAGTCTCTGCTGGTACCTCCCATGGCTTACATGTAGGTAGGTCAAAATTGCTTTGCCATTGGAAATCCCTATGGATTTGAAAACAGGGATAATACTTATCTACAATTTATTTATACTTCAGAAAGATTTCCATGTGGAGACTCATTCTATGGTTTCATTCCCAGGGAAAAGCCTTTCTAGCATTTATTTTTCATGCATTTCTGCTAAACCTACTCAGTAGAGAACTTGTAATCTTCATTTCCTCTTAGGATGTAAAATGTTTCCTTTTCTATAAAAGGTCAACTCATTGCTTTTGCTGTATGTAATGTCATCTGATATAAATAAGGGAAATATTTTGTTCAACTCATAATGCTATATACTATCAACTCTCAAGAAAGTCAGCTTAGGCCTAGCCAAAAGGGAAGCAAAATCTTAAAACTGATTAAGTTGTTAAACTGATTTGCTCGTGTTTCTCCGTGCAATGGGAAAGGAAAAAAAAGAAAGAAGAAGCATAATCATGGGGGGAATGGATATTATTGTAGTTTATCTGATTATTTCAAATATTACAGGTAGTTAGTGGATTAGGCAGGGAAATACGGCACCAAATGGAGCCGCCATTAAAGGACCTATTCAAACAGAGGCTGCCATTAATGTTGGTAACCATTTTTCCCATATAAGAGATTTACTGGTTGCGAGAAAAGTTTAGTGAATAGCACTATGGTCACCTCTGCACAATGCACTGTTTGGATAGGACGTAAGACATTGTTTAGAAGGCAAAAAGAGCAGAGCCAGTTAAATAATGTGGTTTACTTGAGCATGAGGTCAGGGCAGAATGCTGGTTTGATTCAATTTCTAATCGCTGAAGATGGTCAAAATAGATTACTTTTCCTTGTCTAAAACTCATTATTCATCAGGTTATGCATCTATGGGAAACTTAGTTTTGACCTATACTTACTACCTTATGCAGGGAATTCAGGTGGTTCATCTGGTCGTGTAATTGGTTTAAGTAAGGCAACCTCACCCGCAGCGGTAAAAAGTTCATTGCTTTTGTTGTTTCTAGAAATTAATTGATGTGGATATTGAAGCCCACAACTTAATGAAATGACGGAGTGCTGACTATATCAATAGCCTGTTGTTTGATTCATCTGGTTCGTTGCATGCTGACTATATTAATAGCCTGTTGCTTCTTTACACAGAACTTGTTAATTCTTCTGCTATATGTTGATTCCAAATTTTAAAGTGATAACTGCTTAATTTTTCCACGAAGTGGAATCATCAAACGTATTAACAGTATCCTAAGCCAATATACTAGCTGTTAGAATTTTGGGGCCCATAGGATCTGATTCCCTGATCCCTCCCCTAGCAATTAGCCATATTTAACATATTTCCATGGGAATTCAAGAGAAGTTAATCGAAATCAATAATATAGTAAAATCTTGATAAAAATCCAACTTTTCAAACAAAGATTAAATGCTAAAGGGATTAAATTATAGATCAGTTCCAAACTAGGTGACAAAACAGGATAAGATTAAATCTAATCAAAATATCAAATTTCCCTGATAAAGCCTAATCACAAAGTTAGACCCTATTTATATTACAAAAGCTGTAGTTCACTCCTTTCTCCCTGGTGGCTCTTGGTTATTATGTAGATTGCCATCATTTTATGATTCATCCAAAGAACCTTTTGTCACCTACTGCGAAATTGCATTATCTGAAAGAAATTAGAGCTCAAACTTGTTTGATGCTGTAGAGTTGGATATTGAATCCGTTAACCTGTACCAGATATTTGACCATCTTCTAGTCATTTCAGTTACTTGATCTTAAATGAACTATATATTACTTTTCTTGCTGCCTCCAGGAGTTTAATACCTCTGGTCCTCATGAATATCTTATATACGGAGAAACTTACTATTAGGAAAAGATGAAATCTGAGTGAATTTCTTTCTAATTGCTTTAAGATTTCAAACATGCTGCAGGCTCCGGTATGTCCACAGGGGTTAACTTTTCCATACCAATTGACACAGTTGTACGGACCATGATCGTTTATGGAACAACATACATAGACAGATAATGAACATCTGACATCAAAAAGCTACTTCTGCACTAGTCAAAAAAAGGCTTTTCTTGGAGCTGGAGAAAGACCATGCTGTTAACTGCAATCCTTGTGGTGTTTAGTCCATATATGTATTTTATTTGGTTCTTGACTTCTTTCCTTTGGATTTTTTTTTTTTTATAGCAATGCTCTTTGGAAGAAAAATTTGCAGTCACAAGCTGCTCATGTGTCACAATTCAGAAGTGGTAAATGCACAATTGAGAGGGTGTAGAAAGTGGTAATTACGACCATGCTCCCACCTTAGATCACTGAGTGATTCATGTAAGCAGTAAATGAAACACGTGAAGTTCCTGCAATCATGTAACATATACTACAAAGTAGACAAAACAATAACCAATCTAACATATAGTTGCTGCATTTCAAGACAATTTACAACTAGCTTGATCCTCCTGAGCCATTTACAGTTGGTCCACACAAAGCTAATATGGTTTATTATCAGTAAGAAGACCATACATCAGGCCACAACTATCAAAGCTAATACTGTGGTTTAGTATCAGTAAGAAGGCCATAGATCAGGCCACAACTATCAAAGCTAATATGAATTATACGTATTCCTCTACTTTTAACGAACTCTACCGCTAATAACGAACTAATACACATCTGTAATTCAACTTTAGGGGAAAAGCTTGAATGGTATGAAATGGCTACCAAGAGTGTCACGACTGTGTGCGTTGAACATGTCCCTCTTTGAAATCCAGTCAGTCGAAGCATCAAGAAAATTTTGTACGAAGGGGTGCTTAATCAAATCTTCTGCTGTACATCTTCTTTCATGCTTTCTTTCAAGGCATTTCTTTATGAAATCCATCGCAATAGCAGAAACATCGTTTGGGATTTTCGGATGCTTGCAAACAATATGCAATTCTAATCCATCCTCTTTTCCTTTGGCTTCGGCTTCAGACCAAACCATGGTTCCACTGATCATCTCACAAAGAATGCAGCCCAAGGACCAAATATCGCTGACTGGTTGAAAATTTCCCTTCTCTATAAACTCAGGGGAGACATAACAGAGACTCTCTCCAAGATACATACTGCTTTTTAGGCAAGTTTTTTCTCCTTTCCTTAGTGCTGAACCGAAATCCGCCAACTTCAATCTATTATTTACTCCATTAGCATGAATTACAGCATTAGGAAAGACAAGAATGTTTTGGGGGTTTATATCACAATGAATATAACCTTTGCTATGAATATGAAGAATGGCCATTAAAATTTGGTAAGTGTAATAGGCTGCCTCTTCTTCAGAAATTTTCTTTCCCACCTTTGAATTCAATAAATCTCTAAGTGTCCCCCCTTGTGCAAATTCAAGCAGCAGATTATAGGTTCTTTTGCCATTTTCAAGGCTTTCGTCCTCACCAAAGCAATGAAGAATGTAGGGACAGCCCCTAAGCTCTTGCAAAATCTTCCCTTCCTTTCTCAGAGGAGAAGAGTATTGAAATTCAGACGATTTAACTGCAGCAAATGGGGGAGAACAGAAGTAAGAGGGATCCCCCATTGGTGAAGCAAAATATACCGAGCTTCCATAGAAACCGGTACCAACAACATAGTGTTTCTTCCAATGCAACATCTTTTCGCTTTCTTGATTATCCATCCTTCACTTTTTCTTTTAGGCTTAATTTCTTGATGAATGAATATGGCTTTCTTGATGAATGAATCACTTTCTTGATGACTGAATATGGCTTTCTTGATGACTGAATGACTCTCTGGATTTTTTTGAAGAAGAAGACTCGACAAACTAAAGAGAAGCTATTTTTTTATCAGATATGAAATATATATACACACTTACCCTACTCAAGTCCGAAATATGACACATTGGTAAGTCGTGTGGTCTATTGATGTGACTCTTTACATAGAAATTTCCCTTTTTTCTTCTCGAAAACACAAATATTTTGTTTAGATAAAAGTCAATCAAAACTTTATGTCATGATAAAATCTTATTTTCTAGTATTAAATTGAAAAGGTCCTTTTTCGTCAAAACTATTATATATGCTTAAAACATACTAAAAGGGAAGTCCTTTAGTTTCCACTAGTATAGTTTTTGTTACAAAGTTTTAAAGGGAAAATGGCCAACAATATTCATCTACTTTCGAATATTGTCTACACTTAATATTCGTTATACTATTCGGTTAAATTTATCGCTACCGTTATACTATCCAGTCAAATTTACTCTTACGATCAATAAATTTTTAAAAATTATTCCTTGATCTGTTAAGTAATCCAAAATCTCCTAATTTTCTTTTATTTAAATTATTTTTTATTCTTCTTGCTCCACTATTTTCAAAAATAATATTGATGTGAATACTAAAGGTACTACATTGTACAAATTATTCATGGATATTTTTAATTACCAATGCACCCACTTCTCTTTCTGTGATAATGGATTTGAAATTGGTTCAAAATTTTATTTAATTTTCAACCATATACACACGGTAGAATTCAGTGGGTCTATTTATTGTGTATTATATGCAGTTGATCATCATGTATGTACATGAATATTCGAACATATTTTGTTATTGTCTGGTTTATTTAGAGTTCGATTGACTAGCTTAAGAGTGTACAATGTGTAGGCATATGATTAAAACAAAGTTGAATTCGACAATGTAAAGTCTCCAAGGAACTTCAACTTCTATCACTAATACTTGCAAAGTCTACATACCTTTGGTGCAACGAATTCATTAAAGTGGGGTAATGTAAATACTTTTGGAATTTAGACAAGCTACCTAATTTAGATTCTTTAATTTATTATACTTTGTTTACTAACCGTTGTACTATTTTAATATTTCTTTCTCTTATTGTTTTTCAATTAAAAAACAGGTAAATGCTAATTATTTCAAAAATAGTGGATCAAGAAGAAGAATATGCGACTTAATTAAAATAATTTGGGAGATTCTGGGCCACCTAACGGACAGAGGGGTAATTTTTAAAAGTTTGCTGATAATAGGGGCAAATTTTGGCTGGATAGTATAACGGCATGGATAATTTATCCGAATAGTATAATGAAGATTAAATATATATAATATCCGAAAAGTATATTTGGCCCTTATCCCAATTTCAAATCCTTTTTCGTTCTAGCACCAACAAAGATGAAGGTACTACTAATAAAGAAGATCGCCTATTGTTAATTTTGCTCGTAGATAAAGAATATTCAAAAGAGCTTAAAAGGAGAACGTCAACTTAAATGTTTGAAAAAATATTTTTCATGTGAACTCATATTCCTCAAAACCCGACTTAAGCCGTGACCTCCGACCCCCTGACCTCCCGCTAGCCTCTCGCCACCTATTCCCTTCCCTTTTTTTTTTAATATATTATTTCTTAAGTCCCATAAGTTTGATCCGGTAGAATTTGACTCATTTTCTCATTGAACCCTCTTAAGCCTTTTTGTTTAAGGGATGCCACACCCACCCTCCACTCAGACCCCTTTTCCCATAATATTTGCTTAGATTATATATAAATAAGAAAAAAAATACTATTCACTCCATTTCAGTTTATATGAACCTATTTTATTTTTTGTCCATTCCAAAATGATTATTTCTAAATTTGAAAATAATTTAACTTAAACTTCTAATTTTATCCGTAGTGAGAAGCTTTTATAGCCACACAAATACTCTGGCTTGTTTAACACCACAAGTTTCAAAAGAATTATAGTCACACAAATATTATGACTTGTTTAGAATCACAAGTTTAAAATTTTTCATTTATTTCTTAAACTCTATGACCAGTCAAATATATTCATATAAATTAAACACATGGAGTACTTATTATCAAGGTAAAGATTTCCATGCCAAACACATCTTATATACCGTAAAAATTATTTTGAATTCTAATGAACCAAGCATCTAGAAGAAGTATATCTATCAAATAATTTTTTTTTAATTTAATCCTCACATTATAATTAGAGTATAAGTAATGGCAAACCAATAAAAGAAAAATTAATTGTCAAAAAGAAAACTAGTTGCAAACCAAACGACCCCCAAATGTCCGAACTTTTGAAGGAATTGGCCCAAATGAGCACCTAATATAGTCCACCCCAGTACCCGAAACGTTCTGCCTGCCCACAAGTTCCCACGAAATCAGCTGTAAGTTTCTTCCTTTCTATCTCTCTGTATTCCTTCAAAACCCTAAATCCCTTTTTAATCGTTTGAATGAAGACAACAAAGTTTTGATTTTGTGCCTACACATGTTTGAATATGCCCCCCACATCCTCTAATTCACTAGATTAATGTGCTTATCAAAGGAAAGAATTCGCTTAGTAGATTAAGCGAATTTCTTTCTAATTTTAATTGTATTTTAAGTAGATTATATTGTTTCATATCTAATTTTAATTGTATTAGTCAGTCATCTTTAATTGTATTAGTCAGTCCTAGATGATTAGTAGCCTGCAGGAATAAGTTCAACTTTAAAGGGAAAAACTAGACCCATAAATCTTTGGTGCATCGTTTTTGATGTCGTTTGGAATATTAGTTGTATAATTTTATTCAGCTGCATTTGAGTCAGAGTCTTTTCTTTTTTTTGGGACAAATTTCTTGTATTGTATGACATCCTCTAGCTGGATAAACATGGACCGGGGACTCGTATCTAAATCTTTATTGGGGCAAATTACTTGTATTTTTTGACACCCTCTAGCTGGATAAACATGGACTAGGGACTCGTATCGCAGTTTTTGTTTTACATTTGCGATTGATGGGTTCAACTTCGATAATGTGAAGAACTAGCAAGCAATTAGACTCAGATAATCCATATTTATTTTCAAATCCCAATTGGAGACAATGCTTCCATTTTAGCATGTATGTTTCTCTTTTGGTAATTATACTTTGCTCAGTCTGAAGCTAAGAGTAATAAATTGATAACCTCTTACTGGCAATTCATTGCCTCCGTCTAAGTTCAGTTTGTGAAACCACAAAGGGATGTTCTCAATCCAAAATGTATTTTTTGGGGTCAAAGCCTGAGTTGGCTTGTGCAATGGTACACAATTGACTTTTCGTAAGCGGTGCCAACATTTAAACAAGTGAACAAATGAATAAATCACTTTAATGACAAGCGGTGTCATTTTTATATTTATACCCAATATTTTCATTTTGTTTATTATCAATATATACATATCTAGTAAAAAATTCGAGGAAGTGACTGCGCTTGGGGCAAGGTATATCCGCCCCTATCCCAACGTGTTTCCCTCCGCCGTTCCTTAAGTATTCTGCGATCATTTTTCCTTTTACTTAAGTACCATGGTTGGTTTTCTTCAAGTGATTGTGACAAATGAAAGCAATTTCAGTTTGTTTCCACTTTCCCCACTGCCTAACGAAACGAAAAGTGAATCTAATTACTAAATGTCTTGATATCACAATTTCTTGATTTTTAGGATGTATTGGCTTCATTTCTTGATTGCAACCACAAGTTTAATTTGATTGTGGCGAGAGGAGGGGAGAAAAATAATAAAAGATCTACTGTTTTAGAATGTACCTTGACATCTCCCCTGTTAATGCATCTTCATGTATTTTCAAGAGTCAAAGGTGAAAATATGGAACCCCCCCCCCCCCCCAACCCCCCCAACCCCCCAGTTGATTAACTTCCTCTCTTAATTTTCTGCAGGGAAGAGGAATTGATGCTTTAATTCTGTCTTAGCGTATGCTGTAGCTGCAGTTACACAATTGTGCACATAGTACTTCGAGTTTCCTTCATTCACCTTAATTGGACTAAAATGAGCACCAAGGAACCAGACACTTACGTACCAGAAGTTGGAAGCTCAAATCAGTTAGAGACAAACAATTCAGGTTATGTTTCTCATGTCAAGAAGCTACTTCATCGGCGAATGTTGGTTGGTATAAGCGATGGGAGGTTCTTTCTAGGTACATTTTATTGTATTGATAAGCAGGGAAACATAATTCTTCAAGATGCTGTCGAGTACCGTAGCACCAGAAGATCTGCTCCTTCCCCGATGGAACAGCGAGTTCTTGGTCTCATTTTAATCCCTTCCTCATGTCGGAAAACGTGTCATGTTGATTGTTCTATTGACGAACAGATGTCCCTAATGTCTCTTGGAGTGCAAAACTCATAAATATTAGTGGCAAAAAACTTTATAAAAGTTGATCCACTTGGTTGGATATCTTCCCCTTTTGATTTAAATTGACTATTATCATATGTTTTTATTATCAGCTAGTAAGAAGCCTTGATGAGTCTCATACCAAGAAAAACTGTCATATTCTGTTCCATCCCTCTCTCTAATGTTCCTTTTTGAGTTATTTTTTCCTCCTTTCACTATGTCCTGCCCCCAGTTCCATAAAGTTTCTGTTTTGATGACTAGTGTTATTGAAATAGTTGGACCAGTCGGCTAGCAGTGTGATGATGCTTATAACAATAGTTCGTGTTGTGTTGTGTTGTGTTTGTGTTCATATTATGTTATAATCTGGATTGCATAATCGTGGCTTAGCATTAGTATTGACATTATTTTTTGCCATAGCAAAAGACAATCTTTAGATTACATGATATGATATTGTGAATCACATCAGTTAGTATTACAAAATGCTTAAATGATGCAGCATACTATTAACTGTTTCAAGAACATCTTAACTGTTTTTCTTTTTATACATTTAATCTGCGAGTTTACATTGGGTTTGTTGTTTTTACTTTTAATATGCAAGTTGTCTTAGCTTTTAACCCGTTGATGGATTTGTTTTATGTCATTCATTGACATAAAACATAGAACAGCAATCAACAAAGATAGTCATTTCCGTTGGTCTTTTTCTTCTAATTCTTAATCATCTCTGATGTCACAAGCATAAAATGGTTGATTATGTTCAGTAAATTTGACTTTGATCAGCTTTTCTTGCTCAATCTTTTTGCATATTATTCACATTCTGTGCAACTTGATTTTTGTTTTTCTTTCTTCCAAGCTTTTCAAGCAATGGATGCCCTCTTTACTGTTAATGCTGGAAATAGAGAAGAAAGGAAGAAGGAAGTTTGTGAGCTCCCTGCCTTCTGCTATTGAGATGAAGGGTTCAAACCTCAGTAGGGTAGCATTCCCTTTACCCTCCATGGGAGGAGCAGACGTCTCAGTTGGAAGTGAGGTAACCAAAGTAACAGCATTGGGGACTCATATGCTAAACCAAGATCCACCATTTTAAAAATATACCATTCATTTGAATTCAATAATTGAAATTTAAGAAATATAGTACAGGTCCAAACGCACACGCATTACACCTCTTTGCAATTTGCTTTAAAATTACAAGTAGTTCAAATAAACAAACAAAGAGGAATCCCATTTTGTCGCAACCAGCAAGCAACTTTGCTGCAGCTTGTGGAACCCACCGCGCATTGAGAATCTGGACTAAAGAATGGACGAATAACCCAAGCCAGGCCGAAGCATGCTACGAAAGCCAACGGCCCAAGTTTAGTACACTCACTTCTGTGGGGGAAGTGCACAGTTAGCCACTAATTAGAGATGTCTTTACTCTTTAGCCACTGTTTAAAATATATTTACTCTTTAGTCAGTGCTTGATAAATTTTTACCTGCCCAGATAAAAAAACCCCTTTGCTAGACATGTGTGCTGTGTAAAATATTAAGGACATGTTGTCCTTAACTTCATGAATGCTGTGTAAATATTAAGGACAAAGTGTCCAGTATTTTCACCTTTCGTTGTTAAACTTTAGGATATCATGTCCTTAACTTCATATGTGCAGTGTAAATATTAAGGACATAATGTCCTTAACTTGTATTTGCACCTTCTGTTATTAAACTTTAGGACCTCATGTCCTTAACTTCGTATGTTCTGTGTAAATGTTAAGGACATGGTGTCATTAACTTCATGTGTGCAGTGTAAATATTAAGGACATGGTGTCCTTAACTTCATATGTGCAGTGTAAATATTAAGGACATGGTGTCCTTAACTTCATGAATGTTGTGTAAATATTAAGGACAAAGTGTCCTGTATTTGCACCTTCCGTTGTTAAACTTTAGGACATCATGCCCTTAACTTCATGTGTGCAGTGTAAATGTTAGGGACACCATGTCCTTAATATTTACACAGCACTCATGAAGAAAGGGTCAAACCGTCTTTTTGTATTAATTTTAATAAACTAGTAGCTATTTTTGCTCAGCATTAAAAATATTGGATAAAAACTAAATACCATGTTAAAAAGTGGTTATCCCATGCTATTTCTACCACTTCCGTGGGCCTGCTTTCTCCATAATCACCTTCCTATATGGTAGCAACTTTATGAGATTTTTACCTATATGTATTACATTAGAACGTTATTTACCCTTTACTGTTTAAGTTTTAAATTAATTAGATGTTGATATACAATTTACCAATTATATACAAATTAGTATTAATGAGTATCCCTTTCTACTAGGAATTGAATAGGGAATTCTCTCTTGACTGTCTCTTCGTCTCTCTCTCTCTCTCTCTCTCTCTCTCTCTCTCTCTCTCTCTCTCTCTCTCTCTCTCTCCCTCTCTCTCACACAGACACATGTATTCTCTATCAATATTCTTATATTAATATCTTCTTGTGGAGCAGCTGAAAAAATGATACTAATGTTAAGTGAAAAAAAGAGAGAAGATTAGTGCATAGCAAAGTTCTTGCTTCGGGTCTTATGAAAATGAAGAAGTAAATAAAAAAACTCTGATGAAGAGAATCATTTTAGTCATCGTTATTTTATTGCTAAAAACAGACCTCTTTCAAGGCTCAATTTATAGACAAAAGGGAGAAAAGCTCTCGACCACGAGACTTCTTTTGCGCATTTGCTATGTAATACGCAATATTGGTTGCCAATAAATTTTGAAGGTGTTTGACTCTCCACCATTGACATCCATTAAAAATTTTTGAAACTTTGAATTCGAATTTGAATTTTTAAAAATATTATTTCTTTGGATTGGGTATTGTTGCGAACGATTGAGAATATTCTTTGGAGTTTATATCTCAATTTTAAGGGTGTTTGGTGAAGATTAGAGTTGATTTTTGCTGGATTTCAGATTGAAACTCGAAGAAGAAGATACAATGTGTATACAAAATTGTATTAAAATTGTATTATAGTTATATGTCAATTGTATTTAAGTTGTACTATGATGTAGTTATATTTTTTTTTATTTAAGTGTTGTATGAAAGTTGAAAAATAGTTGTATAATGTATGAATTATTATATGAAATTTATATTATTTAAGTTATAAATACTATCTTTTTAAATATAAGTTGTTGATATTTATCAGAATTATATTAAGAGAGGAAGTTTTAATTAAAATTTGAGAGAGGAAAAGAAAACACCATATACAAAATATATACAAATCATATATAAAATACATACAAAAAATATATAGTATAAAATTTGCATGTAAATTGTATTTAAGTTGTATGATGTTGTAGTTAATGTATGAAAGTTGTAGATAAGTTATAAATAATTTATATACTGTATAATTAGTTATATGAAATTTATTTTTAGTGTGTATGTTGTCGTAGATGTATCAAGTTTGTACGAAATTTATTTTTAATTTGTATGCTGCTGTACCACACATTATTTTTTCTTAATCGATTTTTTTTAAAAAAGTAGAGAATGAATTTCAAATCGGTTCATGTGTACTAATTTATGTTTGTTTGAACTGAAAAATCAATGACTCAATTTTGCACATTGCTTTGCCACCATATAGCATTCTTAAACAATAACCCAATTTTGAAAATTTTGTATTCAATTGCAACGATTGGATGCTTTTGAAGGGGTTAATCATGGAATTTTAGAGAATCATCAATATTTTCCCAATTATTCTATTCAATGCTTCCCTTTCATTTCTTTGTCGAGCTTCTAGAACAGAGAAATTACTGGCCGAGGAAGAAACTTGATAAAGAAAGGGAACATGGAGGATCTCCATAGTCAGAGTTGCTATGGTCTTCATCCTACATGGATTAAGAAGTACGCCATACAAAATAGCTTTAAAAAGATTCAATTTTTACAGCAAAAACTATTTAGCAACCAATTACCTCTAGTTGCGTGAGCAGAGTATTGTCGCAGGAAGCATGAGAATTGCATTCGTAACTCAGCAAACAATTCATAAATACGTAATTTACTATTAAAGCAAAAAATGCGTAATTTCTCCTATGGAATGTTGAAAACTTTCTAACTACGACACATTTTGAACTATAGACAAATAGGGAGCAACTCATCCAATGACGATTTTCCTTGAGCCTACAAAACGTAAAGCTTCACAATTTGCTGGAGCCTGAAGTCAAGCAGTTTTCACTTTCCGGGATGGAGGACGGTGGAACAGACCGATAAGATCGTCAAGACCTTGTTGAAACTTTGGGAAGACAAGATTTGCTGTGTTTCAATCAATTTTTTCTTTTCCGTGATATTTTCTTTGTAACTGTTGCGTGAATCATGCTTTAGAGAAGGAAACACAGCTGGAAAGAGACTCCTTAAAGGAATTGTATATGAATGATAAATAAACCATAGTTATAGCGGGTAACTTATAAATCTAAGATAATTTTGATAAATAAATTTAAAATATTGTATAGAAAAAAAATAAAAACTCCAACTTTATCCATCCCAGGCGTATCGAGATATTACTAGATCATTTGACCACCGAAACCTTTGGGCTTCCAAGCCCATCAATAAATTTACCAGGCCAAAAAATTTATCTGAACATACTTGAGGATACAGATGGCACCAATCCAATCTCTATGCAAATAAGCGGGAAGTGGTATAACATTTTATAGCGGAATATAAGTGCGATTATTTTTGGAGACCATGCTTTTTCTCCCAATTTTTTTTTTTTTTTGAACTTGCACCCATATTTAACCCACTCGGACTAATAGCCTGTTTGTCCAAGCTTCTCCAAGAGTTGACTTTTGAGCAAACGATTTCGGAATGGAATTTTGATGATGTCAATAGCTCCGTATGGTGATTATGAATTTGGGAGCGTATCCGGAAAATTATTTCGAGGTCTGTAGTGGAATTAGGCTTGAAATGGCGAAAGATGATTAGTTGCTGGTTTTTGGCCACAGAGGTATGCATCGCAATCGCGGACAAACGGTCGCGATCGCGAAGAGTAATTTTGCTGTTTGGAGACTGTGAATCGCGATCGCGGAAGCCTTTTCGCGATCGCGTAGAGGAAACTCTTGCCGCACTGACCCGAATTTGGAAGCTCATATCTCGCAATCTATAAGGAATTTGGAGATGATCCTAAAATTAAAGTTGTAGACCTTTGTGTCTAGTTTTCAGAAAGGTAAACCATTTGTTATTTGGAGTTGTGTACAAAATATTATGGTAGATATACTACAGGCTATCCGGGAAGAGTTTGAAAATCTCTGTTGCATAGGGCTGACTTTAGAAGCTTATATATCGAAATATATAAGGAATTGGAGATGAGCAACACATGAAAGTTATAGCCCTTGGAATCTAGTTTTCAGAAAGTTAAACCATTCATCATTTGGAGTTTTGTACAAAACGTTATGACCATTATACTAGAGGTTGTTTGGAAGAGTTGGGGAGTTTGTTCTTCGCGATCGCGATTGGTTTTCCGTGATCGCGAAGAGCAATTTTGGGGCTGAAAAATTTTGTGCTTCGCGATCGCGAAGAGTAAATACCTGGGCAGTAGCTATATTTCGAGGTTTCAACCATTTTTAACATATTTGGAGGTATGGAGCTCGGATTGAAGCGATTTTCACCATATGGATTGGGGTAAGTATTCTATATCCTAAAGTGATTGTACTTCAAGATTCTATGGTTATATTCATCATTTATTTCGATTTAAATGGAAGAAATCAAGTTTTTAGCAAAATCTTCCAAAAATAAAAATTTAAGATTTGGAGGTCGAGTTGTTATCGAAATTTGATAAAATTAGTATGGTTGAACTCGTATCGGAATGGGTGTTTGGATTTGGTAAAAATTACGCCGAGTTCCGAGAGGCGAGCCCCGCGTTGACTTTTTTTGACTTTTTTGAACAAATTTTTAAATCGACGTATTATTATCCGGAATTATTTTTGATGAATTTTAATGAGGTTGTGCAATTAATTTGGATAGATTTGAGCTGTCCGGAGGTCAATTCAAGAAAGAAGACTATTTTGAAATATCGGCCTAACTTCAAAAAGGTAAGTGTCTTGCTTAACCTCGAGTGGGGGAATTACCTCTTAGGCATTGAGTCTTATGCACCATTTGTGAAATGTGAAAAGTCGTGTACGCGAGGTGACGAGTACGTACTCGGGCTTATATGTGCCAATTTTATTGGATTAAAGTCTTAGGCATTATTGTGTAGCAAATTGGGTAATTGTGGACATTTATTAAATCATCTATTTGTCATGCCTAAATCCTTGTTGTTAAATTTATTTTTATATGACAATTTGATGTGATTGTTACTTGAAAATTTATGAAATTTCGTGAGTATGGTTGGTTTGATATTTCTTGAAATTTAATTTCAATATGAATTTTTCCTATACAAATAATTAATTAAGCAAGTTTAAAAAAAAGTGTTAACTTAATTATCTCAGTTTGGATTAATGAAGGCTTTACTTTATGATGAGTAATTTCTATCTCTGTTGATTATTTTTGGGGTGTTATACACATTGTGTGGGGCTTTCAGCTATTTGTTGTTAAATTAATTGATTTGGTTGTATCGTTGGAATTTTGGTTGTGGCCATTGGGCAAATTGTGATATGAAATGATTTTGTTATATTGCCATGATATTTTTCCCGTATAAATTGTGTGTTGTGTGAGTTCTTGTTTTGAGGAGATAAGGGTGAAATTTCACCGTTGATATTATGTGGGAAAAAGGGTGGTATTTTACTGTAGTTGTATTTATTGGAATATTGTCTGGGCGAAGCGATAAGGACGGCTATAGGAGCGATAAGGGTGGCTATTGATATTGTCAGGGCGGAGGGATAAGGGTGGCTATAGGAGAGATAAGGGTGACTATAGGAGAGATAAGGGTGGCTATTGTTTGGGATGATATGTGATGATGTGAAGTTATTGTGATAGTAATTTTCATGTGATGTTGTGATTTTCATTGTGTTTATTTTATACCTTGTGCAATTTGTCTTGTTATTGGTAAATTGATAACAATCTGATTTATGTTGAAATTGAGAGCCTATAGCTATTGCCAGATTAATTATAAAATAAAATGTGGGTACGAGGTGCCGTGAGTAAATAATGAGGATATTGGCACATGAATTGTCCGTGCAGTTATGATATGAAATGTGGGCACGAGGTGCTGCGAGTAAATGATAATGATATTTGTCACGTGAATTGTCCGTGCAGTTGTGATATGAAATGAAGGCACGAGGTGCCGGGGAAATATGATAATTTAAATATGGGCACGAAGTGCCATGGAAATATATGAAAATGGGTTGAGACCCGTATTTTTAAGATTTTGAAATGAGGTGTCACAGGCTGACTTCTTAATTGAAAGAATTATATTCAAAATATTTATTTGGAAGGATTTTTATTTAGAAAGTATTATATGAAAGAATTGTATTTGAAAGATAGTATTTGAGGAAATAAATGATTTTTCTTTAGAAAGTATTATATGAAAGAATTATATTTGAAAGATAGTATTTGAGGATATTATATTTGAAAGAGAGTTTTGGAAGAATTATATGTGAAAGACATTTATTTGAAAGACTTGATTTAATTGGGTGTAATTATATTTATTAATTATTTAGCGATATTAATGGTGTTCTTGTTGTTTTGTTATGCATATCACTGGTTGTTTTATATCGCCCTTATTGTTATATGTTCCTACTATTTTGTATATTATATTGCAAAGGCTATTAGACTAGTGAGTGTCTTGACTGTACTTCGTCTCTACTCCATTGAGGTTAGTCTTGATACTTACTGGGTAATGACCGTGGTGTACTCATACTACACTTCTGAACATTTTTGTGAAGAGCCAGGTATTGGAGATATCGGACTTGGGCAGAGTAAAGCGGGATCGTAAGGATTCAAGGTAGAGTTGCTTGGTCGTCGCAGTCCCTTGGAGTCTTTTCATTTCATTGTACTGTTAATTTTTAATCAAACAGTATTGTATATTCGGTCCTCGTGATTATTCCATGTATTCAGTTAGAGTTCGTGACTCAGTACTACTAGTCTTGGGAGATTGTATATTCATATTTGTTCCGCTGTTAGTTTTGATTACTTTTTTTTTTTTTTAAATAAATGGCTTCGAAATGTAATGGAAATCGGCTTACCTAGTCTTAGATACTAGGTGTCATCACGACGCCTGTGGTGGGATTTTGGATCGTGACAAAAAGTAGCATGACAACAAATGCATGTGACATAACTCGATCAAGGAATCTCAATGATAAACGGTCACACTGAACAATCCACAAGACCGTTTCACAAGCCAATTAAAAACTATCCCCCGGGAAAAAGCAACAACAACAACAACATGCTCACTATTATCTCACATCGTGGGGTCTGGGAAGAGTAGTGTATACGCAGACCTTACCCCTACCTTGTGAGGATAGAGAGATTATTTCCAATAGATCCTCGGCTCAGGAAAGTATAAGCACCACATTGATAAAAATAAGACAAGAAGAGATAGCACCAAAAAGCCATATAAAAACAGAATAAAAATAATAAGGTAGTAAGGTGATCAACAATGAAAGAAAATAACGGTTAGTTATAAAAACCTACTACCAACAGAAAGCGAGACTGCGTGCCAATACTACTGTTATGAACACTCTAAACTACCTACTCTACTACCCTAATCCTCGACCTCCATACCTTCCTATCAAGGGTCATGTCCTCGGTCAGCTGAAACTGCGCCATGTCTTGCCTAATCACCTTTCCCCACCTTTTCTTTGGCCTACCTCTACCTCTCCGTAGGCCCTCCAATGTCAATCTCTCACACCTCCTCACCGGGGCGTCTGTGCTCCTCCTCCTCACATGACCAAACCACCTAAGTCGCGCTTCCCACATCTTGTCCTCAATAGGGGCCACACCCACCTTGTCGCGAATAACCTCATTTCTAATTATATCTAACCTGGTGTGCCCGCACATCAATCTCAACGTCCTCATCTCTACTACTTTCATCTTCTGGACATGAGCGATCTTGACTGGCCAACACTCAGCCCCACAACATCGTCGTTCTGACCACCACTCTGTAGAACTTACCTTTAAGTTTCGGTAGCACATTCTTGTCACACAAAACACCGGAAGCGAGTCTTCATTTCATCCATCCCGCCCCAATACGATGTGTGACATCTTCATCAATCTCCCCACCTCCTGAATAATAGACCCAAGGTACTTAAAACTTCCTCTCCTAGGGATGACCTGCGAGTCTAGCCTCACCTCTTTTTTCCCTCCTTGAGTCTCACCACTAAACTTACACTCCAAGTATTCTGTCTTGGTCCTGTTCAACTTGAAACATTTAGACTCCAGGGTCTGCCTCCATACCTCTAACTGCGTGTTCACACCGCGTCGCGTCTCGTCAATCAATACAATATCATCTGCAAATAGTATGCACCACGGCACCCCTGGAAAAAGCAAAGCATCCTTTTTAAAATTCAACCAAAAGAGGAGGAAAATAAATTCTATCACTACTATTGTAGAAACAACGCTCGACTCTCAATTGCACTACTAGAAATTCGGTAAAAACCGACCAAGGTCGACCGATCAACTTTGGTCGGTCAACAAACCGACCAAAAAATCGACCAAAGTTGGTCAGTTTTTCAATTTTTTTTTTTTTTATGAAACCGACCAACTTTGGTCGGTTTTCTTTGGCGCAAAAATGCGGGAAACTATTTTTGAGTCCCGCAAAATTTATGTTTCAAGAAACCGACCAACTTTGGTCGGTTTTTCAATTAAAATAAATAAAAATTAATATTAAAAAACCGACCAAAATTGGTCGGTTAATTCGGCCGGTCATTTAAAAAACCCGACCAACTTTGATCGGTAATTTTACTTTTTAATAAAACCGACCAACTTTGGTCGGTTATTTTCGTGCGAAAATATAATTAAAGAGTATAAATCAAATAAAAGACAGTTTTAAAACAAAATGTACCAATGATCTAGTGGTAGAATAGTATCCTGTCATAGTACAGACCCCGGTTCGATTCTCAGATGGTGAATCTTTTTATTACATAATTAAAATACCGACCAACTTTGGTAGGAAAAAACCGACCAAAGTTGGTCGGTTTTTTTTGCAATATTTTTTTTTTGAATTTAATTGACCGACCAAATTTGGTCGGTAATTTCCGACCAACTTTGGTCGGTATGCCTTTCCGACCACAAAAATACCGTCCACACGTAAATGGTCGCGTTTTGGTCGGTTTTTGGCCATTACCGACCAACGTTGGTCGGTTTTTTTGATCGGTTTTTACCGAATTTCTAGTAGTGTTGGTTCAACGTGAATTGGCATAGTACAAAACCAATTGCTCTCACCATCCCCTCCCAGAGACAAGCCTCAGTTAAAGAGAAGGAAATGTCATACGGTTTAAGTTCTAAGTTGGTTTGTGATGGAGAGCACAACTGGATGGACATACTATAACTGAGCTGCAAGCATTTGCCTCTATCATTTAGCTTGACACTATCCAAAATTCGCCCCCCCTGGAGTGAAATTTCTGCAATTAGTGCATTGCAAAATCGTGAGGTTCTGAAGTTAGTATTCAGAGCGTTTGAGGGGATCAGTAGGATGTGGAGTTCAAGAGACTTAAGTTGTTGAAACTAGACTTTCTGTATATTGCACAAATGGAATGCCTTCCCAAGGCCGAGTGTCTGTTGCTGCAAAAATGTAAGCGGCTTGAGGAAATCCCCTTGGGGTTTGGTTACAACACTTCTTTACAATTGCTTTTCTTTTTCTGTTCAACTGTGTTTTTCTTGAGAAATTTATTGAACATGTATAAATTGTTAATTTAGAACCCACTAGCTTAAAATTTTTAAAATTCCGAACCCATAAGTTTTAAATCATGGCTCCGCCTCTGAATACAACTACAGAAGCCATTGGATAGTATTAGGAAAGAGTAAGTTATTCATGCCATTGAAGATTAAGGAAATGGTTTTGCTGGAAGAGGCAAAAAAGTGCAAAGCTGGGCCATAGACCTCCTTTAGGGTTAGGGGTTTCTTAAACAACTTTGCTAATGCCCTGGGCATTTTCGGTCTAATAGTATAACAGAGGTTAAATGTATACATTTTTTAAAATAGAGGGACAAATCTGGTCCTTTTCCAAATAAAATAACACGTATTGACTAAGCACCACAAGGAGCTGCAGTTAAGAACATGATTATTCTTCCAGCTTCAAACAAAAGCCTTTTCTGTCAAGTTCAATACCGTCCAGTGAAGACAACAAAGGCTACCCAGATCATGCATAAGTAACTTTCTTACTACATAATGTTCAATATCTGTCTTTGTATGCTGTTCCATAAACGATCAGGTAAGGTATTGTTCGTACAACTGTGTCAATTGGTATGGCAAAATTAACCCCTGATGACATACCCGAGCCTGCATCATGATTGAAAACGAAAAGCAGTTAAGACATTCACTCAGATTTCATCTTTTTCTGATCACTAAGTTTCTGCATATATAAGATATTCATGAGGATCAGAGGGTGTTAAACTCCAACGAGGTAGCAAGAAAAGTAGCAGTTCAGTTTAACACCAAGTAACTGAAATGACTATAAAAGGGCAGCCCGGTGCACTAAGCTCCCGCTATGCGTGGGGTCCAGGGAAGGGCCGGACCACAAGGGTCTATTGTACGCAGCCTTACCTTGCATTTTTTGCAAGAGGCTGTTTCCACGGCTTGAACCCGTGACCTCCTGATCACATGGTGGTCACATGGCAGCAACTTTACCAGTTACACCAAAGCTCCCCTTAACTGAAATGACTACAAGATGATCAAATATCTGTTATAGTTTTACTGATTCACCTGTCCAACTCTAAGCATCAAAAAAGTTTGAACTATAAATTCTTTCAGATAACGCGATTTTGCAGTATTCTGTATATGACAAAAGGTTCTTTAGTAAAATCACAAGATGATGTAACCTCTAGGGTAATCAAGATTCAATAGCAAATATATTAATGATATTCTAGAAATATATACTAAGTAGGATTCCACATTTAGCTAAGTTATTGAGCTTCAATGTCAATAGTCTCACTCAATATGAGAAGGGACTTGGGAGGTTTTATTCAGTTTTTTTCATTAACTAATGTTATTAGAAATAATGAAAGTAATGAATTTCTTACCTCTGCGGGTGAAGGTTGCAGTATTTACACCAATTACATGACCAGATGAATCAATCAGTGGGCCACCTGAATTCCCTGCATAAGTTATTAACTATAGGTCAAAACTAAAGCTTCCCATAGATGCATAACCAGATGAATGATGAGTTTTAGACAAAGAAAAGTAATCTATTTTGACATCTTCAGCGGTTAGAAATTGAACTTCATCCGCTAAATCAAACCAGCATTCTGCCCCGGCCTCATGCTCAAGTAAACCAGATTAACAGCCATTTAAATGGCTCTGCTCTTTTTGCCCTCTAAACAATGTCTTACGTCCTATTCAAACAGTGCAGTGTGCAGAGGTGACTATAGTGCTATTCGCCAAACTTTTCTCGCAACCAGTAAATGTCTTATATAGGAAAAATGGTTACCAGCATTAATAGCAGCATCTGTTTGAATAGCTCCTTTAATGGCGGCTCCATTTGGTGCAGGTATTTCCCTGCCTAATCCACTAACTACCTGTAATATTTGAAACAATCAGACAAACTACAATAATATCCGTTTCCCCCATGATTAAGTTTCTTCTTCTTTTTTCCCTTTCCCTTTGCACGGAGAAACAGGAGCAAATCAGTTTCAAGATTTTGCTTCCCTTTTGGCTAGCAGTAAACTGACATTCTTGAGAGTTGATAGTACATAATATTATGAGTTGAACAAAATATTTCCCTTCTTTATATCAGATGACGTAGCATGAAGCAAAAGCAAAGAGCTGACCTTTTATGGAAATGGAAACATTTTGCATCCTAAGAGGAAATCAAGATTATAAGTTCTATGCTGAGTAGGTTTAGCAGAAATGCATGAAAAGTTAATGCTAGAAGGGTTTTCCTCTGGGAATAAAACCATAAAAATGAGTTTCTTTATGGAAATATTTCTGAACTATGAATAAACTGTAGATAAGTATTACCCCAGTTGTCAGAGTGTTTTCAAATCCATAGGGATTTCCAATGGCAAAGCAACTTTGACCTACACGTAAGCCACGGGAGGTACCAACAGAGATTGGTTTTACTTCATCGCCTTCAACATAAACCTGCAGTTGAATAACAGAAAAACTAATTAAACCGAGGGAACTCTTCAACCAATCAGCTTGTATAGATATCGAGAGTTGTTTGACAACTTTATTTGGCACTAAATTGTTCATGTTTAGTAACTAGTAACCATTCTCTTTTTACCATTTCATTTTCACTAGATCTAATCTAAGAGAAGTGTTCTCACTTGTCCCTGTAAAATTGCTTTTTTGCTAAAGGAGACAGATAAGTATTGAGAAGTTAGAGAGGAAGGGGTGTTGGAATTGTAAGACCTTGAATATATTTTTCTGAGCCAGAGGGGAATTGGACTGCCTTACTTATTTAGCGACACGCTTTATATTTTTTCCATCAAACTTTTTGATCATTACTTTAATATTTTCTTCCAAAATCACTAATACAATATATAAACCAAATTAATATCTTAACTTCCATTCCCACTCAAAAAGTGTCATATAATATAGAATGGAAGGATTAGTTAATATCATATTTGTCATAGTTTACTTCAACTAACCAATATATAAAATCTTTTTGATGGAGAAATTCGGAAAATTAGAATTGTCAGTATAAAGTTGACCAGTACAGAGAATAAATTAGTAACAAAATGACAATTGGCAACAACAATAAGTAATAGGTTGATTTAACACCTTGAGAACAGCCAGATCATATGCTGGATCAACACCTACGATCTTCGCTTCCTTAGCTATGCTTTCTCCTTTAGCATTCACTAAAGAAACCTGAATAGAAACCTTTAAAATTAGAATGACTTGAAATGGAGCAGTGCGGTTCAATATCCAGATAGGAACAGAAAACAAAGGGATAAAACACCAGGAATGCAGAAAACCTTACAATGCTGCAGTCCACTTTGATCAGTAGCTAATTTAGCAATGACATGGTAATTGGTAACCTGCAATAAACTCAAAATAATCATGCCCCATGCTCAGAGAACTGTCTGATTTCAGAATTATAGGTACATTATATTTTGGTTAGTACTGAAACAAATTTACAGCAAACTCCAAAGCAAGATTCGAAGCAGGGTCAGAAATTTAGACGAGAGAAACTGAATTTCAAGTGTGTGAAATTTTTGGTGGACGTAAGAAAGTAAAAACCATTGGAATCTTAAATACAAGTCTGACATCAAGCATTTGACTTTCTTGAGATGAGGCATTTAAATTTCTTGAGATAAGCAGCAAGAGAATTCATCCAACTAACATGGAAAGTTCTAGATATTGGTTGCATATTTGTAATGTTTAAAGTTGAAACATCATACAATGTGACCAAACTTATCCCAAATGAAGCCCGAACCTGTCCCTTCAACTTTTGCATTCTCGTCGTTGGCTAGCACCTTAGTAGAATCATTGGAGCCTTTAGCCAACTCAAGGTTCTTAATGAAAACAACAGAAGGGGATGTTTCCTGCATTTGCATAATTAGTTCTGTTACTACATTTCAAACTGATAATCTGAGGAATTAATAAACATGATAATACAAAGACGATGTTTTGATGCTTTCGTCTTGTTGTTGTTACGAAGATTTTGAACGATTTATTCATGACCTGATCAAGGAACATTTAAATTTCTCTTAGATCTGATTTGTGGCCTTCTTACTGATAGTAAACATATTAGCTTTGTGTAGACCAATTGCAAATGGCTTAGGCGGATCTTATTCTTCAAGCTATCCGTTGACTTAGATGTCCAATACCATTAATTTGAGTTGAAATGCAGCAAGTGTTAACAAGGTTATTGCTTTTCAACTTTGTAGTACGGTTAGCAAAGATGAGAAACCTTAGCTCAGTTAAGCAATTTGACAAGTTTAACAACGGCTGCAATGTAAGTATACAAGTCACAAGACTCACAATTGTCAAGAGTTCAATACCACTAAGACTCAAGTCCAACATTATATTATACTAATAAATATACACGACTCACAAAGTTCAGCCAGTATATAACGAGTTCTTACTTCAAGACATCCAATTTTCAATCTTCACTTTCCATACCGTAACAAATGGTTAACTTTACCTCTAATTATTCTTGAAAGCTGTATAAAAATAGATCTAGTTCAAACAATTTTGGGTAGTTCGAAAATAAAAGAGTACTATATAAATTGAGACAATGGGAGCAGTATTTACTCGATATAGGGATATAAAAGTATTCTTCACTGTTCACATTACACAACTGAATTCTAGTTCAAACGATAAATGTTCTTTTAGTTATATGATCCATATCACATGAGATCTTTATGTAAGACGTACGAAATTGGTAATGTATGATTGAGGAATGAGTTGTTTGTCTCCTTATACGATCTTGAGTAATCCTAACGTCTTGAGCTAGATTTTTTTTTCATTTGAGTTAGCCTCAAAGTCCATCTTTGATCATTGTATCAATGCCAAACCTATCTCAATGTTGGGCACCCATGTTATGTTATCCGCACTCCTCTAAACTAGCTTTTGAAGTTGAGCTAAACTCAATGTTCAATTTTTAACAATACTGAATAAAACACAAAAAGCACCAAATTGGTAACACAATTCATCATTGAATTTTCCGTCATGCTTAAGTCAATTATTACTACTCCATCCGTCTCAATTTATGTGACGGTGTTTGATTCGGCACAGAATTTAAGAAAAAACGAATTTTTTTTGAAACTTGTAATCTAAAATAAGCCATAAATATTTGTGTGGATATAAAATCTCATTAACGAAAAAAGGAGAAGTTTAAAGTTAAATTAGTTCTAAATAAATAACTAAGAAAAAAATTGTTTCTGGGACAAACTAAAAAGGAAAGCATGATACATAATTCGGACAAAAGGAGTAACATACAAACACAATGAGGAAAATGACATTTACCTCAAAGAGCTGAACAATTCTATCTTCATCTTGCTGAAATTGATCGATTTGGAAAGCAGTGGCAGAGTAGTGATGAGGTGTATATATGAAAGAGGAAATCAGAGAAGAAGAAGTAAATATCAAAGCTTTACGCTTCGTCAAATATTGGGTTTCTGAAGAAACAGCAGAATTCGGGGGAATTTGGGTTTTACAGATGGGAACTAAAGGGAGGATATGCTGTGGAGAAACAACTCCCAAAACCACCATAGCTGCTTCAACCAATAATTACTTTCAGACAGATTGAGTTTAAAGATAATGTTTGAGTCTTGACCTTTTAATTGAAAACCGCACTAAGGACCAAATCCATTATTAAAATTTTATCACGGAAAATTATTACTTTCTACATTCTTTTTTCTTCTTCAATTGTACGTGTTTTCTTATCTATTACAAAGTATTTATATAGACATGAAAAGTGAAGAAAAATATATCATTGAATATGTCATTAAGCATAGAAATATGTCATTGAATATGTCATTAAGCATTTGAGAAGATCATGGAGGAAGAGTACACATCCACTATAATTTGATTTTTCTTATAACACTCCCCATTGGATGTCCATAAATAATGTGTCTCGTTAAAACCTTATTAGGAAAAAACCTTATGGGAAAACATCCTAGTGACGAAAAAAGAGTACACATGTTTAGAAATACGACTTTTGATTGCCTCGTTAAAAACCTTATAAGGAAAACCCGGTGGGACAAAACCTTGTAAAGGAAAAAGAGTACAACGCGTATTAACTCCCCTTGATGAGAGCATCAATTCACATCCTTGAGCCTTCGCATCCCAATCTTGTACACTAGTTTCTTGAA
Organism: Nicotiana tabacum; assembly: GCF_000715075.1. NCBI lineage: Eukaryota > Viridiplantae > Streptophyta > Magnoliopsida > Solanales > Solanaceae > Nicotiana > Nicotiana tabacum. The sequence goes on along the minus strand of NC_134094.1, from coordinate 28,903,684 downwards.
GGTTGGCATTGGTAGAGAGTTTATGAACAAATCAACCATATTATCACTTGAACGGATCAACCATATTATCACTTGAACGGATCTGTTGCACATTGATATCACCGTTCTTTTGAAGATCATGCGTGAAAAATAACTTTGGTGAAATGTGTTTTGTCCTATCCCTTTTTATGAATCCTCCCTTTAATTGGGCTATGCATGCTGCATTGTCTTCATACAAAATTGTAGGTAGTTTGTCATACTTCAAACGACATTTGTCTCGAATAAGGTGTATTATAGACCTCAACCATACACATTCTCGACTTGCTTCATGAATAGCAATTATCTCAGCATGATTAGATGAAGTAGCCACGATTGATTGCTTAGTCGATCGCCAAGATATAGCAGTGCCTCCATATGTAAACACATAGCCTATTTGAGATCGAGTCTTGTGTGAGTCAGATAAATACCCACCATCGGCATAACCAACAAGATCGGGACTGCAATCATTGCAATAAAATAATCCCATATCGATAGTCCCTTTTAGATACCGTAATATATGTTTGATTCCATTCCAATGTCTCCTTGTAGGAGCAAAGCTATATCTTGTCAAGACATTAATTGAAAAAGTTATGTCAGACCTTATAATGTTAGAAGGATACATTAGTGCACCAATTGCACTAAGATATGGTACTTCGGGACCAAGAAGCTCTTCATTATTTTCATGAGGTTGGAATTGATCTTTAGTTATATCGAGTGATCTCACAACCATCGAGATACTCAATGGATGTGCTTTATCCATATATAATCGCTTTAAAATCTTTTTAGTGTATACTGATTGATGGACAAAAATTTCATCTTTCATATACTCAATTTGTAGACCAAGACAAAATTGTGTCTTTCCAAGATCTTTCATTTCAACTTATTTCTTTAAATAGTCTACTGCTTTAGGAAGCTCCCTAGGAGTTCCAATGATATTTAAATCATCAACATACATGGTGATTATAACAAATTTAGATCCAAATCTTTTTATAAAGACACAAAGATAAATTGAATCATTCTTCTACCCTTCTTTCAACAGGTACTCACTCAGGCGATTATACCACATGTGCCCTGATTGTTTCAATCCGTATAAGGATTTTTGAAGTTTTATTTAATAAATTTCTTGAAAACCTTAATATGCTTCGGAACAATTTAAATCCTTCAATGATTTCCATTATACGCATATCATATTTTTCTTGTATTGCCAGATTAAAACTTGAAATGACGACATCCACCACATGAGAACATGTCTCTATATAATCAATGCCAGGATATTTACAAATCTTCTTGTGACACAAGTCGTCTTTATGTCTATCGACTTGACCTTTTTGTTTCGCACAAAAACACATTTATACCTCCACTGGCTTTATACTTTCAGGTGTTGGGACTATCCGTCCAACTCCATATTTTTCAGGTGAAATCAATTTTCATTACGTATTTTTCATTTGGCCAATCATTTATCTGTCCAAATTTCATGACAGATTTGAGCTTCAAGATCCTCGTCAATATTAATAATATTGAGCGCTACATTATATTAACAATATCGTCGATGATCATTTTATATCGGTTCTACTATTACCCAATAAAGACATAACTTATTGAGATCTCTTTATCTTATGTAACGACCTGGCCGGTCGTTTTGAGTATTACAATCTCGTTTCCCTATTTACTGCTCAATTTATGTTTTACATTTGTTATGTGGCTTGCCGGGGGTAATTAGTTCGGGTCCGGTGAGGTTTTTGAATGATTTGGAACACCTAGTTCCAAGGTTTCGAAATTTAGTTGAAAAGGTTGACCAGATGTTGACGTATGTGTAGTGACCCGGAGAATTTTTGCTAAGGAAATTAAGGTTTTGTGGTGTCGAGGACATTTTAGGTTGAACAATGCACTGGGAAGTAAAAGAAATTTTTTGGCAGAAAAACACGTTTTTGCGGTCTATTACGTGACCGCATAATCATTCTGCGGGTCGCATAATAGCCGCAGAAGTGAAGCAGAAGAGGGTCAGTTTGGATGAAATCTGTGGTCGCCTATGCGACCGCATAACTGTTCTGCGGTTCCTATGCGACCGCAGAATAGGTATGCGGGTCGCATAGTGACCACATACACAGACATATATTTGCTAGTTTTGGACACCGATTATGCGACCGATATGCGGTCCGTATAACCATTATGCGGTCGCATATGCGACCGCATAACCTGTTCCGGAGCTTCATTTTTCTGGTTTTATAAACTCGTCCCCATTCTTATAAAACACTATTGGGGGGGTCATTTTGAAGGGTTTCATTTGATATTTTAGAAAGATGTGAGAGCATTTTAGAGAGAGAAAGTGAAGACTTAGTCATTTATCCATCAATTCTTGTTCAAGGTTTGAAGATTTCACAAGGATATTGCTAGGGCTTCAAAGAAATACGAGACTTTCAGAGACCAATTCTCGTGGCAAGGGCATAGCAGAATAAAGAATTACACGAGTTGAGGTAAGTAACAGTTTTAAATCTGGTCCTGAGGGTATGAAACCCCGGATTTTTGTATCATGTGATTACTTTGAAGGTGACGCACATGCTAGGTGACGGGCATGTGGGCGTGCACCGAGGGGATCGTGACTTGGTCCGTCCCGTGAGACTGTAAAGTTGGATAACTTGTTGTTAGCTATATGCTCTCTATGTGTTGTGGAAATTTGGTTGTAAGGCATGTTAGAAACCATGTTTAGGCTATATGTTGGTACTGCTGGGACCCACAGAGGTCATGTACATATTGAATTATCTGCTAAATTATTGTTTGGTACTCAGTCACAGTTTACTTATTTATTTTATCTCAGTCTCTATTGTTCATTATTGATACATCATATCAATGTTGCTTGGGCTGATTTCATGATTATTGAGAGCCCGAGAGACTGGAGAGATTTATGACTGAGTGAGGCCGAGGGACTGATTGTGAGATATTGATACTATAGCACATGAGTTGGCCGTGCGGATCCAGATACTGATACTATAGCACGTGAGTTGTCCATACATCATGTGAGTTGGCCGTGTGGATCCAGATATGGATACTATGGCACGTGAGTTGTCCGTGTATCACGTGAGTTGGCCGTGCAGATTATAGCGCTTGGGCTGTAGGAGCCCCTCCAGAGTCTGTACACCCCAGTGAGCACGGGTATCCATTGAGAGTGAGTGATGAGGGCTGGGTGCCCAGTGAGTGATGAGGGCTGGGAGCCTAGTGAGTGATTGTTGTCGTAAGAGATTGTACTTGATTTCCATTTGTTGTTGCACTTAGTTGCTATCTATCATTATTGTGAAATCTCTGAAAGATTTTGATATACGGATTACATGAACAGGAACTGTATAAAAATTGATTTGACATTAAACTGCCAGATTTGATAGCATGTCTATTCTTTGCTGGAATTACTGGAAATGAACCATAACTGTGTAGCTCGTTACTATCTTCAGTTCCTTATTTATTATTGTTACTTGCTGAGTTGGTTGTACTCATACTACACCCTGCACTTCGTGTGCAGATCCAGGTATTCCCAGACATAGTGAGTGTTGATTCTTTCACACAGCTGATTTTTCAGAGATTTTGAGGTAGCTGTCGTATTTCGCTGACCTTGCCTCTCCTTTCCTATCTCCTTATTTACTGTATTTGGTCTCAGACTATTACGGACCGTATTTTTCAGACTTGTATTTATAATTAGATGCTCATGTACTCAGTGACACCAGGTTTTGGGAGTGTTTGTATTGAAAATTGTGAGGCTTTTTATTAGACATAAATTAATATGTTTTTCAAACTTAAAAATGAAATTGGGGGTTATTGATGTTATCGGCTTGCCTAGTTTCGAGATAGGCGCCATCACGACAGGTCAGATTTTGGGTCATGACAAGTTGGTATCAGAGCCTAGGTTACATAGGTCTCACGAGTCATGAGCAGGTTTAGTAGAGTCTTGCGGATCGGTATGGAGACGTCTGTACTTATCTTCGAGAGGCTGCAGAACCCTTAGGAAAATTTCACTTTCTTGTATTCTGTCGTACAAATTTATTGATTCCGGAAACTAAATTTCTGTTATTATATTCTCTCACAGATGGTGAGAACACGTACTACCAGATTGTATGGTCAGCCACCAGTGCCACCAATTAGGGTCGCGCGAGGCCGGGACCGAGGTAGAGGTCGAGCTGTAGCTCGTACCACAGTTGGACCCGTACTTGTAGTACCACCAATTGCTCCAGGTCGGGAGCAGATTCCATATATAGCTGAGCCAATAGGACCAGCTCACGCACCAGTTGTGCCCATTAAGATTCCAGGCCTTTAGGAGACTTTGGCCCAGATATTGGCAGCTTGCACTGGTCTTGATCAGGCGGTTTCGGCTCCGGCCGCACCTGCCAATTCTCAGGTTGAGGTCGGTACTCATACCCCTGTTGCCTGTACTCCAAACCAGGTAGTACAAGGACTTCAGATGCCGGGGGCGCTACCAGCCCAGCCTGCTGTAGCTGCTCAGGCCCCAGTAGTTCCTGTTATGGCTGATGATGAGCAAAGCAGACTTGAGAGATTTGAGAGGCTTCGACCTCCACCATTTTAGCGGTACTGAGTCAGAGGGTGCTCAGGGTTTTCTAGATAGGTGTTAGTAGATGCTTCGGACATCGGGTATTCTGGAGACCAGTGGGGTCTCTTTCACTACTTTTCAGTTTTCTAGGGCTGCCTTCAGATGATGGGAGGCTTATGAGAGGCGCAGGCCAGTTGGTGTAGTACCACTTACATGGAAGAAATTCTTCGTCCTCTTTTTGGAGAAGTTCGTGCCGCAGTCTTGCAGAGAGGAGCTGCGCAGACAGTTTGAGAAGTTACGTCAGGATGGCATGTCTGTGACGCAGTATGAGATGAGATTTTCTGAGTTGGCTCGTCACGCAGTCTGGTTGGTTCCCACTGATAGGGAGAGGATTAGGAGGTTCATTGGTGGCCTCACATATCAGCTGTGGTTACTTATGACTAGGGAGAGAGTGTCTGGTGCTACTTTTGATGAGGTAGTTGACATTGCTCGGCAGATAGAGATGGTTCGTAGCCAGGAACGTGAATAGAGGGAGGCTAAGAGGCCTCGTGGTCCAGGTGATTACAATGGTGTTCCTTCAGGGGGTCAGGTTTACCACGGTAGGGGTCGTTCTTACATACATGCTCAGACGGATCGTCCATCTCATCGTGGTGCATCAGCTAGCCGCAGTTCTTACAATGCACACTCAAGCCAATCTTCATTCAGTGCACTATCAGTGCAGAGTTCTCATCATGCCTCGTTCGCTCAGGCTTCTACAGGTAATTCCTCGGGATATTAGGAGCAGCAGTTCCGTCCAAGGAGGGGTTATTTCGAGTGCGAGGAATTTGGTCATTTCAAGAGAGAGTGTCCTAGGCTGTTGAGTGGGGCTCCCCAGCAGACTCCTCGACTGACGGCACCAGCACCAGCAGTTCCACTACCCGCCCAGCCAGCTCGGGGTGGGGGTCAGACAGCTAGGGGTCGCCCAAGAGGGGAAGGCCGATCAAGTGGCGGTCATGCACGATTATATGCTTTTCCTATCAGGCCAGATGTTGTTGCTTCAGATGCAGTGATCATAAGTATTGTTTCAGTGTGCCACAGGGAGGCTTCCATATTATTTGACCCTGGTTCCACTTATTCATATGTATCATCGTATTTTGCTCATTATCTGGATATGCCATGTGAGTCCTTAGTTTCACATGTTAGTGTATCTATATAGGTGGGTGATATTATTACTGTGGACCGTGCGTATTGGTCGTGTGTGGTAACTATTGGGGAACTGGAGACTAGGGTTGATATTTTATTACTCGGTATGGTTGATTTCGATGTAATCCTGGGTATGGATTGGTTGTCTCCATGTCATGCTATTCTGGACTGTCATGCAAAAACTGTCACATTGACGATGCCAGGGTTGCCGAAGGTTGAATGGAGGGGTTCTCTAGAGTTTGTTCCTAGCAGGGTAATTTCTTATTTGAAGGCCCAATGTATGGTTGGAAAGGGATATTTGTCATATTTGGCCTTTGTGAGAAATGTTGATGCAGATACTCCTATTATTGATTCAGTACCGGTCGTGCGAGACTTTCCGGATGTATTTCCCGCAGACCTGTCGGGTATGCCGCCCGACAGGGATATTGATTTTGGTATTGACTTGGTGCAGGTCACTCAGCCCATTTCTATTCCTCCGTATCATATGGCACCCGCTGAGTTAAAAGAATTAAAAGAGCAACTTTAGGAACTCCTTGAAAAGGGGTTTATTAGGCCCAGTATGTCACCTTGGGGTGCACCGGTTCTGTTTGTGAAGAAGAAAGATGGTACTATGCGGATGTGCATTGATTATAGGCAGTTGAACAAGGTTACAATCAAGAATAAATATCCCTTGCCGCATATTGATGACTTATTTGACCAGCTTCAGGGAGTGAGGGTGTTCTCCAAAATTGATTTGACTTCGGGGTATCACCACTTGAAAATTCGGGATTCGAATATTCTAAAGACGACATTTAGAACTCGTTATGGCCACTATAAATTTCTTGTAATGTCGTTTGGGCTAACAAATGGCCCGACAACATTCATGCACTTGATTAATAGTGTATTCCAATCATATCTTGACTCATTTGTCGTAGTATTTATTGATGATATCCTGGTGTACTCACGTAGCCAGGAGGAGCATGCACGACACTTGAGTATTGTACTATAGAGGCTGAGAAAGGAGAAACTTTATGCCAAATTCTCTAAGTGTGAGTTCTGGCTTAGTTCGGTAGCATTCTTGGGACACATAGTGTCCAGTGAATGGATTAAGGTGGATCCAAAGAAAATAGAGGCAGTTCAGAGTTGGCCCAGGCCATCTTCAGTTACTGAGATTCGGAGTTTTCTCGGCTTGGCCAATTATTATCGTCGCTTCGTGGAGGGTTTCTTGTCTATTGCATCACCTATGACTAAATTGACCCAGAAAGGTGCTCCGTTCAGGTGGTCAGATGAATGTAAAGAGATCTTTCAGAAGCTCAAGATAACTTTTACTACAGGTTCAGGGTCTTATACTGTGTATTGTCACGCGTCGCATATTGGTCTCGGCGCAGTACTGATGTAAGACGGTAGGGTGATTGCCTATACGTCCAGACAATTAAAGGTACATGAGAAGAATTATCCAGTCCACTACCTTGAGTTAGCAACTATTGTTCATGCCTTAAAAATTTGGCTGCATTACTTGTACGGTGTCCATTGTGAGGTTTATACCGATCATCAGAGTCTACAACATCTATTTAAACAGAAGGATCTTAATTTGCGGCAACGAAGGTGATTGGAGTTACTTAAGGATTATGATATCACCATTCTTTATCATCCCGGAAAGGGCAATGTGGTGGCTGATGCCTTGAGTCGTAAGGCGGAGAGTTTGGGTAGCTTAGCATACTTACCGGTAACAGAGAGGCCTTTAGCCTTGGATGTTCAGGCCTTGGCTAACCAGTTTGTTAGATTGGATGTTTCAGAGCCGAATCGAGTTTTGGCTTGTGTGGTTTCTCGGTCTTCTTTATATGATTGCATCAGTGATCGCCAGTATGATGATCCACATCTGCTTGTCCTTAAGGACACGGTTCAGCACGGTGATACCAAGGAAGTCACTATTGGAGATGATGATGTATTACGGATGCAGGGCAGGCTATGTGTGCCTAATGTAGATAGTTTGTGCGAGTTGATTCTTCAGGAAGCTCACGGTTCGCGGTACTCTATTCATCCAAGCGCCGCGAAGATGAATTAGGATTTGAGGCAACACTATTGGTGGAGGCAAATGAAGAAAGATATAGTTAGGTTTGTAGCTCGGTGTTTAAATTGTCAACAGGTAAAGTACGAGCATCAGAGACCGGGAGGATTACTTCAGAGACTTGAAATTTCGGAGTGGAAATGGGAGCGTATTACGATGGACTTTGTAGTTGGGCTTCCACAGACATTGAGGAAGTTTGATACGGTTTGGGTGATTGTAGATCGATTGACCAAATCCGCGCATTTTATTCCAGTTGGTACTAATTATCCTTCGGAGTGGTTGGCTGAAATTTATATCCGCGAGTTGTTCGCCTACACGGTGTGCCGATGTCCATCATTTCAGATCGGGGCACGCAGTTTACATCATAGTTTTGGAGAGCAGTGCAACGAGAATTGGGCACACAAGTTTAGTTGAGTACAACATTTTACCCTCAGACAGACGGGCAGTCCGAGCACACTATTCAAATATTGGAGGATATGCTATGCGCTTGTGTCATTGATTTTGGAGGTTCTTGGGATAAATTTCTGCCACTTGCGGATTTTGCTTACAATAACAACTACCGGTCAAGTATACAGATGGCTCCGTATGAGGCATTATATGGGAGACGATGTCAATCTCTGGTTGGTTAGTTTGAGCCGAGTGAGGCTAGGCTATTGGGTACTGATTTGGTTCAGGATGCTTTGGAGAAGGTTAAAGTGATTCAGGAGCGGCTTCGCATGGTGCAGTCTAGACAGAAGAGTTATGCCGACATGAAGATCCGTGATGTTGCTTACATGGTTGAGGAGAAGGTTCTGCTCAAAATTTCACCAATGATGGGTGTGTTGAGGTTCGGGAAGAAGGGCAAGTTGAGCCCTCGGTATATTGGGCCTTTTGATATACTTAAGAAAATTGGAGATGTAGCTTATGAACTTGCTTTGCCACCTAGTATATCAGGTGTTCATACAGTGTTCCATGAATCCATGCTCCGAAAGTATGTTGGGGATCCGTCTCATATTTTGGATTTTAGTACAGTACAGCTGGACGGTAATTTGACTTATGATGTAGAGCCGATAACTATTTTAGACCGGCAGGTTCGAAAATTGAGGCCCAAGAACATAGCATCAGTGAAGGTGCAGTGGAGAGACCAGCCAGTCGGAGAAGCTACTTGGGAGATTGATCAGGAGATGCGGAGTAAATACCCACACTTATTTAGGACTCCAGGTATTATTCTAAACCTGTTCGAGGACGAACGTTTATTTAAGAGGGGGAGAATGTAACGACCCGACCGGTAGTTTTGAGTATTATAACCCCGTTTCCCCATTTACTGCTCAATTTATGCTTTACATTTGTTATGTGACTTGCCGGGGGTAATTGGTTTAGGCCCGGTAAGGTTTTTGAATGATTTGGAACACTTAGTTCCAAGGTTTTGAAATTTAGTTGAAAAGATTGATCAGATGTTGATGTATGTGTAGTGACCCGGAGAATTTTTGCTAAGGAAATTAAGATTTTGTGATGTCGAGGTATATTAATTAGTACAAAGGTTGTAGAGGAAAGTTTTTGGGTTGAACAACGCACCGGAAAGTAAAAGAAATATTTTGGCGGAAAAACACGTTTCTGCAGTCCAATATGCGACAACATAATCACTCTGCGGGCCGTATAATGGCCACAGAAGTGAGGCAGAAGAGAGCCAGTTTGGATGAAATCTGCGGTCGCCTATGCGACCATATAACTGTTCTGCGGTTGCCTATGCGACCATATAACTGTTCTGCGGTCCCTATGCGACCGTAGAACAGTTATGCGGGCCGTAGAGTGACCGTATACACAGACAAATGTTTGCCAGTATTGGACACCGATTATGCGACCGATATGCGGTCTGCATAACCAAACCTGTTCCGGAGCTTCATTTTTCTAGTTTTATAAACCCGACTCCATTCTTATAAAATACTATTGGGGGTCATTTTGAAGGGTTTTATCTGATATTTTAGAGAGAGATGAGAGCATTTTAGAGAGAGAAAGTAAAGACTTAGTCATTTATCCATCAATTCTTGTTCAAGGTTTGAAGATTTCACAAGGATCTTGCTATAGCTTCAAAGAGATACGAGAATTTTAGAGACCAATTCTCGTGGCAGGGGCATAGCGGAATAAAGAATTACAAGGGTTGAGGTAAGTAACAATTTTAAATCTGGTCCTGAGGGTATGAAATCCCGGATTTTTGTATCATGTGATTACTTTGGAGGTGACGCACATGCTAGGTGACGGGCGTGTGGGCGTGCACCGAGGGGATCGTGACTTGGTTCGTCCCGTGAAACTGTAAAGTTGAATAACTTGTTGTTAGCTATATGCTCTCTATGTGTTGTGGAAATTTGGTTGTAAGGCATGTTAGAAACCATGTTTAGGCTATATGTTGGTACTGCTGGGACCCACAGAGGTCGTGTACATGTTGAATTATCTGCTAAATTGTTGTTTGGTACTCAATCACAGTTTACTTGTTTATTTTATCTCAGTCTCTATTGTTCATTATTGATGCATCATATCATTGTTGTTTGGGCTGATTTCATGATTATTGAGAGCCCGATAGACTGGAGAGATTTATGACTGAGTGAGGTCGAGGGCCTGATTGTGAGATATTGATACTATAGCACCTGAGTTGGCCGTGCTGATCCAGATATTGATACTATAACACGTGAGTTGTCCGTGCAGCATGTGAGTTGGCCGTGCAGCACGTGAGTTGGCCGTGCAGATCCAGATATAGATACTATGGCACGTGAGTTGTCCGTGCAGCACGTGAGTTGGCCGTGCAGATTATAGTGCTTGGGCTGTAGGAGCCCCTTCGGAGTCTGTACACCCCCAGTGAGCACGGGTACCATTGAGAGTGAGTGATGAGGGCTGGGAGCCCAGTGAGTGATGAGGGCTGGGAGCCTAGTGAGTGATTGTTATCCTGAGAGGTTGTACTTGATTTCCATTTGTTATTGCACTTAATTGTTATCTGTCATTGTTGTGATATCTCTGAAAAATTTTTATATACGGATTACATGAACAGGAACTGTATAAAAATTAATTTGACATTAAACTGCCAGATTTGATAGCAGGTCTATTCTTTGCTGGAATTACTGGAAATGAACCATAACTGTGTAGCTCGTTACTATCTTCAGTTCCTTATTTATTATTGTTACTTGCTGAGTTAATTGTACTCATACTACACCCTGTACTTTGTGTGCAGATCCCGGTGTTCCCGGACATAACGGGTGTTGATTCTTTCACGCAACTGATTTTTCAAAGATTCTGAGGTAGCTGCCATGTTTCGTAGACCTTGCCTCTCCTTCCTTATCTCCTTATTATTGTATTTGGTCTCAGACTGTTACAAACCGTATTTTTCAGACTTGTATTCGTAATTAGATGCTAATGTACTCAATGACATTAGGTTTTGGGAGTGTTTGTATCGAAAATTGTGTGGCCTTTTATTAGACTCAAATTATTATGTTTTTCAAACTTAACGGAAATTGGGGGTTATTGATGTTATCGGCTTACCTAGTTTCGAGATAGGCACCATCACGACAGATCAGATTTTAGGTCGTGACATCTTATTATTTTCAGGAACCTGAGCCTCTCCCATGAGGTTTTATGAAGTGTTATATCGTGGTGCTCTTCTAGAGCACTTGCCTCCTTATTATGACCATTTTGAATATTTGCTCTTCTTCTTATTCAAGGAGTTTTATCTTTGGAACCGATTAGTCTATTATGCTTCATGCATGCCATATACTCTATTCATTTTGAACTTTATTTTATTTGGAGCATTAGCAGCTGAATATGATATTTAGCTTTGGGTCAGCAAATACGCCTGGCAATATTTTTCAAATGAATTATCACTTGAACTTCAAGTTCACATTTTCTCATACGAGGATCTAGATGTAATCATAATAATTCATTACATGCATTACTCTTTCAGCTGCCCATTTTCTCCCCCTGTTGTTGGGATCACTAACACATATCCCTATTTGGGGATCCATCTTTGTGCATTGTGGTGGAACAATTAAATCATATAGCACATTCATATTTTTAGGTGAAAATTATTTGGTTCTTGATCCTGAACTGATTGTGATAGAGAGAACTTATTATAACTTGGCTAGATGCGTACAAGTGTTATTGTATATTAAATAATACATTACATACCAACTTTTATTTTGGCAGTTTTGTTCTCATAACCAATGGTTTAGCTATAACTGGAAGCATACAATTTCTACCAAACCAACTTGGATTTAAACCAGTATTATCAAGATAAATCATCATAATTTATATTCTGGAACTATGCTCTAATAATTTGAGCAATCAATCTTGCAAAAGCCAAACTGCAAGTTGATAACAAATGCACATATGACCATAAAATAGATGCATCTATTAAAATTATATAATAGTAAATGGTCTACATGGCAGGTGACTGGGCCCATATATTTATCACCTTTTATTTGTTCCAGAAATCAAGGGATTCAATCCCAACCTTAACTGATATATCATGAGAATAAGCAGCACAAGAGAATTCTTCAAGAATCTTCTATTTCTTTAATATATGCCAATGTAATTCTCAATTAATTTTTTGCATCATAATTGAACCGGGATGGTCAACCGGTCATGCCAACTAATATTTGTTTCAGTAAACCTCTAGTTTACTTGTGACATATGATTCCATCATCATGCTTATATTTGTGTAGTACAAATAGAAAGAGAATGGGGTAACCTCTTATATTTACCTGTTATGATTATAGAAATATGAAGATATTCAATATTCCTTTCATTTATAATCTAAATATGTCAACCACTTTGACTTATACATTTGAAACTCAAAAAGTTTCTTTTGAGACTTTACAATATCAATATCGTGAATAATTTTATTCATCCGGGTAGTAACAAGTTAATTTTTTCGGAGCTCTTAACAACTTTTGTAATACAAGATCTTTTGCCACACTATTAATATGGTAAATGTCTCCTTCACGGAGAAAATTATATCATAATAAATTGTCATGGTCAAAATCATCATAAGCAAATTTATTTTTGCTTTAATTTTACCTTCAATAACTTTTATAAGGCATGACAAAATAATATTTGGCGTATCACATGTACGCGACTAATGACATATTCATGTAACCACACAATAATATTTATTGTCTTTATTTCACTCAAACCTCCCTTAGAGGTGAGTTGTGTGGTATTCATTTAATCATGCATTGCATGTCTTTATTCATTACTTTTATCACATATTGCCACAATCTCCTTTAGGAATGGGTCTGCATTATCAATGCTTATCACAAGTCACATTCTCTTCAAGGAATGGATCATAATCAGCAGCGTGCTTTATTAGTTTTCATATCAATTTGATGGTAAACATTGCCTTCACATTTTGAAGGACTATTTTGAGAACCTTTATTGTTCTCTTTTTATAATCATAGTGATGATTATTATTATTTTGATCTTTGGAACGCCCGCATTTATTGTTCAACCACTTGTCTTCATTTAGACTTATTATGTGCCGCTACCACATTCACTTCAAGAATGGAGTAAATTAAGTGGGACAATATTCGTGCATTTTCATGAAAAATATATTATTTTTCTTTAGTTATTATTATATCATCAATATGGTATAGTGGGACTCAAACCCAATGTCTTACCAATATAAAAGCATGTTAGACCATAATGAATTGGGACTCAAACCCAACTCTTATCATCATGGAGCATCAGGACTTGATCCTGATGTCTTACCTTCATAGTGCATTGCGACTTGAACTCATTGAAGTTGATATCATTAATAGCAAAGGACAAAAATAATTTCAAATACGAAAGAAATGCTTACCTCTTGATTTAAACTCTTTATAATATCATTTAGATATAATTCTCAACAATATATTTTCATTTACTCAAATCAGTTAAGTAATTAGTGTCAAACAGATATATAAAAATACAAAATAATATTAAAAATTCACATGTTGTCTTTGCTGCAATAAGCTTACTTCAAGATGAAAGTGATATGATCAGAACATTAAGGAAAAATTATGTATCAAACAGAATAACAGTACTACTAGTTACCATGCACTTTTGTGAAAACTAAGTATTATGCTCTCTAGAAAAATAAAAAGATATAGCAGAACCTTTAAGTCAATCAGGGAATCAAAAAAATAGTGGACAAATCTCTGTCTACTATCTACTACTATATGCTTTCCATATAGAAATGATTCAACATGTTAATTTGATAAGAACTATCATTAATGAAAAATTTGGTGTAGTACATACTTCTTGTACTAATATTTTATCTTATCAAAATAAAATAGTTACAAATATTATTATTATTATTATTATTATTATTATTATTATTATTATTATTATTATTATTATTATTATTATTATTATTATTATTATATTATATTTGACAGTAAACTAATATATAATCATTATACTAGGCATACTAAAATCTTATTATAAGGTAAAACCATAAGCATACATAATAAAGTATAATTTTAATTTTGTAGATTATTTAGTATACCGCATGTCACCTATTATTTAGTTCATGAAAATTTAGTAAGGTGACATCCTTAGCAGCCACATAAATACTAATTTTCTAATAACCAGACCATTGCTTATTCTAAATAGTGGTACAAACTTATCTGGCTCAAAGGTCAGACTTGTTGTTATAGCAGAAAGACGTGTCTGTAACACTACATACCTTTCTAAATAAAATCTGGATAATTTTGACAATAGATCATCGACATATACCTTACCAGAAGTGGAATTCAACCTTGAGGTTAGAGACTTCATGTTGATAACGTGTTATAAAATATAGCTCAAAGTAACAATATAGAACAAGGAAAAACAAGCTAAGAGATATAGAGAGAAAGATAGGAGAGATTCTTTTTTCTTCTTCAATTGTGTGTGTTTTCCTATCTATTACAAGGCCTTTATATAGACATGAAAAGTGAAGAAAATATGTCATTGAATATGTCATTAAGCATAGAAATATGTCATTGAATATGTCATTAAGAATTTGAGAAGATCATGGAGAAAGAGTTGACATCCACCATAATTTGATTTTGCTTATAACATCTACCTATTAATAAGCATACAGGAGGTCAACATGCCTGTTTGGCATAGTTGAGGGTATTTTAGTAATTTTTTAAAAATTGAGCAACATGATTGGCCGAAAACTATAACATAAAACTTCGGTTCCTTGACGAAACTACCCTTGATTATCTCATCAACCATCATCACATCTCTTGTACCACTTTTTGAATTTTTTGTCCCGGTTTTCATCCTTTATTGGAAAGTTGTCTGTGTGCATTTTGGTAATTTTAGCAAAGTTTGAGCATACCTTTACATCCCGAAAAGCAACAGACGTGAGAGACACTTGACTACATATTTTCTTTCTTTCTCCCAATCTCCATAATTCAACTTTTTGAAGGACCAATGCATTCTTAGTTTTATCTTTTTAAAATTGCAAGAATACTCTACTCAAGAAATCAAGCTTTTTATTTTATTTTCAAATTGGACATAAAATCTCTTTATTTATACCTCTACTTTAATACATTGTTTAAAGGAAAATATTAAAGTAATTAGCTGTTAGATTTAAAGGACTTCCACTCTAAAAGTCATAATAATAATCTAATCGAATATTGTTGAAGTATAAGATAACAGGCTAGATTTTGGATCCTATATTCTTTTGTATGTAGATAACTCTTGAAGATTAAGGGCTTGATTGGTTTCAATTTTATATTGTCTCTTTAATCAATTAGGCAATGAATTTTTCTCCTATTTTCTTTCACATAAGAATACATAGAAATTAATACGAAAAAGTTTGAAGATTCAAGCATGATATCTGCCTTCATATCATAAACAAAGCTAGAATCCGAAGTTTATAGGTTCTAAGATAAGTATACTTGAACCATAGCGAAAGACTAAAATCTTTCTACACAAAAAATAAAGACTAAATCTATTTGTGCATATTAAAATGAAAAAGACTCAATTTTTTAAAGGAGCTTAGAGTAGCAAGCTGATTATCATTGTTTAAAATTTTAATTTTTTTCTAAAAATATAACTTTATGTCACGATCCAAAATCTAATTAGTCGTGATGGCACCTAACCCAACCCGCTAGTTAAGCCAGTTAACCACTAACCAATTCCAATAACAATCAATAAAGTAATTAATTTAAGAAATTATCTGAATTTGATACATTACCCAAGAACTGGTAGTACAAATCATGGCTTCTAAGAATAGAGTTTACAAAGCCGAAATGAAGTAAATACATCGTCTGTTTGAAAAGTACATTAACAGAGTTTTGTAGATCTAAGGCTACCACGAACAAGAGGCAGCTACAACCAGGATACATACACATTTTCAAATCCAGCTCCCATCGAACACAACAACATCAACAGTCAACAACATCAACAATATCTGCACGCAAGGTGCAAAAGTGTAGTATGAGTATAACCGACCCCATGTACTCAATAAGTAACAAACCTAACCTTAGGTTGATAGTAGTGACTAGCTAACAAAAAGGTCGGGTACAACACCAATATTCCACAACAGTTCATAACAGCATAGTACAATAACAAAAGAGTATCTCAGAAATAAAAGGCTCAGTTCATTCACAGTTCCAGAAAAATAAATATTTCTTTTCAAGTATCTCAGTGAAAACCCAAATCTTTTACCGAAAAATTCAAAGTACGAATAAGTTTGAAAACTGTGGTTTTTTCAAAATCTCCTTTCAACAAATAGTAAGATGTTTCATTTTCATATAATATGAGGAAAGTACTTCTCTATGTCTACATGTCAAGATACAGATAAAATCATAAATGTCCCCAAAATCAAGTAGAAGAAGGAAATGCACCTCTATGCATGTATCTCAAGTACACATGTCAAATGCAATGCATCTCGATGATGAGTTTTTGTACTCATACTCTCAGAGTACTCAGTCTCACTGTCTCGCATTCTCTCTCACTATGTTTAGCACACTCAATCACTCAGCGTTGTACAATACCTGCAGCGGCGTATAGTCCGATCCATATATGACCATAAGGCCCGTTGCGGCGTACAACCCGATCCACATATATATAGTCGACTGCGCTCACTGGGGGTGTGCAGACTCCGAAGGGGCTCCTTTCATCCCAAGTTTTATAATCTGCTTGGCAATTCTCGTGCCATAATATCAATATCTGGAATCGCACGGACAACTCACGTGCCGCACGGACAACTCATAACATGCTGCGGTGTGCAGCCCGATCCCAAAATATCAATATAACATGTTGCGGCGTGTAGCTCGATCCCAAAATATCAATCTCACATGCTGTGGCGTGCATCCTGATCCCAAAATATCAATCTCACTCAGGCCCTCGGCCTCACTCAGTCATCAGTCTCCAGTCTCACTCAAAGGCTCACAATGCCATGAAACTAGCCCGACAATAATGATATGATGTATGAATAAATAACTGAGACTGAGATATGATATGAATGCATGAATATGACTGAGTACGAAATATCAATAAAATAAGTGAAATAACAGCAAGAAACGACCACTATGGGTCCTAGCAGTATCGTCATAAAGCCTAAACATGGTATCTAGCATGATTGACAGCTCAATTACTTTATCACATGGTGAAAACACGGACATCAACAAAATAGGGTCACTATACAGTGCCATGGAAATAACAGAGTCCCAATTCACATGGTGCACGCCCACACGCCCATCACCTAGCATGTGCGTCACCTCAACACAAATCACATAACACGTATTTCAGTGTTTCATACCCTCAACTCTAAGATTAGAAGAGTTACTTACCTCGAACAAGCCAATACCAATGCCGAGCAAGTCAAGCGGTGCTCCAAAGATGCCATCATGCGCGTAGCGACCTCTGAACGGTCCAAAACTAGCCAAAAGCAACTCAAATACATCAAATAAAGCCCAAGGAAACAAGCCCAATCAAAAAAGATCAAATATTAAATCAAAAGCCCAAATATCGGCCACAAACCCAACCCGGCCCCCACCTCGGAACCCGACAAAATTTACAAAATCTGACAACCCATTCAATTACGAGTACAACTACACTAGTTTCACTCAAATCCGACTCCAGTTCGATGTTCATAACTCAAAAATTCATATTATGAACATTTAGGCCAAAACCCCAAATTTCCTGTTTAAAATTCATAATCCAAATGCTAAAATCGAAGATAGATTCATGAAATATAACCATAACCGAGTAGAGAATACTTACCCCAATCCTTGTGATGAAAATTGCTCCAAGAATCGCCTCAATCCGAGCTCCATAGCTCCCAAAATGTAAAAATGGCTGAAACCCTCGAAATAGAGTACTTTATACTTCTGCTCAGGCATCCTATTACGCGAACGCGGGAAGTCCATCGCGAAC
The DNA here is from genome assembly GCF_000715075.1 of Nicotiana tabacum. Classification (NCBI taxonomy): domain Eukaryota; kingdom Viridiplantae; phylum Streptophyta; class Magnoliopsida; order Solanales; family Solanaceae; genus Nicotiana; species Nicotiana tabacum. The sequence continues at coordinate 28,885,526 of NC_134094.1, read as the reverse complement.
AGTCCATCGCGTTCGCGATGCACTACGCATTCGCGGAAAAAGCCTCTCGAATGCGATGAAACACACTACCAAACTTCCGCGATCGCGGACAACTCTCTGCGAAAGCGATGATGAATCCATATAGACTGACCAACCCCCGCTCAACACTACACGAACGCATAGCCATGGACGCGGACGCGGAGACTAAAATATTCAATCTAGTACGAACACGACCTCAAAAATGCGAACAAGTAGTGCAAATAGTGCCACACACCAAACACCTTTTGCGATCACGGCCTAGCCTTCGCGATCGCGTAGAACATCAGAAGCAACAAGTAACAACAGAAAAACCAGCAATGCAAAAACCATTTGAAATGATCCGAACTACGTCCAAAACTCACCCGAGCCCCTCGGGATCCCGTCCAAATGTACCAACAAGTCCCATAACATAATACAGACCTGCACCGTAGTCAAAGCAGTCTTGAGCTTATGAAAGCTCAACTCACACTCGTCTGACCATCCGAATGGAACACCTTTCTGGGTCAGTCTGGTAAATGGGCTTGCTATAGATGAAAACCATTCCATGAACCAGCAATAATAACCCGCCAAACCTAGAAAACACCGTATCTCTGTAACTGAAATAGGCCTAGACCAGTTCTACCTCAATCTTCTTAGGATCCACTTTTATGCCTTCTGCCGATACATCATGCCCCAAAAAGGGAACTGAGTTTAGCCAAAACTCGCATTTTGAAAATTTGTTATATAACTAATTATTCTTCAAAGTCTGAAGCACAATCTGAAGATGTTGCTCATGCTCCTCTCGACTGCTTGAGTAAATCAAGATGTCATCAATGAATACAACCACAAATGAATCCAGATAGGGCTTGAACACCCAATTCATCAAATCCATAAATGTTTCTGCAAATTTGTCAGCCCAAATGACACCACTAGGAATTCGTAATGTCCATACCGAGTCCGAAAAGCTGTCTTAAGGACATCAGATACCCTAATCTTCAACTGATAGTAACCAAACCTAGTCGATCTTTGAAAACACCTTGGCACCCTGAAGCTGATCGAATAAGTCATCAAATTCTTGGAAGTGGATACTTGTTCTTGATAGTAGCCTTGTTCAACTGCCGATAATCTATACACATCCGCATTGAACCATCTTTCTTCTTCACAAACAATACTGGTGTACCCTAGGGTGAGACACTAGGTCTAATAAATCCCTGATCAATCAAGTCTTGTAACTGCTCCTTCAACTCTTTCAACTCCAGCGGGGCCATACGATATGGTGGAATAGAAATGGGCTGAGTGCCCGGAGCCAAATCAGTACAGAAGTCAATATCTCTGTCGGGTGGCATCCCCAGTAAATATGCAGGAAATACTAAGTCCATAGAAAGAACATTTGTACTGGGATCGCGAATATAAGCCAAAATAGGCTAGACACCCCTTCTCGACCATACGTCGAGCCTTCATACAAGAAATAACCCCGTTGGTAGAATGACCAGGAGTTCCTTTCCACTCTAATCGGGGTAACCCCACCATGGATAGGGTCACCATCTTGGCATGACAATCCAATATAGCATGATAAAGTAACATCCAATCTATACCCAAGATGACATCAAAATCTACCATATCAAGAAGTAGTAGATCCACACTATTCTCAAGACTTCCAATAGTAACCACATACAAATGATAGACATGATCTAGCACAACAGAATATCCCACCGGCGTGGATACACACACAAAATCACTTAGAGAATCACAAGGCACAACCAGATATGAAGCAAACTAGGAGGACATATAGGAATAAATAGATCCTGGATCAAATAGAACTGAAGCATCTCTATGGAAAACTAGAAAAATACTTGTGATCACTGCATCAGATGACTCGACCTAAGGCCTAGCTGGAAAAGCATAAAATCGGGGTTGGGCCCCACCACTCTGAACTGCATCCCAGGGACACCCTCTAACTGGCTGGCCTCCACCCCTAACGGCATGACCTCTACCTCTATCTGTCTAACCCTTGCTTCTAGCTGGCTGGGCAGGTGGTGGAACAACTGGTGCTGGAATCATAGCACCGGAACCCTACTGCTGTGAACTGCCTTATACTCAGATCACCACAAGTATAACAAGTCCTCGGTTATTGGGACTGCTGACCCTGGAACTGACTATGTAAACCTGGATAACTACTTTGATGACTACGAACCGGAGGTACATTAATAGGAGTTAGTGGTGCATTGTAAGCTAGCTGGTCAAAATAAGACACGTGAGAGCCGTGACCACCTAAAGCATTGTGGGATGCATGGAGCGCTGAATGAAACGGCCTAGGAGGATGGCCTGTACCAAAATTACCTCTGCCTTCATACGAGGCACCACTGAACCCACCGAACTAACGAGGCCTCTTATCAGACCCCTGCCCTCTCTCTTGTGCAAGAACCATCTCGATCCTCCTCGCAACATTAGGAGCCTCTTGAAAGGAAATATCACTTCCGGTCTCCTTGGCCATCTGAAGCCTCATAGGGTGAGTGAGTCCCTCAATAAACCTACTCACTCTCTCTCCCTCAGTAGGTAGTAAAGGGAGAGCATGAAGGGCTAAATCCACAAAACGGGTCTCATACTGAGTAACAGTCATACTGCCCTACTATAGATGCTCAAATTGCATGCTGTAATCCTCTCTTAATGTGATAGGGAGAAACTTCTCTAGAAATATACGTGAGAACTGATCCCAAGTCAGTGTAGGCGATCCATCTGGTATGGTCAGCATAAAATCTCTCCACCATCTCTTGGCGGAACCCGTCATCTAGAATACAGTAAATTCGTCCCCATTGGTCTCGACTATTCCCATGTTATGCAACACCTCATGGCAGCGGCCAAGATAATCTTATGGGTCCTCATAAGGTGTAACACTGAAGTGAACTGGAAAGAGCTTAGTAAACTTATCCAGTCTCAATAAGGCCTTAGAAGACATGGCGGGCCTATCACCGGCCTGTGCTGCAACAACTGGCTGAACTACCCCAACTGGTGGGGCTGCTGGAGCTTGATACGGGGGAGCCATCTGCTCCGGAGTGGGATTAGTGGGAGTTTGTGCTCCTCCCTAGCCTGTGAGACGACTGGTGTCACTGAAAATGTACCATTCTGGGCCACGCCTTCCATAAGACTCACCAAATGGACTAGAGCGTCCCGAAGAACTGGAGTAGCTATGAATCTTTTCGGGACCTGAACTGGTCCAACCGGTACAGCCTGAACTGGAACCCCCTCCTGAAGATCCACCTGAGGTTCTACAACAGGTGTTGCTGCTTGAGCACTAGACTGAGCTCTACCTTTGCCTCAACCTCAGCCTCTAGCACAACCTCGGCCTCGACCTCTACCCCTGGTCATAGTTGACACCGGGGGATCTGGTCCCTGTCTATCGTTAGATGTATTACGTGTTCTCACCATCTGTGAGAGAATAAGAATAGAATGGTTCAATCATCGATGATAGAAAAAGATTGCACGACAGGATAAGAAAGAAATGATATTATTCCTAAACTTCATAGCCTCTAAAAGAAGTACAGATGTCTCCGTACCGATCATTCAGACTCTACTAAGCTTGCTCGTGACTCGTGAGACCTATGTAACCTAGTGCTCTGATACCAACTTGTCATGACCCGAAATTCTCACCTTCGGGACCGTGATGGCGACTAACATTTCACTTGCTACGCAAGCCAACGTTATAAAAATATTAACCATTTTAAAACAAATCAATATAAGCGGAAGTCAATTACTGAACTAAAGTGCGGAAGACCACAACAACTTAAATCATCAAAATACATCCCCGAGTCAGGTGTCACAAGTGCACGAGCTACTAGGATAATAAAAATAATGGTCTGAATAAAATTCAAGCTGTTTGAAAGATAATACACACCTAAGATAAGATAGAAGGGGACTTCAGAACTGCGGACGTTGTGCAGTTATACCTCAAGTCTCCTTCGGGTAGCTGAATCAGAGAACGTCTATGGTATGCCACTGGGACCAACTCCAAAATCTGCACAAGAAATGTAAAGTGTAGTATGAGTACAACCGACCCCATGTACTCCGTAAGTGTCGAGCCTAACCTCGACGAAGTAGTGACGAGGCTATGACAAGGCACGTGCGTAAATAACCTGTACAAGTATATACAAATACGAAGCAACAATAACACAATAAATAACAATTTATAAATTTGGGAGGGAACATGGGAAGGAGAATGATATAGAAATTTCAGCAGGAGAAGTGCCACATAGCAGCCAATTAATTCGTCAACAATAAAATGAGCAACTAATAATATGAAAATGGCACGACACCACTCTTCGTGATCTTACTCTCATTCCTCCCATAATTTGATAAATAAATAACTCTCTTTTGGCACGACATCACCTTTCGTGGTTTTACACTCTCTGAAAATGGCACTGCATCATCCTTCATGCTTTTACACTCAAAAAATGGCACAACAACACCCTTCTTGCTTTTACAATTTTTCTCACCATGACAATGATAGTATAAATATTAAAAATGGCACGACATCACCCTTCGTGCTTTTACACTCTTTCTCACCATATTCAACAATAATTAAATCTATAAAAAATCCATGAATATCCCATAAACTACCGAGTGAGGTACAACTTCTCAAAATGACCGGTCGGGTCGTTACATCCTCCCCCACTTAAATATACGTTCGTCCTCGAATGTATCCAGAGTTATTCTCAAAGCCATCAAACCGCCGTATAACCTTACCATGCACATACCTGGGGGTGACCTGACGTCACCGTATCCCATAAAGGTTCGATAACACAATATTACTGAAATTTCCCAATTCAACCTAGCCATAAGCCTTAGAATCCCATTTCCAACATCCGAAATTTCTTATAAGATCAGAATCTCGCATCTACATACTGTATAAATCTGAACAAGCTGTACCAAAAACCGTAACCATAACTCAAACACTCAAACTCAAATAGCACAGAGCTCAAATGCTGGAAGCAATGATTTCTAATCATAGTAGCTGCTCAAATCGACCCAATACCGGTAACAACCTCATATCAAACAAAACCTCGTTCTAAACCTTCATACACTGCCAATGACGAAAGAAATATGCATAACTCATAACCATTCATCAGATGGACAAGTCATGGTACTCCATCTCTTTCGACAAGAACTATATCAAATTTCTAAGCCGACTTTCGATATTATCCTTCCAACTATGATGTAATCAATTCCGATAACATCCATTCTAGGTCCAATGACCTCATCTTATCAATTACCAGCTACTCTACAGACATGCCATATCAATACTATCTAAAGCCACAACCCGTGCAAGCCGTGTACCAATAAGAAACATTCCAAATGTACTCAATCATGGAAAAATGACCCAGACAAGAGAACTGCCCCGCAAGCTTAACAAGTACCGCCACAACGAAATGCTAAAAATCCATCACACATCGTAGAACCATAACACATGAATCTAACTCAAGGAATCATATCTCAACATAACTCCACTGCAATGCTTGACCCCATCCAAACACTGATCCATATGAAATGCCTTAGCCACCATGCTCAAAATCAATAACCACGCGCAATCTGACATCAAGTACTCAAAGTGCATTACCATAACCATGGAGAAGAGAATGACACAATTCCACACAAAATACGAAAGAACATAACCAATACGTAATAAATCATGCAATACCCAAATACCCATCTTGCTCAAATTCCGCTATAAGGCCCTAATAGATCTGCACCAGGTGTGCTCATAAACAACGAATCACAACTCCTTGTAGCATAGAAGAGTAACTCATAGATCATTCCAGAATAGGAATACGCTCAACAACGACTGAATGGCACATCCCTCAACGTTAGCAGTATGGATCCAACCAAATCCGGCTAGGTATAGAATATATATAACGACCCTACCGGTCATTTCGAGAGTTATAGCCCCGTTTTCTCCATTTTTGCTTCTTTATGTGTTATTTAGCTGCATTGTAATGTATCGGGTTGGTTGGTTCGGGCCCGGAGTATTTTCGGAGTGGAATGAGACACTTAGTCTCTTATTTAGAACCTTAGGTTGAAAAAGTCAACTGGATGTTGGCCTATGTGTAAACGATCTCGGAATTTAATTTGATGGCTCCTTTAGCTTCGTTAGGTGATTTTAGATGTAGGAGCGCGTCCGGAATGTGATTTAGAGGTCCGAAGTTGAATTAGACTTGAATTGGGAAAAGTTGAAAATTTGGCGATTTCGGTCTGCAGTGAAAAATTTGATATCGGGGTCGGAATGGAATTTCGGAAGTTGGAATAGGTTCGTAGTGTCATTTGTGACATGTGTGCCAAATTTGAGGTCATTTGGAAGTGGTTTGGTTGGTTTCTGCATCGGTTGCCTAATTTGGAAATTTAGAAGTTCTTACGCTTGAATCCGAGGGTAATTTGGTGTTTTGATGTTATTTTGAGTGATTCGAAGGTTCGACTAAGTTTGTATGTTGATAAATGACTTATTGGTATTTTTTTTGTTGAGGTCCCGAGGGCGTCGGGATGATTCCGGGTGGTTAACAGATTTGTCGAACTTGGAAAATGTAGCTGAAGGTGCTGCTACTAATATTTCCGCACCTGCAGAAAGGGTGTCACAGGTGCAAGGCAGCTGGTGCGATGGATTTTTCTGCAGGTGCAGTTGTGCAGAAGCGAGAAATGGTCCGTAGGTGCGAAAAATCCTGGACAGAAACCATAAATAGAACCCTTTGCGAATTTGGTTCATTTCCACCATTTTCAAGTCGATTTTTGGATCTTTTGGAGTAAGGTTTGAAAGGTGATTGAAGGGCTATCAGTGATCTAAGTTGCTTGAGCCCTAATACTCGTATATATGGTAATTTCCCGTTGTTTAATCATGTAATTAGTGAAAATGAGGGGTTATGGCTTAGAATATTTGGAGAATAGTTTAAGGATTTGAAGGACCAAACGATGTCAGATTTTGATGAATTTGGTATGGTTAGACTCGTGAGTGAATGAGCTTTCTAGTTTTGTAAATTTTTTCGGATTTCGAGACATGGGCCCGGGGGCCAGGTTTGAGCCAATTTCAGGTTTTTGGTCTAAATTGGTAGTTTTTCTTATGGAATTCATTCCATTAGCGTATATTGATGGTATTGTATTGATTGTGAATAGATTTGGGGCATTTGGAGGCCGAGTCCAGAGGCAAGAGCATTGCGGGGTAGAGATTTTACCGGGTTGAGGTAAGTAACGATTATAAATCTAGTCTTGAGGGTATGAAACCCCGGATTTCGTATCATTCTACTATTTTGAGGTAACACACATGCTAGGTGACAGGCGTGTGCGCGTGCACCATTGGGGATTTGTGACTTGGTCCGTCCCGTAGCAATTGTAAAGTTGCATATTTTGTTAAAACTATATGATACTTATATGTTTTAGAAAGAGTTTCTGTAAATTGGGCTGAATGCCATATTTGGGCCTTGTGTTAGTGCTGTTTGGACCCTTAGGGTCCTTTTCTTACTATCCTCTCACTGTTTTCGATTGAAAATCTAGAATCAGTCATGGTTATACTTGTTTACTGCATAACTCAGTTTTATGACTATATTTTGATGCATATAAATGTTGTTTTGGGCCGAACGCCTGTTTTTTATTTACTGAAATACCCGAGTGGCTTGAGAGGTTTATGACTGAGTGAGGCCGAAGGCCTGATTTGTGAGGATATTTATGGGATCGGGCTACACGCCACAACATGTTTGATATAGGCCAAGGGCCTGAGTGATTTTATGCCATGATTTGGCTTGATATAGCGCTTGGGCTGAAGGAGCCCCTCCGGAGTCTGTACACACCCCCAGTGAGCGCAGGTACCTACTAAGTGTGAGTGCTGAGTGCTGAGTGCTAAGTGCCGAGTGCCGAGTGCTGAGTGACAGGGAGGCATGAGTGATTGTGAGGTTTGCCCGAGGTGCTGTATATGAGTGATGCTTTACCCGAGGGACTGTTTATGATTTCATCATTTTTGCTCACCTTTGCTTTTTTCCTCTCTTTGAAAACTGTTAAAAAATATCCTTAAATAATTTTTTTCTGGAACTGGGTTTAAACGAGATATTTTGTTTCGAATCCTGATTTTAATAGCATGAGGTATTTTACTGAGATTTTATGATATGAATGTTATATTCTTTATTGCTCATCACTACTGCTCAGTCTTTATTTATTGTTGTTACTTATTGAGTTGGCGTGCTCACGTTACTCCTTGCACCTTGTGAGCAGATCCAGGTGTAGTTGGACACGGTAGCAATTGTTGATTATTCTGGTTGCAGATTTTCTCGGAGATAGGAAGGTAGCTGTTTGGCAATCGCAGCCCCTGCTCTTCTCCCTCTTATCTTCCTTTAGTTGTATTTAGCTATTTTTCAGGCTGAGTTAGCCTTGATATTGTTAGATAGATTGTAGTAGATATTCATGACTAGTGACACCTCGATATCGGGCTTTTGTTTTTGCATTTTTGTTTGATTTGAACTCCTTTACAAAGGTTTTTAAGCTAAATAGCCTTGGAATTATCCTTGAAATGAAAAATATCAGTTTGTTTTAGAATGAGTCGGCTTGCCTAGTACCACGATAGGCGCCATGACGACATGGGTTAGTTTGGGTCGTGACAGATTGGTATCAGAGCTTAGGTTACATAAATCTCATGAGTCATGAGCGGGTTTAGTAGAGTCTTGCGGATCGATACGGAGACGTCTGTACTTATCTTTGAGAGGCTGCAAAACCTTTAGGAAGATTCCACATTCTTGAATTCTTGTCGTGCGGATCTGTTGATTTTAGTAACTAAACATTTGTTGTTTCATTCTCTCACAGATGGTAAGGACTCGTACTACCGGTCAGGAGGGCCAGACACCAGTATCACCAGCCAGGGCCACGAGAGGCTGAGGCCACGGTAGAGGCCATGGTAGGGGCAGAGGTACAGCCCGTACCGCAGCTGGGGCAGTACCTACAGATCCACTAGTTGTCCCAGATCAGGACCAGATTCCAGTTGTTGATGCACCATCTCAGGCACCACCTGTGCCTATTGTGATTCCAGGACTTCAAGAGGCCCTAGCTCAGATTATGACAGCGTGTACTGGCCTTGCTCAGGCGGTCTCTATCTCAACGGCCGCAGACACTTCTCAGGCTGAGGCCTAAACACTTAGACTCCCATCGCTCACACACCCGAGCAGGTTGTTCAGGCACTCCAGACACTGGGGGCACCACCAGCCCAGCCGGTTGTAGTTGCTCAGGATTATGTGGTTCCTACTATGCTTGAGGATGATCAGCATAGGTTGGAGAGGTTTGGGAGACTCCAGCCACCACCTTTCAGTGGCATAGAGAGAGAGGATGCTCAGGACTTTTTGGAAAGGTGTCAGAGGATACTCCGTACTGCTGGTATTCTGGAGACTTGTGGGGTCTCCTTCACTACTTTTTAGTTTTCCGGGGATGCACTCAGATGGTGGGAGACTTACAAGAGGCGTAGGCCTGTTGGCGTAGAACCCCTTACTTGGCAACAGTTCTCCATATTCTTTTTGGAGAAGTTCGTGCCTCGATCTCGCAGAGAGGAGCTGCACAGACAGTTTGAGTGGCTTCGCTAGGGTGATATGTCTATGACACAGTATGAGATGCGGTTCTCTGAGTTGACCGCCATGCTATCTGGTAGGTTGCCACAGACAGGGAGAGGATCATGAGGTTTATTGATGGTCTCACTTATCAGCTACAGTTTCTCCTGACCAGAGAGAGGGTTTCGGGTGCTACTTTTGATGAGGTTGTCGACATTGCTCGACAGATTGAGATGGTTCGTGATCAGGAGAGGGTTGAGAGGGAGGCCAAGAGGCCTCGTGGTCAGGGTGGATTCAGCGGTGCTCCTTTTGGGGGTCAGTTTCAGCACGGTAGAGGTCATCATTTCAGGCAGGCTCAGTCAGCTCAGCCATTTCACCGTGGTGCATCATCTGGCCATGGTTCTCACAGTTCTTATTAGGGCCACTCATCACTTAGTGCCCTTCCAGCTTCAGAGTTCATCCCGTGCTCTACCTATTCAGGGCTCTTCCATGCCAGGTTCTTCTACCAGTCATCCCGGTGCTAGGGGTTGCCTTTAGTTCTCGCTACCAGCACTAGGGAGTTGCTTTGAGTGTAAGGATTTTGGGCATATATGGAGGCATTTTCCTCGTCGTCATGGAGGTCTATCTCAACAAAGGAGTCAGCCTCTAACTTTAGCACCAGTTACCTCACCACCCGCCCAGTCAGCTCGGGGTGGGGGTCAGTCAGCTAGGGGTAGCCCTAGAGGGGGAGGCAGATCATGGGGTGGCCAGGCCCGTTTCTATGACCTCCCTGCCAGACCAGACACTATTGCTTTAGATGCTGTGATTACAGGTATTGTCTCAGTTTGTCACCGAGATGCCTCAGTATTATTTGACCCTGGTTCCATGTATTCATATGTTTCCTCATATTTCTCCCATTTTCTGGATTTTCCTCGTGAGTCTTTAGTTTCATCTGTTCATGTGTCTACTCCTATGGGCAATACTATTGTTGTGGACCGCGTATATCGGTCATGTGTGGTTACTATTAGGGGTTTGGAGACCCAATTGGACCTTTTGCTGCTCAGTATGGTTGACTTTGATGTGATATTGGGTATGGATTGGTTATCTCCATGTCATTCTGTTCTAGATTGTCACGCTAAGATGGTGATGTTGGCTATGCCGGGATTTTCGAGGGTTGAGTGGAGCGGTTCTGTAGATTTTGTACCAAGTAGGGTGATTTCATATTTGAAGGCTCAACGTATGGTTGAGAAGGGTTGCCTATCTTATTTGGCTTTTGTGAGGGATGTTAGTGCAAAGACTCCTATCATTGATTCTATTCCGGTGGTATGTGATTTTTCGGATGTGTATCCTACAGACTTATCGGGCATGCCGCCTGATAGGGATATTGACTTCGGTATTGATTTGGTGCCAGGCACTCAACCCATTTCTATTCCACCATATCGTATGGCACTGGCAGAGTTGAAGGAATTGAAAGAACAGCTTCAGGAACTCCTTGATAAGGGGTTTATTCGGCCTAGTGTGTCACCTTGGGGTGCACCGGTTCTATTTCTGAAGAAGAAGGATGGTTCCATGAGAATGTGTATTGATTACAGGAAGTTGAACAAGGTCACAGTCAAGAACAAGTATCCTTTGCCTCGTATTGATGATTTATTCGATCAGCTTCAGGGAGCGAGGGTGTTCTCCAAGATTGATTTGAGGTCCGGTTATCACCAGCTGAAGATTCGGAATTCAGATATTCTTAAGACATCTTTCAGGACCCGATATGGCCATTATGAGTTCTTAGTGATGTCTTTTGGGCTGACCAATACCCCAACAACATTCATGCATTTGACGAATAATGTATTCCATCCCTATTTGGACTCATTCGTTGTTGTATTCATTGATGACATCCTGGTGTACTTTCGTAGCCAGGAGGAGCATGCTCAGCATTTGAGGATTGTATTACAGAGATTGAGGGAGGAGAAGCTTTATGCAAAGATCTCCAAGTGTGAGTTTTGGCTCAGTTCAGTAGCATTCTTGGGACACGTGGTGTCCAGTGAGGGTATTCAAGTTGATCCGAAGAAGATAGAGGCGGTTCAGAGTTGGCCCAGACCGTCCTCAGCTATAGAGATTCAGAACTTTCTCGGTTTGGCTAGTTATTACCGTTGGTTCATTCAGGGTTTCTCGTCTATCGCATCGCCCTTGACCAAATTGACCCAAAAGGGCATTCCATTCAGGTGGTCGAACGTGTGTGAGGAGAGCTTTCAGAAGCTGAAGACTGCCTTGACCACAGCTCTAGTATTAGTTCTGCCATCAGCTTTAGGTTCTTACACTATATATTGTGATGCCTCGAGGATAGGCATTGGATGTGTTCTGATGCAGGAGGGTAGGGTGATTGCTTATGCCTCGCGCCAGTTGAAAGCCCATGAGAAGAACTATCCTGTCCATGATCTTGAGTTAGCATCCATTGTTCACGCTTTGAAGATTTGGTGCCATTATTTGTATGGGGTCCATTGTGAGACCTATACTGATCATCGGAGTTTTCAGTATCTGTTGAAATAGAAGGATCTTAATTTACATCAGCGAAGATGGTTGGATTTTCTTAAGTACTATGATATCACTATTCTGTACCATCCGGGGAAGGCCAATGTGGTGGCCGATGCTTTGAGTCACCGGGCGGAGAGTTTGGGGAGTTTAGCATATCTTCCAGCAGCAGAGAGACCTTTGGCATTGGATGTACAGGCCTTAGCGGGCCAGCTTGTCAGATTGTATATTTCGGAGCCTAGTCAGGTATTGGCTTGCGTGGTCTCTAGGTCTTCTCTTTATGACCGTATCAGGGAGCGTCAGTATGATAACCCCCACTTACTCGTTCTTCAAGACAGGGTTCGGAGCGGTGATGCTAGGGATATGACCATTGGTGATGACGGCGTGTTGAGGATGCAGGGACGGATATGTGTGCCTAATGTAGATGGGCTTCGGTAGTTGATTCTTGAGGAGGCCTACAGCTCGCCGTACTCCATCCATCCGGGTGCTGCAAAGATGTACCAGGATTTGAGGCAGCACTATTGGTGGAGGCGGATGAAGAAGGATATAGTTGGGTTTGTGGCTCGGTGTCTCAACTGTCAGCAGGTTAAGTATGAGCATCAAAAACCGGGTGGCTTGCTTCAGAGATTAGAGATCATAGAATGGAAGTGGGAGCAGATCACCATGGACATTGTAGTTGGGCTCCCACGGACTTCGAGAAAGTTCGATGCTATTTGGGTTATTGTGTATCGGCTGACCAAGTCCTCGCACTTTGTTCCTATTGGTACTACTTATACTTTAGAGCGGTTGGCCAAGATTTACATCCGAGACATTGTTTGCCTACATGGTGTCCCAGTTTCGATCATTTCAGATAGGGGCACTTAGTTTACCTCACAGTTTTGGAGGGCAGTGCAGCGAATCTTGGGTACTCAGGTTGGGTTGAGCATAACTTTTCACCCTCAGATGGACGGGCAGTCCGAGTGCACTATTCAGATATTAGAGGACATGTTGCGCGCTTGTGTCATTGACTTTGGGGGGTTCATGGGATCAGTTTCTGCCATTCGTGGAGTTTGCATATAACAACAATTATCAGTCGAGTATTTAGATGGCTCCATACGAGGCTTTATATGGGAGGAAGTGTAGATCTCTGGTAGGATGGTTTGATCCAGGTAAGGCTAAGCTCTTAGGTATAGACTTGGTCCAGGATGCATTAGATAAGGTGAAATTGATTCAGGAGCGGCTTTGCACGGCACAGTCTAGGCAGAAGAGCTACGCATATAGGAAGGTCCGTGATGTGTCTTTTATGGTTGGGGAGAAGGTTTTGCTGAAGGTATCACCCATGAAGGGTGTTATGAGGTTTGGGAAGAGGAGCAAGTTGAATCCCCGGTTCATTGGGCCTTTTGAGGTGCTTCAGAGGATAGGGGAGGTCGCTTATAAGCTTGCTTTGCCACCCAACTTGTCGAGTGTGCATCCGGTATTTCATGTTTCCAAGCTCCGAAAGTATGTTGGCGATCCGTCCCATGTTTTGGACTTTAGCAAGGTTCAGTTGGAGGGTGATATAACTTATGATGTGGAGCCGGTGGCCATTTTGGATCGGCAAATTCGGAAGTTGAGGTCAAAGGATATAGCTTAGGTGAAGGTGCAGTGGAGAGGTCAGCCTGTGGAGGAGGGCACCTAGGAGACCGAGTGGGAGATGCAGAGCATATATCCACGCATATTTGAGATTCCAGGTATGTTTCTAGACCCGTTTGAGGACAAACGAATGTTTAAGAGGGGAATGATGTAATAACCCGGCCGGTCCTTTCGAGAGTTATAGCCCCGTTTTCCCTATTTCTGCTTTTTATGTGTTATTTAGCTGTATTTTAATGTATCGGGTTGATTGGTTCGGGTCCGGAGTGTTTTCGGAGTGGAATGAGACACTTAGTCTCTTATTTAGAACCTTAGGTTGGAAAAGTCAATCGGATGTTGACCTATATGTAAACGATCTCAGAATTTAATTCTGATGGATCCCTTAGCTTTGCTAGGTGATTTTAGACTTAGGATCGCGTCCGGAATGTGATTTGGAGGTCCGGAGTGGAATTAGGCTTGAATTGGCGAAAGTTAGAAATTTGGCGATTTCGGTTGGCAGTGAAAAATTTGATATCGAGGTCGGAATGGAATTTCGGAAGTTGGACTAGGTTCGTAGTGTCATTTGTGACGCGTGTGCCAAATTTGAGGTCATTCGGACGTGGTTTGGTTGGTTTCGGCATCGGTTACCGAATTTGGAAATTTAGAAGTTCATAGGCTTGAATCCGAGGGTAATTTGGTGTTTTGATGTTGTTTTGAGTGATTCGAAGGTTCGACTAAGTTTTTATGTTGATATATGACTTGTTGGTATTTTGTTATTGAGGTCCCAAGGGCGTCGGGGTGATTCCGGGTGGTTAACGGATTTGTCGAAGTTATAAAATGCAGCTGAAGCCGCTGCTACTGATATTTATGCAACTGCGAAAAGGGTGTCGCAGGTGCGGGGCCACTGGTGCGATGGATTTATCCACAGATGCGGTTGTGCATAAGCGAGAAATGGTCCGCAGGTATGAAAAAGCCAGGGCAGAAACCATAAATAGAACCCTTCGCGAATTTGGTCCTTTTCCACCATTTTCTAGTCGGTCTTTGGAGCTTTTGGAGTGATTTTTGAAAGGTGATTCAAGGGCTATCAGTGAGGTAAGTTGCTTGAGCCCTAATACTCCTATATATGGTGATTTTCCGTTGTTTAATCATGTAATTAGTGAAAATGAGGGGTTAGGGCTTGAAATATTTGGAGAGTAATTTAAGGATTTGTAGGACCAAACGATGTCGGATTTTGATGCATTTGATATGGTTAGACTCATGAGTGAATGTGCTTTCTAGTTTTGTAAATTTTGTCGGATTTTGAGACGTGGGCCCGGGGCCCAGGTTTGAGCCAATTTCGGGTTTTTGGTCTAAATTGGTAGTTTTTCTTGTGGAATTTACTCCATTGACATATATTGATGGTATTGTACTGATTGTGAATAGATTTGGAGCATTTGGAGGCCTAGTCCAAAGGCAAGAGCATTGCGGGGGTAGAGATTTGACCAGGTTGAGGTAAGTAACGATTGTAAATCTAGTCCTGAGGGTATGAAACCCCGGATTTTGTATCATTCTACTATTTTGAGGTGACACACATGCTAGGTGACGGGCGTGTGGGCATGCACCATTGGGGATTTGTGACTTGGTCCGTCCCGTAGCAACTGTAAAGTTGCATATTTTGTTGATTGACTTGCTTTGTTTTTACTGAAATGCCCGAGTAGCTTGAGAGGTTTATGACTGAGTGAGGCCGAGGGCC
This sequence comes from Nicotiana tabacum, assembly GCF_000715075.1. NCBI lineage: Eukaryota > Viridiplantae > Streptophyta > Magnoliopsida > Solanales > Solanaceae > Nicotiana > Nicotiana tabacum. The sequence goes on along the minus strand of NC_134094.1, from coordinate 28,870,151 downwards.
TGATTTATGAGGATATTTATGGGATCGGGCTGCACGTCGCAGCATGTTTGATATAGGCCGAAGGCCTGAGTGATTTATGCCATGATTTGGCTTGATATAGCGCTTGGGCTAAAGGAGCCCCTCCGGAGTCTGTACACACCCCCAGTGAGCGTAGGTACCTACTGATTGCGAGTGCCGAGTGCCGAGTGACGGGGAGGCATGAGTGATTGTGAGGTATGCCCGAGTGGCAAGAGTGATTGTGAGGTATGCCCGAGGGGCTGTATATGAGTGATGCTTTGCCCGATGGGTTGTATATGAGTGATGCTTTGCCCGATGGGCTGTTTATGATTTCATCATTTTTGCTCACCTTTGCATTTTTCCTCTGTTTGAAAACTATTGAAAAATATCCTTAAATGATTTTTTTTCTGGAACTGGGTTTAAACGAGATATTTTGATTCAAATCCTGATTTTAAAAGCATGAGGTATTTTATTAAGATTTCATGATATGAACGTTATATGCTTTATTGCTCGTCACTACTGCTCAGTCTTTATTTATTGTTGTTACTTACTGAGTTGGCGTACTCACGTTACTACCTGCACCTTGTGTGTAGATCCAGGTGTAGCTGGACACGGTAGCGATTGTTGATTATTCTGGTTCCTAATTTTCTCGGATATAGCAAGGTAGCTGTTTGGCGATCGCAACCCCTGCTCTTCTCCCTCTTATCTTCCTCTAGTTGTATTTAGCTATTTTCCAGGCTGAGTTAGCCTTGATATTATTAGACAGATTGTAGTAGATGCTCATGACTAGTGACACCCCGATGTCGGGCTTTTTTCCGCACTTTTGTTTGATTTGAACTCCTTTGCAAAGGTTTTTAAGCTTAATAGCCTTGGAATTATCCTTGAAATGAAAAATATCGATTTGTTTTAGAATGAGTTGGCTTGCCTAGTACCACGATAGGCGCCATCACGATAGGGGTTAGTTTGGGTCGTGACAATACACTTCCTAATTGGTCCAACCAATGGACCCCCAAATCAACTCCGGGCACCCACAAATAGATAAGTAACCCTCAGAAAGCCCACAATGGATGAATCATAACACATGTTATCGTCTAGCTAGGTTTGACCATGACTTCATAGTCCACAACCATGAAACAATCTGCTCTTGAGAACTCCCAGTCTCCAAATCCATAGAACACACGAATCAACATATCTGATCCCAACTTCACCGCCAGAATGTCTAACACATCTCTTATACATGATCATACCACAAGAATACTCCTAAAATTCTTCCGTGCCATATAGCAAAATTTGAATATCAGCAGTCGATCAACCAGGAGAGTGCCACAATACCAATGAAGTATCCATAAATCAAAACACATTGCCCCCTTCTGAAATGTATACTCTCATCAGGCCATACCGATTAGTAATATCATTTACCTAGTCCTCTAAAACCGTCTATGCTGCCTACGAATTTATACCCTTCTCTTCCAAACTGACATGTGACCTTGCACATGAAAATCTCAATCCCTCACAACACACCGCATCATAATCAACTATGAGTCACAAGCAGAATACATACCCTATCGGTCAGAAACCTTCCATTTGATCTTATCCCGGAGAAAGTCCCAATATGCCAAAATATTCCTCACGCCGGTAGGAAATATAGTCCTCGAACCGTGGTAAAATCCATCGAGAACTCTTCGAAGCCCATTTGCACATAACCAAGCTATCAGAACTGAATCTCTCTAACTTAAACCAACCACGCAGGTCGCCAATACCCAAGAGCATTGCCACGAAACACCTGTGGAGACTAGCCACATCATAAGTACCCAAAGAACCGATTACATCCATTACTGTGCTGATCCAACCTACTACCAGTCTACTACGCTATCCTATTTCTCCAAGTCCCTTCTAAGTTGCCTTCAAATTGATACTTCTCCTTGCTGGAACACCACAATCCTTAACAGAAATTCACATACACAAGAGACCCTAGTATAAAACCACAACGCCCTAAGGCCGCTGATTTCCCTCTTAAGCACTCCAAAGCACCACAACCAAGACACCCACTCTAAAGAGACCTTATGTGAACCTAAAACTGTTTCCCTCATCTTCTTGATACTGAAATGCACAATCTACAATGATATAAAAATGCCACAAGTATCGACACCATCCAATGCAAATATTAGATCCCAGCCATATACAAATCTTGAAAATTCCAAATCGCTACATATAAATCTTGAATCCATTAGAACCATTCTCGAGAGTCATCCACTCTACTCAAATCTCAATTAAACCGACCAAACGGACCGAACGACCTGTACCCCATTAGCACACCAACACCCAAGGGAGTGACCCACACTCCTAAGCAACTGAGCAGATTCCTACTCCATGTACACTATACCCTTCACGAATAACCACTCAATTATTTTATGATTCCCATATACCCATAGAGTGTAATACAACCTGTGTCCCGAATTTCCTTTACCCGAGTCATCCTCGATCTCGACCTCTGCAAGTCATAACTGATTTACCAGTATACCCCGAACCAAAACCAATACAACACATAACCATGCAATCAACTCGTCGATAGCATACTCCCCTACTTGGCTCAAAGCCACAGAACAAAACACTCGATAACATCAGGATACCCATACCTTATTAATACCTTAAATCATCTGCAAATTTTGCATTCATCCCTGTGATAGTCAAGTCAACTGTTACAATCGATCTAAACTCAAATCGCACAAACATACTGAACTGGTAGAAAAGAAAGCCACAACACAACGTTATAAAAACCACACATCCGTAGATTACGTTACAGGTTATAACCCACCTTCTTAGCCTCAAACTTACATCTCTTTATACCATTTCACAACCACAACTACTAAGCAATCACTTAAACTCCCTGAGTCTGATCTCGACAATAATACATGAGAACCTATTTCATTCCAGCATTAAGCAACAGAAAGGATCCTTCAATGCACTCATACTCGAGACTGTGTGTCACATCAAATTGAACAATCTGAATACATCTCGCAGTCACATCAAACTCACCACATAGCCATTTCACCGCTCATCAAGCCACAAATTCCACTCGCAGGGACATTACCAGATATTTAAGTCCCAAAAGCATGTGCTCACAAAATCAAAATCTCTGTGCTCAAGCTACCACCATAACCCAACCTCAAGTCCTCCAAACTGGCCCATCATCAGTACGCCAAAATTACATCTCGTACCTTAACCATGGAATCACAAGCCGCCGGCGCACAACCGATACCGAGCCCTCACATGCACATACGGATGCGTGGAAAGGATTCAAGGAGTTGCGCTTCAAGCTGAATCAATGCCGCATGATAAGGAAAGAAATATGGGAAGTATATCCTAAATGTCCTGTAGCTTCTCGAAGATAGGTATGGACGTCATCATACCGAACCGCAAAACTCTACTAGACACTTGCTCATGACTTGTAGAACCTATGAACCTAGAGCTCTGATACCATCTTGTCACGACCAAAAATCCAACTAGTCGTGATGACACCTAACCCAACCCGCTAGATAAGCCAGTTAACCACTAACCAATTCCAATAACAATCAATAAAGCAATTAAGTAAAGAAATTATCTGAATCTGATACATTCCCCAGGAACTCATAGTACAAATCATGAGCTTCTAAGAATAGAGTTTACAAAGCTGAAATGAAGTAAATGTATCGTCTGCTTGAAAAGTACATTAATAGAGTTTTATAGATCTAAGGCTACCACGAATAAGAGGCAGCTACAATCGGGACGCAGACACATCTTCAAATCCAGCTCCCATCGAACACAGCAACATCAACAGTCAATATCTACACGCAAGGTGTAGAAGTATAGTATGAGTACAACCGACCCCATGTACTCAATAAGTAACAAACCTAACCTTAGGTTGAAAGTAGTGACGAGCTAACAAAAAGGCCGGGTACAACACCAATATTCTACAACAGTTCATAACAGCATAGTACAATAACAAAAGAGTATCTCGGAAATAAAAGGCTCAATTCGTTCACAGTTCCAGAAAAATAAACATTTCTTTTCAAGTATCTTAGTGAAAACCCAAATCTTTTACTGAAAAATCCAAAGTGCGAGTAAGTTTGAAAACTGTGGGTTTTCCCAAAACTCTTTTCAACAAATAGTAAGATGTTTCATTTTCAGATAGCATAAGGAAAATACTTCTTTATACCTACATGTCAAGATACAGGTAAAATCATAAATTTCCCCAAAACCGGGTAGCAAAAGGAAATGCACCTCTATGTATGTATCTCAAGTACGCATGTCAAATGCAATGCATCTCGATGATGAGCTTTTATACTCACACTCTCAGAGTACTCAGTCTCACTGTCTCACATTCTCTCTCACTATACTCAGCACACTCAATCGCTCAGTGCTGTACAATACCTGCTGCGGCGTGCAGTCTGATCCATATATGACCATACGGCCCATTGCGGTGTACAACCCGATCCACATATATATAGTCGTCTGTGCTCACTGGGGGTGTGTAGACTCCGGAGGGACTCCTTTCAGCCTAACCGCTATATCTCCATGGCATGCAGCCCAATCCATATAAAATATAATCCATATAACATGCTGCGGCGTGCAGCCCGATCCCAAAATATCAATATAATATGCTGCGGCATGCAGCCCGATCCTAAAATATCAATATAACATGCTGCGGCGTACAGCCCGATCCCAAAATAGCAATATAACATAATGTGGTGTGTAGCCCGACCCCAAAATATCAATCTCACTCAGGCCCTCGGCCTCACTTAGTCATCACTCTTCAGTCTCACTCACGGGCTCACAATGCCACGAAACTAGCCCGACAACAATGATATGATGTATGAATAAATAACTGAGACTGAGATATGATATGAATTCATGAATATGACTGAGTACGAAATATCAATGAAATCAGTGAAAGAACAACAAAAAACGACCACTATGGGTCTTAGAAGTATCGTCATAAAGCCTAAAATGGTATCTAGCATGATTGACAGCTCAATTACTTTATCTCATGGTGAAAACGCAGACATTAACAAAGTAGGACCACTATACAGTGCCATGGAAACAACAAAGTCCCAATTCACATGGTGCACGCCCACACGCCCGTCATCTAGCATGTGCATCACCTCAACACAAATAACATAACACGTATTTCGGGGTTTCATACCCTCACCTCCAAGATTAGAAGAGTTACTTACATCGAACAAGCCAATACCAATGTCGAACAAGTCAAGCCGTGCTCCAAAGATGCCATCATGCGCATAGCGACCTCCGAACGGCTCAAAACTAGCCAAAAGCAACTCAAATACATCAAATAAAGCCCAAGGAAACAACCCCGATCAAAAAAGATCAAATCTTGATTCAAAAGCCCAAAAATCGGCCAAAAACCCAACCCCGGCCCGTACCTCAGAACCCGATAAAATTTACAAAATCTGACAACACATTCAATTATGAGTCCAACCACACTAGTTTCACTCAAATCCGACTCAAATTCGATGTTCAAAACTCAAAAATTCATATTATGAAACTTTGGGCTAAAACCCCTAATTTCCACTTTAAAATTCACAATTTAAACGCTAAAATCGAAGATAGATTCATGAAATATAACCAAACATGAGTAGAGAACACTTACCCCAATTCATATGGTAAAAATTGCTTCAAGAATCGTCTCAATCCGAGCTCCATAGCTCCCAAAATGTAAAAATGGCCGAAACCCTCGAAATGGAGTACTTTATAATTCTACTCAGGCATCCTCTTACGCGAACGCGGTAGAAGCCTCGCGTTCGCGAAGCACAAACCCACACTGCCTCACTTTGCACTACGCGTTCGCGGCAAAACCCTCGCGAACGCGATGAAACACACTACTAGACTTTCGCGATCGCGGAAAACTCACTGCGAACGCGATGAAGAATCCATATAGACTGACCAACCCCCGCTCAACACTACGCGAATGCATAGCTATGGGCGCGGACGCGGAGACTAAAATCTTCAATCCAGTGCGAACACGACCTCAGAAGCACGATCACGAAGAACAAATAGCTCCACAGAATAAACACCTTTCGCGGTCGCGGCCAAGCTTTCGCGATCGCGAAGAACGTCAGAAGCAACAGGTAATAACAGAAAAACCAGCAATGCAAAAACCATTTGAAATAATCCGAACAACGTCTGAAACTCACCCGAGCCCCTCGGGACCCTGTCCAAATGTACCAACAAGTCCCATAACATAATGCAGACCTACTCGAGGCCTCAAATCACACATAACAACATCAAAATGATGAATCATACTTCAAATTAAAATCTATGAACTCTGAAACTTCAAAATTTCACAACTGATGCCGAAACCTATCAAATCACATTCGATTGACATCAAATTTTGCACACAAGTCACATTCAACATTATGGACCTACTCCAACTTCTGAAATCGGATTCCGACCCCGATATCAAAAAGTCCACTCCCGGTCAAACTTTCCAAAATTTCAACTTTCGCTATTCCGAGCCAAATTCAATCACGGACCTCCAAATCACAATCCGGACGCGCTCCTAAGTCCAAAATTACCCAACGGACCTACCAGAACCATCAAAACTCTGTTCCGGGTTCAAATTCACAAAAAGTCAAATTTGATCAACTCTCCTACTTTAAAGCTCCCTAGTTGAGAATTATTCTTCCAAATCAGTACCGAATAACCTGAAAACCAAAATCGACGATTCACACAAGTCAAAATACATCATACGGGGCCACTCACGCTCGTAAACTATCGAGCGAAGTGCAACTTCTCAAAATGACCGATCGAGTCGTTACATCCTCCCCCACTTAAACATACGTTCGTCCTCGAACGTGTCCAAAGTTGTTCTCAAAGCCATCAAACTGCCGTGTAACCTTACCATGCACATACCCGGGGGTGATCTCATATCACCCTATCCCATACAGGTCCGATAACACAACATAACTGAAATTTCCCAATTCAACCTAGCCCACAAGCCTTAGAATCCCATTTCCAACATCCGAAATTTCTTATAAGATTAGATTCTCACATCTACATACTGTATAAGTCTGAACAAGCTATACCAAAAGCCGTATCCATAACTCAAATACTCAAACTCAAATACCACATAGCTCAAATGCTCGAAGCAATGATTTCTATTCACAGTAGCTGTTCAAATCGACCCAATACCGGCAACAACCTCATATCAAACAAAGCCTTGTTCTAAACCTTCATACACTGCCAATGATGAAAGAAACATACAGAACTCATAACCATTCATCAGATCGACAAGTCATGGCACTCCATCTACTTTGACAAGAACTATAGCAAATTTCTAAGCCGACTTTCTATATAATCCTTCCAACCATGTTGTAATCAATTCTGATAGCATCCATTCTAGGTCGAATGACCTCATCTTATCAAATACCAGCTACTCTACTGATATGCCACACTAATACTATCTAAATCCACAACCCGTCCACCAATAAGAAACATTCCAAATGTACTCAATCATGGAAAAATGACCCAGACAAGAGAACTGCCCCGTAAGCTTAAAAAGTACCACCACAACGAAATGCTAAAAATCCATCACACACCATAGAACCATAACACACAAATCTAACACAAGGAATCATATCTCAACATAACTCCGCTGCAATGCGTGACCTCATCCAAACACTGATCCATATGAAATACCTTAGCCACCATGCTCAAAATCAATAACCACACGCAATCCGACATCAAGTACTCAAAGTGCATTACCATAACCACGGAGAAGCGAATGACACAATGCCACACAAAATACGAAAGAACATAACCAATATGCAATAAATCATGCAATACCCAAATACCCATCTCGCTCAAATTTCGCTATAAGGCCCCAATAGATCTACACCAGGTGTGCACATAACCAACGAATAACAACTCCTTGTAGCATAGAAGAGTAACTCACAGATCATTCCAGAACACGAATACGCTCAACAACGACCGAATGGCACATCCCTCAATAATAGCAGTATAGAGCCAACCAAATCCGGCTAGGTGTAGAATACACATCCTAATTGGGCCTACCAATGGACCCCCAAATCAACTCCGGCCACCCAAAAATAGATAAGTAACCCTCCGAAAGCCCACAATGACAGAATCATAACACATGCTATTGTCTATCTAGGTTTGACCATGACTTCACAGTCCACAACCATGAAATAATCTGCTCTTGAGAACTCCCAGTCTCCAAATCCATAGAACACATGAATCACCATATCTGATCCCAACTCCACCTCCAGAATGTCTAACACATCTCTTATACACGTCCATCCCACAAGAATACTTCTAAAATTCTTCCGTGCCACATAGCAAAATTTGAATATCAGCAGTCGATCAACCATGAGAGTGCCGCAATACCATTTAAGTATCCATAAATCAAAACACATTGCCCCCTTCTGAAATGTATACTCTCATCAGGCCATACCGATTAGTAATATCATTTACCTAGTTATCTAAAACCGTCTATGCTGCCTACGAATTTATACCCTTCTCTTCCAAACTGACCCGTGACCTTGCATATGCAAATCTCAATCCCACACAACACACCGCATCATAATCGACTATAAGTCACAAGCAGAATACATACCCTATCGGTCAGAGACCTTCCATTTGATCTCCTCCTGGAGAAAGTCCCAATACGAAAAATATTCCTCATGCCGGTAGGAAATATAGTCCTCGAACCATGGTAAAATCCATCAAGAACTCTTCGAAGCCCATTTGCACATAACCAAGTTATCAGAACTGAATCTCTCTAACTCAACCCAGCCACGCAGGTCGCCAACACCCAAGAGCATTGCCATGAAATACCTGTGGAGACTAGCCACATCATAAGTAGCCAAAGAACCGATTACATCCATTACTGTGCTGATCCAACCTACTACCAGTCTACCACGCTGTCCTATTTCTCCAAGTCCCTTCCAAGTTGCCTTCAAATTGATACTTTTCCTTGCTGGAACACCACAATCCTTAACCAAAATTCACCACACAAGAGACCCTAGCATAAAACCACAACGCCTTAAGGCCCATAAGCCGCTGACTTCCCTCTTAAGCACCCCAAAGCACCACAACTAAGACATCCATTCTAAAGAGACCTCATGTGAACCTAAAACTATTTCCTTCACCTTATTGATACTGAAATGTACAATCCACAATAATATAAAAATGCCACAAGTATCGATACCATCCAATGCAAATATCATATCCTAGCCATATACAAATCTTGAAAATTCCAAATCGCTACATATAAATCTTGAATCCATTAGAACCATTCTCGAGAGTCATCCATTTTACTCAAATCTCAATTAAACTAACCAAACGGACCGAATGACCTGTGCCCCATTAGCACACCAACACCCAAGGGAATGACCCACACTCCTAAGCAACTGAGCAGATTCCTACTCCATGTACACTATACCCTTCACGAATAACCACTCAATTATTTTATGATTCCTATATACCCATAGAGTGCAATACAGCCTGTATCCCGAATTTTCTTTACCCGAGTCATCCTCGATCTCGACCTCTGCAAGTCATAACTGATTTACCAGTATACCCCGAACCAAAACCAATACAACACATAACTGTGCAATCAACTTGTCGATAGCAGACTCCCCTACTTGGCTCAAAGCCACAGAACAAAATACTCGATAACATCACGCTACCCATACCCTATTACTGCCAGAATCCCGCACTGAAATTCAACTAAATCCTTAGTAAGCTCATGTAATACAAACCATATAATACCTCAAATCATCTGCAAATCTCGCATTCATCCTCGTGATAGTCAGGTCAACTGTTACAACCAATCCAAACTCAAATCGCACAAACATACCGAACTGGTAGAAAAGAAAGCCCCCACTCAATGTTGTAAAAACCACACATCTGTAGATTACCTCGCAGGTTATAACCCACCTGCTTAGCCTCAAACTGACATCTTTTTATACCCTTTCACAACCACAACTACTAAGCAATCACTTAATCTCCCTGAGTCTGATCTCGACAAAGATGATTAGCCGTAATAGTTCAAAGATGATTTTTTATATATTTTAAATTAACATAGTTTATTTCATGATACAACAATAATTGTTTCATATAATATTTATTCTTGCATGCCAAATATCTACTGTTACAAATAGTGGGTTATCTAATATTTAATTTTTAGTTAAGAAGAAAAATTTCATGCATATGCTTAGAGGTCACATTAGGCTTCAATAAAATTACCAGAAATTACATACTAAATACTACATTAAAAGGAATATTTATTGTGCATTTGAAAATAAAATAAAAGGAAAATATATTCTACAATTTTGAGATACTTTAGATGGTTTAATTCTACTTTTTGGTCCTCCAATTACCAAAAGTACTACAACCATGCATTGCCACTTGTAAATATACTTAATAAGAAAACCATAGAATGATAACAAAAAAAAACAAATTAAACTGAAAGTCCAAAATACCATAAAATGAGAATGATCAGTGAGAATGAGCAGTGTATCTTTTCAGCTATTGAATATTTTAATATTATTTTATTGTCACGACCCCAAATTTTTCTCTGTAGGATGTCGTGATGGCACCTAATCTCTAAGACTAGGTAAGCCTATCAATATGCGGAATAATCACAATAATAATTAAAAACTTTTAAAATCTTAACCTCTCTGTACATAAAGAAATTTCCAAAACCCAGTGAAATACAAGTCACAAGCTCAAAAGAAGTAGTACGAATATCTTTATATATCCGAGTCTAATATGAATAGGGAAAATAACATAATAAGGCTAGAAGGGGACTCCGAGGTCTGCGGACGCTGGCATATATACCTTGAAGTCTCCGCGTTCAGCTAGCTCACTGATACCTGGTATGATAGGAAGCACCTGGATATGCACAAAAAGATGTGCAGAAGCGTAGTATGAGTACACCACATCGGTACTCAGTAAGTGTCAAGCCTAATACCATTAGAGTAGTGACGAGGTCAGGTCAGACCCTACTGGAATAATAAAAGACATGGTGACATGTTTAATAATATAATAACAATAAATGACAATGGAAATGAATCAAGTAAGTAATATGTCACCATTAAATTTTACAGAATAAGGGCAAATAATACCTCGTGAAAAGAAAACAGAAATTTACAACTTTAAGAAAAATCACGATAATAATCAAAGGCAAATGCATCCATAAATAAATATCAACAAGGGCACTCCCGAGGCACCGCCTCGTAGTCCTAAATAATAAATAATTTCACAAAATCTCATTTCTTTATATCACCGCGGGAGCCTTCACAATCAATTTTAAAGAAAATATTTTTTTCGAAATAGCATCCCGCGTTTTAGCTACCCTTATCACACTGCATAACTTATAGCAGTTCCCCTACTAGCCACGCGTATCAAGCCACCCTTATCTCACCGCATGCGGTTCAACACCCAGAACTTATACCACCACATGTATATCAATATCACAATATATCACAATTTGTACCTCAAGTGCCTAAATATTTTAACTTGCCAAAATAAATCAATAATAATATTTTTCTATAATAAAGAGCTCACGGCTCCATCACAATGAGTACGAAAATCTTAAAAAAAATATTCAGCAAATATAATATTTCACTAATTTAACACCTTGTCTAAATATCAAAATTTTAAATGTAAAATATTTCATTTTTAATAATATTTAAATTAAGAAATCCAATCCTTCAAGTAATGCACAGAGCAAAAAAAACAGAGTTTCAACTAAACGGGTTAAACACTTAGCAGGAATAGGTCAGACAAATTTAAAATACGAAAATATATTAATGATGATGAATATAACAGGATAAAATAATTTAATTAGTATGCAATAGTACTCTTACACAATTTAAAGACAAAATCTTCCACATTTAGCCCGTGTACACACTCGTCACCTTGTGTACACGACTTTCAACACATCAACATTTTCATATCACTATCAATCCTAAGGGAAATTTCCTCCACACAAGGTTAGATAAGTCACTTACTTCAAACCGCGCTCAACTAGTCAAGTAATATGCCTTTTCCTTGATTTTTCGACTGCGATCGGTTCGAATCTAGTCATAATTAATTCAATACAGTCAACAAAAATTATAGAATCAATTCCATAAGAAAATACTATATTTTTCAATAAAAATCCGAAATTAACCCAAAATCGATCGTGGGGCCCATGTCTCAAAATCCGGCGAAAGTTACGAAATATGAACACCCATTCAACCACAAGTCTAACCATACCAAAAAGACTAAATTCCAATAACAATTCGACCCTCAAATCCTCAAATCTATCCAAGAGGGTTTTCAATTTTTTTCAACTTAAATCACCAATTAAATGTTAAGAACAACGCTGGATTCGGGTAATCTAACCAAAATTGATTTAAGATCACTTACCCCAATATTTTTCTTGAAAATCTCTCGAAAATCGCCTCTCCCCGAGCTCCAATTCATCAAAAATAGAAAATGGGCCGAAGTCCCATTTTCTGAAATTAAACTCTCTGCCCAGACATTTCTTCTTCGCGAACGCGGTCAGTGCCTCGCGTTCGCGAAGCACAAAATTGTGCTGCCAAACATTGCCCTTCGCGAACGCGAAGGCAACCTCGCAAATGCAACGCCTTGCCTTCGCGAAGGCAAAAATCCTCTCCGGCCATTTCCCCTTCGCGAACGTGAGGCTTCGATCGCGAACGCGAAGCTTTGCACCTCGACCCTTCGCAAACGCGTGCCCTCGGTCGTGAACGTGAAGTACAAAATATTCCAGTTCAAATTTTCTCTTCACGAACGCGAGATTCCCCTCGCGAACGCGAAAAAGGAAACCAGAACAACGATCAGAAAATTTCCAGCAGCAATCCAAGTCCGAAATTGATCCGATAACCTTTCGAAACTCACCCGAGACCCTCGGGACCTCAACCAAATACACCAACAAGTCCTAAGATATCATACGGACTTAGTCGAAGCTTCAAATCACATCAAATAATGCTAAAATCACAAATCACACCCCAATCCAAGCTTAATGAAACTTAAGAATTTCTAACTTTTACATTCGATGTCGAAACCTATCAAATCAAGTCCAATTTACCTCAAATTTGCACACAAGTCATAAATGACATAACATTGCTATGAAAATTTTTGGAACTGGATTCCGACCCTGATATCAAAAAGTCAACTTCCTGGTCAAACTTCCAAACTTAAATTCCTATTTTAGCCATTTGAAGCCTAATTTAACTACGGATTTCCAAATAAAATTCTGAACACGCTCCTAAGTCCAAAATCATCATACGGAGTTGTTGGAATCATCAAAATTCTATTCTGGGGTCGTTTACACATAGGTCGATATCCAGCCAACCTTTTCAAGTTTTAAATTTTGGAACTAAGTGTTACAATTTATTCTAAAATCTCTCCGGACCCGAACCGACTACCCCGACAAGTCACATAACAGTTATAAAGCACAGAATGAGCAATAAATAGGGAAATTGGACTATAACTTTTAAAACGACTGGCTGGTTCGTTACATTTACGTAACATTAAAAATTTTAATACTTGATGATTGCTCTCTAATCTTTTGCTATTTAAAATTTCAGCATTTGATCCTAATGGTCCACCGGACGATTAAATTAAAAATAACAGACGCATATATATTGGATATTTTAGTAAAAATATGTTGGAGTCTCTTAAAGTGCAAAATCCAGTTCTAGGGACTGGTGTAAGGTCTAGTAGTAAGAGTATATCACGATATTTGTGAATTAGGCGTATGTAACAGATTAATATTTTGTCGTAGATAAAAGTTTGGTAATTAAATAAACAAGGAAAAAGAATAATTCGACCAGTTATGGTCTTATACCAATTATGTCCTTTATAGTATCTGCATCTACATCCCCAACCCTTCGTCTCTATGTAGTCTGCTAAAGAGACAAATGTATAGCAATCCAGTAAAAAATATAATCAAGAACAAGATCGTTTATAGTTAAAATATGTCGGAACCCAAAGTAAAGGCAACTCTTAAAGATGACCCAAAGTAAAGGCAACTCTTAAAGTTGCATCCGGAGACTACCATTTAATATACTAAAACTTGTTAATTAAGAAGAAATGTTATGTCAACGTAAGAAATAGTCACTCATCCTCCATGGAATCACCATCAAGCGAATTACATGTGCTCGATCGAGAAAATCCATTCACGTATTTTTAGAGCATAAATATTTGAAGCCAACAAAAGTTATCCAAAATATTAAGATTGATTATTTCCGTCAAAATCGTAAAGTCAAACTAAATTTCAAGTAAATACTTTAAGCAATTAAGTAGTTTAACAAAAGAATAAGAATATCAAATATATTATGAATAATGTCCATTACTCATCAACAAACACACTACTTAAAACAAGAATAAATATAACATAAAATAAAGTATATCTTAGAGAAAACAACAGGAGTACACAACTGAAGGAGTTGAACTTAGGGAATTACACCATAAAGCTATACATTATAAAAAGCAAAGGTGAATACAAATTGTATTCAACAAGAGCTACATATAGTTGTCACTCTTGGAGAGGGATTCAAAGTCCTAATAACGTGTATGTTCGGTAAGAATAAAATTCGTCAATGAAACTCTATGTAGAGATGGTAATAGGGCGTCGAAAGTATTTTGTTTCATATGAAATTATGTTTAGAATTCAACACAAATAGCTTTAAAAAGTTGAAATCGATCCAATACAAATTATATGACTCCTAGTACTAAAAGTTATCCAAATATAATTAGGCTACTATCCTCTAAACTGTATTCCCCTCTAAACCATGCATAGTGGCGGTGAGTAGCAGTCCAAAACGATTAGGTCCGAAAAAAATTATACCAAAATTTTAAAGTCGGCAAATGTGTAATTTAAATCGAAAACGAATTTTATCCTTGAGTTATTTATATTTTTATTCTTAAATTATACAAATATTTAAGGGCATAAAAGTCGATCAATATTTCAGGAATATTCAACATTTAGCATAAATTATTCGTACTTTTATAATAATTATATATATAGATATATTATCACGACCCAAAATCCCACTGCAGGCGTCGTGATGGCACCTAGTCTCTAAGACTAGGTAAGGCGATTACAATTACATTTCAAGCCATTTTTTTTTATAAACCAACAGCGAAAATAATTATAAGTATAACAGCCTCCCAAGACTGGTAGTACTGAGTTACGAACTCTAACTGAATACATAGAATGATCACGAGGACCGAATATACAGTATCGTTTGATTAAAAATTAACAGTACAATGAAATGAAAAGACTCCAAGGGACTGCGACGACCAAGCAGATCTACCTTGAATCCTTGCGATCCCACTCTAACTCTGTCCGAGTCCGATACCTCCAATACCTGGCTCTACACAAAAATGTGTAGAAGTGTAGTATGAGTACATCACGGTCGGTACCCAGTAAGTATCAAAACTAACCTCAGTGGAGTAGAGACGAGGTACAGTCAAGACACTCGCTAGTCTAATAACATGTGCAATATAATATACAAAATAATTAAAAACAAATAACAATAAGGACAACATAAAACAACCAGTGATGTGCACAGTAAGACAATAAAATCACCATTAATATCGCTCAATAACTGATAAATACAATTACACTCAGTTAAATCAAGTTCTTCAATTAAATATCTTTCACACATAATTCTTACAAATAGAACTCTTTTTCAAATATAAATTCCTCAAATAAACATCTTTCGAATATAAAATTCTTTCAATAAATCTCTTCTAATATAATTTCCTCAAATAAATATATTCCAATTATAATTTTTTCATATAATTCTTTTTGAATAAAAATCCTTCCAAATAAATATTTTGAATATAATTCTTTCAATTAAAAAGGTCACCACGTGACACCTCATTTCATAGTCATAAAAATACAGGTCTCAGCCCATTTTTATATTTTTCGTAAACACGGGTCTCAGCTCATTTTTCATATTTTCACGGCACTTCGTGCCCATAATCAAATCATATTATTTTTCCGGCACCTCGTGCCCTTATTTCATATCACAATTGTACGGACAATTCACGTGTCAAATATCATTATCATTTAATCACAACACCTCGTGCCCACATTTTATATCACAACTGTACGGACAATTCACGTGTCAATATCCTCATTATTTACTCACGGCACCTCGTGCCCACATTTTATTTTATAATCCGCCTGGAAATAGCCACAGACTCCCAATTTCAACATAAATCAGATTATTATCAATTTACTAACAACAAGACAAATTGCATAAAGCATAAAAATAAACACAAGAAAATCACAACATCATATGAAAATCACCAACACCACAACTCCACATCGTCACATATCGTTCCTGACAATAGTCACCCTTATCGCTTCTATTGCCACCCTTATCGCTCCTATAGCCATCCTTATCGCTCCGCCCAAACTATATCAATAGCCACCCTTATCGCTCCGCCCAGACCATATTCCAACAAACACAACCACAGTGAAATGCCACCCTTACACCCACATAATATCAACGGTGAAATGCCACCCTTATATCCTCAAAATAATAATTAATACAACACAACAATTTATACGGAAAATTATCACGACAACATAACAAAATCAATTCATATTACAATTTGCCCAATGGCCACAACCAAATTCTAAAGCTACAACCAAGTCAATTAATTTCACAACAAATAGCCAAAAGCTCCACACAATGTGTACGACACCCAAAAAGAATCAATAGAGATAGAAATTACTTAACATAAAACAAAGTCTTTATTAATTTCAAATTTTCAATAATTATATAAACACCTCTTCTTAAGCTCATTTAATTAATTATTTGCAGAGGAAAAATCCATAATGAAATTAAATTCCAATAATTATCAAACCAACAAATTCACGGAATTACATAAATAATCAAGTAACAATCACATCAAATTGTCATATAACAACAGATTCAACAACAACAAGGATTTAGGCACGACAAATAGATGATTAAATATATACCAACAATTATCCAATTTACCACACAATATGCTCAAGACTTTAACTCAATAAAATTTACACATATAAGCCGAGTACGTAATCGTCACCTCGCGTACACGACTTTTTACATTTCACAAATGGCACATAAGACTCGATGCCTAAGGGGTAATTCCCCCACTCGAGGTTAAGCAAGACACTTACCTTTTTGAAGTTATGCCGATATTTCAAAATCGCCTTCTTGCTTGAATTGACCTCCGGACCGCTCAAATCTATCCAAATTAATTGCATAACTTCATTAAAATTTATCAAAAATAATTCTGGATAAAAATACGTCGACTTAAAATTTGATTCCAAAAGGTCAACAAAAGTCAATGCGGGTCTCGCCTCTCGGAACCCGATATAATTTTTACGAAATTCGAA
Organism: Nicotiana tabacum; assembly: GCF_000715075.1. Lineage (NCBI taxonomy): Eukaryota > Viridiplantae > Streptophyta > Magnoliopsida > Solanales > Solanaceae > Nicotiana > Nicotiana tabacum. The sequence goes on along the minus strand of NC_134094.1, from coordinate 28,852,720 downwards.
CACCCATTCCGATACGAGTTCAACCATACCAATTTTATCGAATTCCAATAACAACTCGACCTCAAAATTTTAAATTTTCGTTTTTGGAAGATTTTACAAAAATCTTAATTTTCTCCATTTAAATCCAAATTAAATGATGAATATAATAATGGATTCATAAAATATAAACACTTTAGGATATAGAACACTTACCCAAGTCAAAGTTGTGAAGAGCTCCTCCAAAATCGCCCAAAAACTGAGCTCCAAAATCTCAATCGAAAATGACAAAGTGACTGATTTTTGGTCCTTACGTTGCTGCCTAGTTTCGCACCTGCGGTACTGTTCGCGCACCTGCGAAAAAAATAGCAGCTGCCCAGAAATTCCAGCAGGTTTTCTTCAAGTCCGAATTTATCCGTTAACCTTCTGAAATCCACCCGAGGCCATCGGAACCTCAACCAAATATACCAACACGTCCCAAAATACAATACGAACTTAGTCGAAGCTTCAAACCACGTCAAACAACACCGAAATTACGAATCGCGCATCAAATCGAATTATAAGTTTTCAAATCTTCCAACTTCTATATTTTGCGCCGAAACGTATCAAATCGATCCGGAATGACTTCAAATTTTGCACACAAGTCATAATTGACTTAATGGAGCTATTCCCATTTTCGAAATTGAAATCCGACCTCGTTATCAAAAATTCAACCTTTGGTCGGACTTTTTCAAAATCTTATATTTTTTAACTTTCGCCAAAATGTGTCGAATTGTCCTACGGACTTCCAAATCCAAATTCGAACATACGCCCAACTTCGAAATTATCATACGAAGCTATTGCCATCCTCGTAATTCTATTCCGAGGTCGTTTGCTCAAAAGTCAACTCTCCGGTTAACTATTTCCATTTACGCTTCTAAATAAGAATTGTTCTTTTAATTAAATTCCGAATCTTCAGTAAATCAAACTCGACCACACCCGCGGGTCATAATACATATTACGAAACTGTCCGAGACCTTAAACCATTGAACGAGGTGTTATTACTTAAAATGACAAATCGGATCGTTACATATATATATATATATATATATATATATATATATATAACGTGTGCTTCATTCGACTATTTATATAAGGATTTAGAAAAAATCTCAATATTCAATATAGTGATTAGGCCTTAGAAGAGCGATGGAAACAAGAGAGGGTCGTCATGCCTGCTTGCTTTTCAAGGGCAATTTAATCATTTCATGGGCAATCATTTTTTGAATAGTCTATTATGTACTTAAGATGGTTAACTCATCCGTCTTAGAATAGGATATATAGTAATTTTCACCTAGACAACCTGACCTAAATGGGACCCACTTAAATTCATTAAAGCCTTTTGAAAACTTTACTGTAGTACTTCCTTGGCCATTTGGCACCACGGTACTTATCATTTCAATTACTATGCTAAGGAATATTCAATAAGGAATGCACATATTAATTATCTTAACATAAAATTTAGAAATGTAAAGATTATGTATAAACCATAATGAACATATTTTAAAATAGGATCAGAATTCAGAAGTGCTAAAAGTTTTTCCAGATATAGGACATTTCAATACATAGGTTTTTAAAATCTTTGACAAAATATTATGCATAGAACATAAAAATATGTTCCTAGCAGTAAGTTTTTAATATATTTGCGTTTCTTTTAATTGTTTCGATAATTTTAATAAATATTCTTTCCCAAAAAAAAAAAAATTCTGAAAGAAAAAGAAAACAAGATCTTGAATAGTTTCACACACTAACACACTTAACATTATAATAATATATAGTAAAGTACACGAGTACTAATTTTTGATTTATTTAATTTAAATCAAGTTGGAAAAAAATATTTACAAAAGCCAAAACATTCGCATATGGATCTTTCCTTTTCGTGTGCTCCATTTATCTCAGTTAATTCGAATTAACTAAAAAGAGAGGTTCAGTCAATACAAATGAGTAATTGTCATGTTTGACGCTTTTCAGATCTTTGGTAGACTCTTTAGGAATTTTGAATAGAGAAATTTATTTGTCCAAAAGTTTTGGGAAAGTTTTATAGCATATATACGAGAAAGTCTCATTTTTCATTAAAAAGAAACTCCTTTTGAACGATCATTTTATCCTGATTCGTTATGCTGGAGTATTTTTCTCAGAAAACTCAATATTTTAGAAAAAAGGTTACATTAGAAGGGTTACCCTCTATGTAATTTAATAATATAATTATTTGCCTAGAGTTCACTTGTCCATACCATAATAATGCAATTGAACTACTAAAGTAAATTACAATTTCATATGTTAGCATCATTTATTTATCTAACGTTGATTTGCCCGATTACTATCTTGATATTCTTATGTAATTTTAATTTTTTTTGTGCTAACTTTTTTTTTTAATTACATAACATAAAAAATATTGTAACTTATTGTACGCATTTGGATAATATTTACTTGAAATTACAAAATAATATTTGGAAGTTTGGTTAAATTGGATATATAATATTCCACCTCCAACTTGAAATACTATTTGCAAAATAATGTATGTATTAAATTTTGGTTCGTTATTTCAACTTCAAAGATTGAAATAGAGAATTAAAAATTAAAAATTTGTTTGAAAATTATTTCTCATCGAGTAAAGTTTAAGTTCAAACACAATTTAAAAAAATTTAAATTTAACTTAAATAACAAAATTTAAGCTAATCACCACGTTAAATTTTTATCGGATAAAATAATATAACACAAATTGTTAGGTCCGTGCTAGCACAGCTAAACGACATCTAGTATATGAATACGAGTCACTTCCTCATCAAATACTCCTAGGCCGTTTCAAAGGGAATAAACTTATTTTTGGGAGTTTTCTGTGATTATATTTTTTAAATATTTTAATTATTAACTATTTTAACTTATAGTACATTTTATATAGTTTTCAAAATATATAAATTTTATTTCAGAAAACTTAAAGAATCCGAATTCAAGCAAAAAATTAATCAATTTGATCATCGCGCTCTGAAAAGGTTCAAACAAATTAAAAGGAGGAAGTAAAAGAAAAATGCTGAAAAAGTAAAAATTTGCATAGAATCTCAAATGTATTAGCAAGTATCTGTAGAAAATATAAAACAAATGTGTAACATTCTTTATTATATCCGAAACTCACTAATTTGATTGGTCAAAATTTGCTTCATGCAGGGTTAATTTAAGGGAAAAACGCTTTTTGTCATGGATCTATCCATCTCAAAGGTCGAACTCGAGATTGGTAAATGAATTTTATCTATCCCACGCATAGCTTGGTGGTAATGTATAAGATTTCTGATGCACCAAAGTATCTGTGTGACTTTAAATATTTTCTATTAATGAAATATTGTAAGGTGTCACGGTGCCAATCTTTTTCAAATAGGAGTAGTAATATTCATACATAATGTAAATACTTCTCAATTAGTAAGTAATACTTTTAACAGGGGCTTGAAAAATTATTTTGTAAAAGTTAAAAGGAAAAAGTTGATGTTAATGTAAAAATGGGATTGCTGCCAAAATTTAAGAATATGTGTGAGCATAAGCCAGTTCAATAGTTTCATTTAAAACTAAAAGTAGAAGGTTAATAACTCTTGCCAACACTTTTCTAAACAGAATACCTTTTTTTTTTAAACAACAACAAGATTGTATTGGCCGTTTGTTACAACAACATCATTCGGAGAGGTGTCAGCCTCTACAAAAAGATTGTAGTCTATTGCTATATTATAATATTACAATCCCTTGTTTTTCTTTCCAAAATAGTTCCTAGGATGTCTGTCCATATTGCTTCATTGGCAAACACTGGAGGAACTATCAAAAAGTTTGTTGTTGCTTCGTTCATCTTGCTTGCTTCCTTGGCCAGCTTGTCCGCCATCCTATTGGTTTTCCTGTAGTTGTGGTTTACTGGAGGATGCCCCAGTGCTGTTAGGAGTGGCCCGCATTCACATACAATAGTCTCATAAATTAAATTGCCTTTGTCGATATTGTGTATTACTTCTGTTAAGTCTATGTTAACCTCCAAAGGCGTGAAGTTGTTCAAGACTGTCATTTTTAGTCTCTGCATTAGAACTGTTAATTCAGAGTGTAGAGTATTAGTATAATTTATTTTTCTCATGAATCCCATCACCCAATCCCCATTGCTGTTTCAGATTACTCCTCCTACTCCACCTATAAGCCCATTTTGAAGGATTGTCCCGTCTGTGTTGAGTTTGTAGTGACCTTTACTTGGAGGATGCCACTTGATATATAGGACATTAGTAGTGATGCCAGTGCTTTCACTAGCCACATGAATGAACTCAACAGCTTTAGCTATGGCATTCTTACAGGAGACAAGCTCTCTCTTTCCATTGAAAAAATTGTTGTTTCTAGTGAGCCAAATCTCCCATAAGTAGAAAGGGATCACCCCCCTTCCCCCCATTTAAGGAGTGAGTTGGATTTTTTTGTTATGGATTGTATTGTGGTTCATCCCCGGTTGTTCTGCTTATTCAGGATGGTGTTGATGCTATGGTTATTTAAGCTCATGTGGGATAGGTTATCCCAGAATAGCTTGGCATTCTCACAGCTGACTATGACATGCTCAATTGATTCATCCTCTTTGTCACAGAAGAAGTACCTGGGGTTCAGAGTGATCCCCCTGTTTTGCAGGTGTTTTGTACTAGGGAGGCTCTCATGGGTCATCAACCACAAAAAAATACTTTATCTTGTTAGGAACCTTCTTTGACAAAATCCAAGTGAAATTCATCACTGGACTTTGGTACTGGTGGTAGGCTAGAAACTCATATTTTAGTTATAGTTTGCACTCTAATCACTGAATTTTATTTGGGGTTGAGCTTAAATAATGGAGATTTGCGCTTATTACATGTTTTATGCATTGCAAGAAATGATTCCGAGCTATTAAGATAATTTGGAGCTAATTTGAACAAGTTAGCTTTGAAGTCTAAGTAAAAGCCCAAGAAATTAAGCCGGGATCACGTTCGGGGGTCGAGGACCAAGTATGGATGTCAAAAAGTAAGAAAACAAAAATTACTCTGAGAAAAGTACACTACCGTGTCGCAGCCATGCGTAGCGGGGCGCGGCCGTGGCGCTAGTGCAAAATTCCTACATAGTGTAAAAATCAACTTTCTGAACTTCTCCACAATTTTTATAGAGTATTTCTCCTACTTCGACTTGAAAATTATAGTTTCGTCCGGGCTCGTTCCTACATGATATAAATACACCAAAAATATGATATTTAGAAGATTTATGACCCTGGAAGCTTTTGGAGGGCAGTGGAGGCTACAAGACAGAGGATTTCATCATCTTTCCATCAATTCAGTACGAGAGTTTGGATTATAACGTTAGATTGATGTTTTCTCACTAAAATTTATGAATGACTTCCTCCATAATTATGGAGTAGTTTACCTTAGGGTTTGACATGATTTGGTGACTTGGTTATTGTTTATGGATTTGAATATTGTTTAATTGCTTGAGTTCATTGGAAGAGCTTTAATAGAGTTGTGATTTTATTATTTATAGTGTTTAATCGAAAGTGAAACATCTTATTGAATATCATTGCAGCGTATCCCTTAGTTTATTTTGGTGATTCTTAATTAATCGAAAGAGGTTTTTGAGTTACCGTTTAAATTATGATGGAGAAATATTTGCGAGAAATTTCTCTCAGATCATTCATACCAATAGATTCTTGCAAGTTTCACCACACTACATATTAGTTTATTTGAAAGCTTTAGATTTAATCGAGAGAGGAGTTTGAATCGGAAGTATAAGCTAATCACCTATTGAATTCGTGAGAATCGATAGAACCTCAAGAGTGAAATATAACAGTGTCATATCCAGGATATCAGTCTTACACCTATCATGTCAAAACCCCTATTCTTCGTCTCGATAATAACTCATTACTTTACTCTCTGGTTTTCTGTGATCAATTATTTCTTGCTTTAATTTTAGTATTTAATTTTAGTTCATAATTACCCCAATTAAAGTGTTAATTATCTTGAATAACATTAAACCAAAAATTACTTGAACATTATTTAAATCCAATCCATGTGGAGACGATAATTAAACTATACTATCTTTGGCTAAATAACATCACTTTCGTGTTATGTTTTGTGCTCGTCAAATTTTGGCGCCGTTGCCGGGGATTGTCAATCAATAGTGTTCAAAAGAATTTTTTGGTGCTAATTCAGGAATTATCTTTTGTATTTTTTAGTAGTTAACTTGTCTTCGAGATTTGTTTGTAGCATCTGACAAGTGCTAGGGTGAAAACTTTAAGAAAATATTCCTGATATTGAACTCCAAGTGTTGGGAAGATGGAGTACAACCAGCCTACAAAACATGGTTGCAGAGTTAGCAGTTGAACACTATCACGAGTCTGCTATTTGCTTTAAATGTGGTGGAAATCATCTATGGGTTGACTGTCAAGCAGGTAAGTATTCCTCCTATGGTTCATATTTTTAAAAGTCTCACTCTGTTTCTAGTCCACTCAGGTATGGCGTTTCATATGGGCACAATTTTAACTTTGGTTGGGATGAATACCCTTATTATGACTAGAATGAAAGCAAAGTGAGACAACCACCTCAAAAGGAGAATGATAGTTTAGAAGAGCTTATGTATAAGTTCATGAATAGTGTTGAAGAAAGATTTATACAAAATGATGAATCCATTAAGAACATAACAATACAAGTGAGTCAATTAGTAAGTATACTTTCAGAAAGCTCATTGCATTGTAATGGTGAATACATGAAGGAGATACCCTGTGAGACTGAGCCTACCTGAGAGGATGAACACCTATAGAGAGAGTTTTCCACTCTTCAAGAGGACTCTGATTCAACTGAGATGATTGAAGATGAGGTTTTTGTTGATTGTGAAGTAATAAAAGAAGAGCTCAAACCCCCATCCACCTTCCAGTATTTACAATATTTAGTAGAAGAGAATGAGGAACAAATGGTCTTGGACAAACCACAATAATATTCACATGACCTTTTTTCTATGTTTTCTTATTCTAATCTTGTTCATGTGGATTTTATTTTTGGGGATTTACAGGAATATGCATGGATTGATCTTGTGAAAGAATGCAGAAACAAGTTGAGGATGATCCTACAAGAACAATCCACTGCTCAAAATGAGGCCAAGAAAGAAATAAAATAGCGGGGCTTGCAGATATCCTTAGAGGACTTTGGCCTGATGAGCTCTATAAAGAATCTCAAGGAGTAAAAGCGAGAAATAAATTCAGAATTAGGGGTGAAGTTCATAAGTTCTCGGAAACAAAAAATATTCAGGGAAGTTTTCTTTAACTCTTGCTTTTTATTTGTGTGTCATGGGGACATGCCATAATTTAAAGTGTGGAGTGGGGGATTGTAAATATGTACATGTGTGTTTGCTTTCTTTGTTTTGTTTTAAAATAAAAAAATTGACTTTTCCCGATGATGGATGTCCTCGACTGTCTTCTTAAGGGATCAAAGTCGAAAAGAAATATATTTTTTATTTTTCTTAGGTAGTGTAATAATTCCCCCTTGGTTTTTCTTTATGCCGCAGTTCTTTTCCAAGGATTTTACTTGAACCAGGTGTAATTAGTTTTTCTTTTATTAGGAATAGAGAGGTCGTGTACTATGGTATTAAATGGACATAACTATTCTTAACTTTGTTGTGTTTTGAGAGTAGTAAGTACCTTAGTTGTGACGCCTAGGCTCAGATCTTGACTCATAGATAAACACCTTAAATTGTTTGAGTTTGACTTTGCTTAATTTCTTTGACTAGAGAGTTGGGATAGATCTAATCCTAAGTGAGTTATGTGCCAATGTGTGTGTGAGATTTTGTTGTTATTCTGTGCATGTCAGTTGATGTCTAGAACTTGTCCCGTGTATTTGCAAAGCGAAATAGTAGTTTTGTTTAATCTAGGAAGTGATAAAGGTGTTTCTTTGTGAGCAAGATATATGCTTTTACCCACCTAATTCATGTGTATCGTAGTTAGCCCCTTTGAGACTGTAATCCTATTTTTTTGGCAACCACACTACAAGCTTGACACCTATTATTTGAATTGACCATCTGTTTGAACCTTTACCTTCTGGGAGCACTTGAAACTGTTATGAGCTTGTTACGAGCTGAGTGGAGGTATGGTTGGCTTTTGAGTGGAACCAAAAAGAATGGAGAAAGGTGCACTAGTTGAAAATTTGTGAGATCCACGTGTAAGGAATTGAAAAAAAAGAAGAGAAATCAATTAGACATTTGAAAAAGAAAAATAAGAGAGAGTTTGTATATGTATTAAAAAAGAAAAAGAAAAAAATGGATTCCTTGCTAGTGGTAGTTCTCATCTTCTTTGTGCTTAAAGAAATTGGGAGCTTGATGTTATTATGTGTGAAGGTTGGGATTTGGTTCAACACAAGTGTGGGGTTTAATGTGTTAATGTACATGTATTAAAGTGATTAGGGAGGTGTATTCACTATATCCATATGTATCCTACCCGTCCTGCAGCCTACATTACAACCAATTAAAGTCCTACTTGATCCTTGACTGAAGGATCTCAATTAGTAGAGTACTATATTATGAGCAAGCCTATGGTACATTTTCTGTGGTGCATGCATTTTATTTCTAAGAGTGAGTTAATTCTTTCTATCTTGAGTTCCTATTTGTTCTTGAATTTTATTGTGTGTGGAACTAATCTCTATCTTTGGTGTGAGGGTACATGATTTGTGAAGGAAAGGTAATATCTTTGGCCTCTGTTTTAGAGTAAGTGAGCGGGTTTTTTGAAAAATACGTGGTGCTTTTGAGTCGAGTCTTGAAGCTAGGATGTTATGATAGAGTACTTAGTTTGCTTTAAATATTCTTGGCATGATGTGTTAGGGAAGTTGTCAGATAAAGAGGTCGTCTCTATGTGAAGTGTAGTTTGATTGTTCGAGGACGAGCAATGGTTTAAGTGTGGGATGTTGATGGTAGGCTACAAACCCATATTTTAGTCATAGTTTGCACTCTAATCACTGTATTTTACTTTGGGTTGAGCTTAAATAATGGTGATCTGCGCTTATTACGTGTTTTATCCCTTGTAGGAAATGATTCCGAGCTATTAAGATAATTTGGAGCTAATTTGAACAACTTGGAGCTTTGAAATCTGAGTAAAAGCCTAAGAAATTAAGCCGGGATCACGTTCGGGGGTCGAGGACCAAGCTTGGATGTCAAAAAGTGAGAAAACAAAAATTACTCTGAGAAAATTGCACTACCGTACCGCGCCATGCGTAGCGAGGCACTAGTGCAAAATTCCTGCAGAGTGTAAAAATCAACTCTCTAAACTTCTCCACAGGCGCACCGCACCATGCACCGTGAATGTGCCATTTTTACAGAGTGTTTCTCCTACTTCGACTTGAAAAGGATAGTTTCATCCGGGCCCATTCCTACATGATATAAATACACCAAAAACAGGATTCTTGGAAGACTTTTGACCATGGAAGCTTTTGGAGGGCAATGAAGGCTACAAGACATAGGATATCATCATCTTTCCATCAGTTAAATACGAGAGTTTGGATTGTACCGTTAGATTGATGTTTTCTCACTCTTTAATTATATTTGTGATGACTTCCTTCATAATTATGGAGTAGTTTACCTTAGGGTTTGACATGATTTGGTGACTTGGTTATTGTTTATGGATTTGAATACTGTTTAATTGATTGAGTTCATTGGAGGAGATTTAATAGAGTTGTGATTTTATTCTTGATAGTGTTTAATCCTAATCACCTAATGAATTCGTGAGAATCGATAGAACCTCAAGGGTGAAATATAACAGTGTCATATCTAGGATAGCACTCTTGCACCTATCATGTCAAAACCCTTATTCTCCGTCTTGATAATAACTCATTGCTTTACTCTCTAGTTTTCTGTGATCAATTATTTCTTGCTTTAATTTTAGTAGTTAATTTTAGTTCATAATTATCCCAACTAAAGTGCTAATCATCTTGAATAGCGTTAAACCATAAATTACTTGAACATTATTTAAATCTAATCCCTGTGGAGACGCTAATTAAACTATACTATCTTTGGCTAGTGAGCATCACTTTCATGTTGTATTTTGTGCTCGTCAGGTACAGATCCTCAGATTGATCAAGGATCATGGCGTAGGCAGATTTGGTGAAGAAGAGACCATTATGGGTTCTGTTCCACACCATTTTTTTTATATACTAATAGGGTTAGCACTAATTACAAATGGTGGAGTTTATACTTGAAAGCACACTGCCAGGTAGGTTGAAGGAAAGGCTGCTGGGGATGAGCTGGCCGTTAGGAGACAGGTGGCCAGAGTTCTGTTCTCCTCTACCTTGTTAAGGAGCCTACTGATTAAAGCTATACGCGGTTCTATGTTTTGGATCCATCTGCCATTACGAGGTTAATTCTATCATCTTTATGCACTATCCACCTATTAGCATTTCTACACACTTTCCACCTATTTCTGATGCTTGTCCAGGTTCTATAGGCAATGTGCCTGCCAGGGTGATTGCTATTGCAGTGTTTGTGGAACAATAATCTGGCCCACAGGGCCTGAAGGTTGCTATACATCCTCCAAGCCAAACTAGCATGGCTGGCAGTATTCCTAAGGTCAACTTTATGCACACCAAGACTCCATGTTTCTCTAGGCTTAGTAATGACATCCCACTTAATCAGATGCAATTTCTTCTTCATAATAGTAGTTCCCCATATGAAAATTCTCTGAATCTTATGTATTTGGTTGCACACATGGGAAGGTAACCTAATGTACTGCATGACATGGCTTGTAATGCATCCTAGTGATGACTTTGCTAATGTAGTTCTCCCAGCCATGTTCATGAAGTTAGTTTTCCAGCAAGCTAGCTTAGTATTTTATGCTATCAATGATGAACTGGAAATCTCTATTGGTTGGCCTCTTGTGGAAGATTGGAAAGCCTAAGTATTTACCAAAGGACGTGTTGGGCTTGATATTCAAAGTCCTTGCTAAGCTATCTATAGTATCCTGATGACAATTATTGGAGAAGACAGCTTTGGACTTTATGGTATTGACCTTTTGACCAGATAGGCTACTGAAATGGTTAAGAGTATCCATGATGGTGGAATAATTCTTGATGTTTTCCCTAGCAAATAGAGTTAGGTTATTTGCAAAAGAATATTCGAGAGAATTTTGGCCCAGAGTGACTAATTTTGATGGGGAACCAATCACCCTGTTGCACCTGAGCCTTAATGCCTCCGGATAACCTTTCCATACACATGATAAAAATGTAAGGGTACATAGGATCTCCTTGTCTGATGCCCCTACTAGGATGGAAGAAATCAGCCCTACCCCTATTTACCAGGACAACAATAGAGCTTGAAGAAATACAGGACAAGATTAATTTGGTCATATTGTGGATAAACCCAAAGGACACCAAGGAGTCTGTGATGAAGGACCATTCTAATCTATCAAATGCATTTTCAAGGTCAATTTTGAAGATCATGTTGGCATTTTTGCTTTTCATCTTAGTAAAGTGACTAATGTATTCTTGAACTATGATGGCATTATCATTGGCCCTTCTGTTGGACAAAAAACTGGCTTGAGTTGGGCCAATGATAGAAGGGAGGACATGCTTTATTCTATTGACAATTATTTTGGTATTCAGCTTGTACATTGTGTTGCATAGCCCAATAGCCAATAAGTCTAAAATTCTTAAGGATTGTGGGATTGGCACACTTAGGGATCAGGCAGAGCTAGGTTGTATTAACTTTAGGCTTCATTTCTAGGGTATTAAAAGTCTGGTTATAGAACTAAGTTACTTTGCTCTCCAGGATATTCCAGTATTTTTGCTAGAAGAGGGGGCGTAGACCATCAGGTCCAGGGGCCTTTGTAGGTTTGAAAGAGAACATGGCCACCTTTATTTCACTACTCCTTAGAGGAGCATTTAGAGTAGCTTTCTCCCTATTGGATAGAGTGTGGGCATCATAGACTGTGCTTTTCCAGTTAGTAGAGGAGCTGACTAGGTTTCACTATATTTATGTCGCCATTATGTTGCAATTTCAAGGTTATAGTTTGCCTTAAAAAAAGCTGATGTTGCCCGGAGACCGTGAGGAAGAATGGGTGTGTCTGATATGTGAAACCCGTTAATTTTTCTCTCTGTTTGGTTTTTCTATTAGTAGACTAATACCGCTAAAGTTTGGTAAAGTTAGAGGACAATAAGTGCTCAAGGTGATAGACATTCCTATCGAGGTTTCAAATAGAACATATGGATCTACCTCCGGTGGCGGACGATTAGGCCATTCAAGAATTCACCCAAGGACTCAACCCCCAAAGCTCATTGGCTTCACATCAGTTGAAACAAAATTTGATAGAATATCTGGTGGTAACTTGGGCTGATGTCCATAACAGGTATCAGTCAAAAATTAGGATTGAAGACGATCAGCTCGGGGCCCCTTCCGGATCCGTTTATCCAGTTAGAACTAGTGACAGATCCAAACGAGCCATTGATCATGAACCAATATCGAACAGAGATCAGTATCAACCATACAATGAGGATCGAAGGGGTAATGGGTCTGGGCGCAACCCTGTGAGGAGTTAAAGAAGAAGCGATCGAGGTCATAATAATTGGGGACTCATGAGCAAAAACGGTTTCGACAGACACATCGGGTCTAAGGAGGGACCAAGCTTATCGGAGTAAACTTCAATGTCGATGCTACCGACATCGTATCAGCCATCAGACGCATCAAAGATACTAAGTGGCCTCGACCATTGCAATCCGATCCTACCCAAAGTAACCCTAACCTAATGTGTAAGTATCATGGTACTCACGACCACAGAACCGAAGATTGCCAATAACTAAGAGAAGAAGTAGCCCGGTTATTCAAGAATGGGGACTCCAACAAGAAGATCGAGCAAGAGGAACTTCGGCACGTCATTAATATGATCATTGATGGAGTTGACGTCCCCCAAGGGCAGATGTTAAAATGCACTAAGGTGTCCATTACAAGGGAGAAACTGACTCGAGATTATTTACTAGAGGGAACCATATCTTTCAACGACGAGGACGCTAAAGGCATCGTGCAACCAAATAATGATACGCTGGTAATATCTGTACTCATAAATAAATCTCGGGTTAAACGTGTGTTAATTAATATAGGTAGCTCAGCCAATATCATCAGATCAAGGGTCGTGGAATAACTGGGTCTACAAGACCAAATAGTGCCTACAGTCCGAGTTTTGAATGGATTTAACATGGCATGCAAGAATACTAAATGGGAGATAACCCTGCCGGTGAACACCGCCAGAACCGCAAGGAGATATGAGATACAATGCTCTATTTGGAAGTCCACAGATTCACAACATGATGGCAGTACCCTCAACACTACATCAGGCATTGAAAATTCCCCACACCGGGAGGGATCAAGACTGTTTACGGAGAATAACCAGCCGTAAAAGAAATATTTGCGGTCGATGAGGTGATCCCAATATTTGCACTCCCGACACCAAAGGACCCGAGTTCGGTTACAAGGAAAGAAACCAATTAGCAATCACCGACACAGGCCGAACCAGAAAAGCAGGAGACAGACGAGAATGATAATTACGGAGTCCCAAGGTCGTTCATAGCCCCTAACGATTCTGATGCCAACAAGTCAACGGTTGAGGAGATGGAACAAGTCGTACTGGTCGAGCACTTGCCCGATCGGAAGGTATACCTGGACACGGGGCTAACTCCCGAGCTTAGGAAAAAAATCATTAAATTCCTTATAGTTAACATAGATTATTTTGCCTGGTCCTATCATGATATAACAGGGATCCCGCTAGAAATAACTACTCACAAACTGAGCCTGGATCTGAAGTTCCACCCAGTTAAACAGAAGAGGAGGCCTCAATCCGAATTCAAGCATGCATTCATCAAAGATGAGGTATCCAAACTCCTTAAAATAGGTTCCATTTGAGAAGTTAAGTACCCGGATTGGTTAGCAAACGTATTAGTAGTGCCTAAAAAGGGAAATATATTAAGAATATGTGTAGATTACAAAGACTTGAATAAGGCATGCCCTAAAGACTCTTTTCCTTTGCCTAAAATTGATCGCATTATCGATGCGACGGCCGGCCACGAGACACTCAACTTACTTGATGCCTATTTCGGATACAACCAAATCAGGATGAACCCGGGCAACGAAGAAAAGACTCCTTTCATCACTAAATACGGTACCTATTGTTATGACATAATTCCATTCAGACTAAAAAAACTCCGATGCCACTTACCAACGCCTAGTAAATCGTATGTTCGAAGAGCAAATAGGAAAATCAATGAAGGTTTACATTGATGACATGTTAGTTAAGTCCCTACGAGCAGAGGACCATTTGGAACATTTGCATGAAACCTTTAACATATTGAAGAAATATAATATGAAGCTGAACCCGGAGAATTGCACATTCGAGGTCGGATCTGGGTAGTTCCCCGGATTCATGGTGTTCAACCGGGGGATCGAGATCAATCCCGACAAGACCAAAGCTATAGAGGACATCACCCTGGTGGACAATGTCAATGCCGTTAAAAGGCTAATCTGGCGCATTGTCGCCATGGGTCGGTTCATTTCAAGTTCCTTCGATAAGAGCCATCAGTTCTTCTCGTTATTGAAGAAGAAGAATAAGTTCTCGTGGACCCCGGAGTGCCAGCAAGCTTTGGAAGAACCCAAACAATACCTTTCGAGTCCACCTTCACTTCATACTCTGAAGGCAGACAAGCAGTTGTACCTGTACTTAGTGGTATCCGAGATAGCGGTAAATGGAGTCTTAGTCCGGAAAGAAGGAGGTACGCAATTTCTTATATATTATGTTAGCAGGACTCTAGGCGAGGCCGAAACGAGATATCCTCACCTAGAGAAATTGGCGATCTCTTTGCTAAGCGCCTCCAGGAAGTTAAGGCCATATTTTCAATGCCATCGCATATGTGTTGTAACTAATTACCCATTTAGGAACATAATGCACAACCCCGAGCTCTCAGGACGATTGGCCAAATGGGCCGTGAAATTAGCGGGTACTGTTGATACCTAATTTCGCCCTCATATTTTTAAAATAGTATATATACTTTTGAAATGTCATTCTTACATCATTACATAATTTATAAGAATTATACTAGTATTTTCTATAATTTTCCACATCTCAGAGCTTCAAAATTGATTTCTTCGCATTTAAATTACTTGGTTATTTATTAATTATCCCTTAAATTATTAGGTAATGGTTTAATTATCTAAAGTTATTATTTGCATCAACATATATGTTTCAAAATATTTTACTTTATTTTATGTAAGCATATTTGTGTTTTCTTAAGCTATTTACATAATTTTGCAATAATGGCCTATATTAATGTATAATTATATTTTATTACATTATTTGTGCTAAAATAGTATTTTTATATTTTTATAATGTTAATTTATTATTTCCAATCACTTTATTGCACAAGTAATATTTTATTCTACATTAAATAGTTTTATAAATATTTATTAACAATTTTCGTGTATTTTAATTTATAGCACAATTTTGAGTTACTTATGGCCCAATTATTTTGCCCAACCTTCCAGCCCAAACCAAATAATCCCTTTAAAATTCGGGAATGGCCCGTTTGAAACAACCCGCCCCGCTTTCTTTAAAATCCTGACTGTTGATCTTAAGAGATCAATAACCCACGATTAACACCTCACTTTTGATTACCCAACCCCAAACCCTAATACTCACTATCCTGAGATAGCCGCCTCTATTCTCTCTGTTCCTCTCTTTTTCCTCTCAAACCCTAGCTGCCTCCCTCAAATCTCTCCCAAATCCAATCAATCATGGATTCTTTCTACGATTCTCTTACCTTTTATGGATCATCTCATCATTTCTTACAAGACTATGGCGTTACATAGTACTTGTCTAAATTTTGGCAAGTACTAATCCCCAAATCGGGTGCCACCGCCTTCGACCTTTGAAATTTAGACTTTATTTCGTCTATAAACACTCTACAATGGATGGTTCTTGCATTATTGATTCGATTCAAGACCGTTGAACCCAACTAGGGTTTGAAATTTTTCTTTTTTCCTTACTGATTCTGATTGCATATGGTATTTTATTTCCATATTTATGTTTGATTGATTATTTTCCTTATTTATTTGTTCGATTCCTACCACTATATAAACCCCTCTCCAATTCCCCTTTAGGGACCGAAGTTATTACTGCTATTACACTCAATACCTCTCTCACCCGTTCATCTTTTCTGAAACACTTGGCTCTTTGGCCGGCTGAAAGGCAAGGTCATAATATTATGTACACTAGTAGAAACCATGCCTATAGGGAATCACACACTCAACCTGTTTTACTACGCCTACTACTTTGCATTATTAGACAACATATCTATAGGAAATCAATGTCAACAACTATTCGCTAAATTAGTGTAACTACAGCATATTCATTAGATACTATTCCTATAGGATTATTGTTAACTTATGTCCTACTGATCCTCATCTTGATATCCTATCTATAAGATCTTAATTGATTAATTAGCTATTGTTATTGCTATTTATATTATATTGATCGCCTAGAAAATATGCCTATAGGGATAAAGTATTATAGAATCAGTTTCAATTACCAACTCTTAGAAATTCTGCCTATAGGATGTTGTTATTCGCCTAGAAAGTATGCTAATAAAATCAAACACGGGTAATTATTTCAAGCTTTTAAACGACTTTATTTCCTCATTTAAAGATTACGCCTATAGGATTTGTAACACCTATAATCTGTAAATTCATTGTTCCAACATAATCAGCACTGCCTGTGCGCTTAAAATCAAAGTGACATAGAAACCATGTCTATAGGGATTAATAATTCTAATTTGCCTCAATTCTGGAATTATCTACTACCTAATGTAAAATCTGCATGCGTGCATTAGTTTTACGTGTGGAGGCTAAGTTGGGCCTTTAACTGCCCTTACGTGAAGTCCTAATTGTTTTGAATGTCGCTTAGTTTTATCATTTTGAGCATCCTAAGTGAAGTCTAGAACCACCCAAATAGAGGTCCAAAGCCTCCTGGAACATAGGTATGGGATGGGTAGTGCACGCATAGGGTACGACTTAGAATTGAATTAGAACGCCTTTAGGTAAACAACTTTAACATAGTAATTAGGTAGCAGGAGATGATAGTTTGTGCCCGCTGAATAATACGAGCAACTCCTGTCTAAAGGAAGTTACGAAGTATTATTTATGTTGCACGGGGTGATCCTTTAGGCTAAAAAACTTAGGAATCCCTCTTTCCTTCATACACTTAATCATCTAATATAAATCAATATAGTTATATCCTTGTATTCATCAAGATGTGTACCCACTCTCGTGGTGTTATAATAAAACTCTCCGAACTTTTATCCTCTTTTTTTATTTGATCATCTCGCCTAATTATAATCCACATAGTCTTAGGTTCAGCCGGGACCCACAGTTGTGGACCTCGAAGAGTGCCTAACACCTTCTCTTTGAGGTAATTTTAGCCCTTACCCGATCTTTGATGACGTTGACTAGTCAAACAGAGTTATCTGCACAATAGGTGCCCTAACGCACCTTAAAAATTATTAGGTGGAGACTCTTCTCTTTTAATCTCCTCCTTTAAAAGAGTTGTCACCCGTTGAAACCCCATTTTCGTGAGGAAGGAAAAGGGGGTGCGACAACATGTCGACTCTGCTAGGGATACACTTAGGCTCTTACCATATTGAGCTTGGCTTACGTGGATTACTTTCTTTATTACATGCACTTCCCTTCTTCACCTTTATTTGTTTAAATTTGCTATTACATACATAAGCCTTCCCCTATTCACCTTTATTTGTTTAAATTTGTTATGGCATGAACATCCCTTCCCCGTTCATCTTTATTTGTTTAAATTTGTTGTGACATGCACATCCCTTTTCCGTTCACCTTTATTTTCTATGAACACTTTTCATTTCATCTTGTCTAAGATTGCCATATCATGCCTCCCCATCCCTATTCCCATATCTTCTTTATTACATTCTTGCATATATTCCACGAACTAAACTGACTCTTTCCTTGTCTTTCCTTTCTATATTTCCTATGTTTACCTTACTATTGTATTTACTGCTTTTACATATTTATCATGCAAATACTTGACAACATATTATTTTTGCCTAAAGCATGCTCCACATCATACTCCACTCGTTCCAATTATCAATAAAATGACACTTGATGAGTGTCCGCGCTCTTCCAAAATTAACTTTTTTAAATTGGAAAGGCTTATTTGCGGTAGACTAGTTGATCAGAGGTGAAATCGACGATCCCGTGCCTTTCCCTCTCAAGTTGTCTACTTGGGAGTACCAATCTAGGCCATTCTAGAAACCTTACTCCAATATCTAATGTACATGCATCATGTTAAACCTAGTACGGGTTAGAACGTTGTTAACGTAATAGCCCGCTAAGATAAGCCTTGTCCAAAGTCCGACTGAATTTCTACAATCCCAATGGACACTACCATGTTATGTGTATTACTTGAAGAAAATGTGCCAATATATTGATCATTATTGTGTAAGTGGTCATATCTGGAGGGGGAAAGGGCTAACTTTATTTGTTTGCAGAAAATGAAGCACAAAGTCCCCGAGTTTGGCATGGTCCAAAACATCCCACCTCTGCTACTTGATTGGTGGAAAGACCTTGCGCCTTACGACAAGAATCATGTGAGAAGAGTACTTGGTGACTTGACGTCTTTGCTTAATATCCAGCCAAATAGATCTTTGATTGAGGCTGCTACCATGTTCTGAGATGAGAAAAGAGCGGTCTTCCGATTTGGTGACATAAAAATGACTCCTCTCTTAGAAGAAATAAGAGGTTTTTCTAAGCTGCCATGGGATAGTCTAGGGTTATTTGTACCAGAGAATCGCACCCCTCGCGGTTTTCTAAAGATGTTGGGCCTTAAGAAAAATGAAAAATTGCTTTGCTTAAAGAAATCCTACATCCCTTTTGGGTTTCTTTATGAGAGTTATGGGCATACCGTCTTCATCATGAGGAACTTGCCATTACCTCCTTAGGTTGGACGCACCGCCGAGTTTATGTATTCATCATTTGCTTCTTGGGTTTGTTGATATTTCCAATGAAAATGGGAAGGATTCACACTCGTTTAGCTATGCTTGCAAGAACTTTAATAGAAGGCATCGAGGGGAAAACCTACACCGTCATCCCTATGATCCTAGCTGAACTGTACTGCACTCTAGACCGGTGCAAGCAGGGGTTCAGACATTTTGAAGGTTGTAATCTATTACTGCAAGTATGGCTATTGGAGCACTTTCAGAGGGAAAAATATCGCCAAGAGCTTCTGTGATGGCCATTGAATGACTACATAGCTTATCACCATCCAAAGAAGATAACATTCATCCCAGATAGGTTCGTATAGCCCGGAAGTGTTGTAAGTTGGGTACGTTTCTTCAGCAATCTGTCAGATGAGAAGGTACATTAGGTGTTTGAGTGGTTTCCTAGTCGTGAGTTCATCATCAGGTCGAGGGATACTACTCATTTGGTATTGATCGGTTTGCGAGGCATTTATCCTTATGCTTCTATAAGGGTAACGAGACAAGCAGGAAGAAAACATGTCATACCTCGGGTTTCCAACATGGTCCAGTACAAGGCAGATTTCAAAGGTGACATCATTCCTTTCTAGTTTGAGGCGCAACATATGTGGAACCAAAAGGTCATTGTGGAAAGAGAGACTATCGAGCCAAACATGTACCATGCCAATCATGTGTATTTCTATCCATCATGGTTGGTAGATGATATAGCGGGAGACGTCAAGCCAGGGGTCAATTTGGAAAATAGGATCATTGATGATATTGCTGAGGCACATGTCAAGTATAGAAGGCTTCGCAAAAGGGTTTTTGAGTCTGAAGCTAGACATCTGGAACAACAAATAGTAGACATGGAGGCAATTAATGAATGGAAGGAAATTGCCACTAAGTCCACTGAGAGATTGGAATATCTAGAACAAGGATTGATGGAGCTTGAGGGAAAGATGAGAAAGAGGCTTGCGGATTGTCAAAACACGGATGGTAGTGAAGGAGGGAATCTAGAAAAGGCTTATTTATTATTGGATATGCGCAATTTGGGGAACTTGATTGATGGAGTCAAAAGAGCCAAGCACGGAGAAGGTCCTTCAGGGACAAAGTAGACTAGCAAATAACGTCCTTTATTATTTTCTAGCTTAGTTTTAGATTTTAATTGTAATAAGGCTAAATGCCATTAGTAGCTTTGTTATTATTGTCGATTTAGTGAAGGTTTGGCTCATTTTCACATTAATAAAATGACGCAATTATTGGCATCAATTTCCTCCAAATCTATGTGTCGCTTAGGCCTACCTCGGGCACAATGAGGTCCCCAAATTAGGACGCGATTACATGATTTTGCAAAACATGTTTAATATTGCAAGCATTCTTTTAATACCTCTTACTAACTTGGGTACCTTTTGCCTTTTCTTTCTTTTTGATTATTCCTACTCCCCAAGGTTGGTTCATTCATACTGGCATCGTCAACATATCACACTAGATCATGAGGTCCTCCACCAAGCGATCCTAAAGGCAAAAGCAAAGGGAAAGAGAAAATGGATGATTTGAGTCGTATCAGGAAAGACAATGCCACCCTGGCAGAAAATGTCAAAACTTCGGATGGCCGAAGTACTCCAGCACAGAATGAACTAGTCTTACGTCTGGAACAGAAAATCCTGGAGCTACAAGGAGAACTTGAGCAGGTCTGAAACTTGGCAAACCTTTCTCTCACCCTCAATATCCTTGATATTAACCAGCAAAATCCAACTACCCAAAACCAAACACCACCACAAAACACATAAAACCAAAATCCACCGCCAAATCCTCCTGTACCACACCAGTACCCTACGCCTCCTCAAAACCTTAACCCTTCACCAGAACTTACTCCTCAACAACACCACCATCATCC
The DNA here is from genome assembly GCF_000715075.1 of Nicotiana tabacum. NCBI lineage: Eukaryota > Viridiplantae > Streptophyta > Magnoliopsida > Solanales > Solanaceae > Nicotiana > Nicotiana tabacum. The sequence goes on along the minus strand of NC_134094.1, from coordinate 28,831,807 downwards.
AACTCTATATCCACAAACTAACACTTATCACACTCCCCAAAATGCACCGCAACCCAATCCTGATCCCCAAAACTCAACCAATGACCACCCTTATGCACAGATTCCCGTAATTCATCAAAGTAATCCCATATACGTGGAAACCTTACCCCACACCCCGCAAAAACCCTATACATACCTGAATCAATCGAAAAATACCTGCTCATTAAGAACATGGCGGAAGAACTCAAGAAGCTCACTGACAGAGTTCAGAATGTCAAAGGTGGTAAAGGCATTGAAGGTTTAAACTATGAGGACTTATACATTCAGCCAGATGTGGATCTGTCGGAGGGTTACAAACCTCCCAAGTTCGAAATGTTTGATGGAACTGGTGATCCGAAAGTACATCTGAGGACGTATTATGACAAACTTTTAGGAGTGGGCAAAAAATAAATAGATCCGCATAAAACTGTTCATGCGAAGCCTCACCAGAGATGCGTTGTCTTGGTATATCAGTCAGAACCCGAAGAAGTGGGTTAATTGGGTAAGCATGGGGTCAGATTTAATGGACAGATTCAGGCTCAACACAGAAAATGCACTAGACATTTTCTACATTCAAAACCTCAAGAAGAAACCAACAAAAACCTTTCGCGAATATGCTACTCGGTGGAGTTATGAAGCCGCGAAAGTAAGACTAGCACTTGAAGAAGAACAAATGAATAAGTTCTTTGTTAGAGCTCAAGACCCGTAGTACTATGAAAGGCTTATGGTTATTGAAAATCACAAATTCTCTGACATCATTAAGTTGGGCGAAAGAATAGAAGAAAGGATTAAGAGTGGGATGGTGATAATTTTTGAGGCACTGCAGGCCACGAATAAAGCATTAAAATCGGGAGGTATTTCGAAGAAGAAAAACGTGTGAGCCGTAATGGTGGCCCAGGGTCCTAAGTCTCCTCTCACATACCAAACATCTTCGCCTGCATACCAAACGCCTCCACCCATAAACCAACCTTCACCACCCAGATACCAACAACCTGCTACCACTTACCAAGCCTATAACACTCAACCCGCATATTACCACTCACCACCACCCGCCCGCCAAAACTACCAAAAACCATGACTAAACTTTGACCACATGCCACCTAGACAATACACCCCAATCGCTGAGCCCATAGACCAATTATATGAGAGATTAAGGGCTGCCGGTTATGTCACTCACATCCATGCCATTGCTATGGAGAATTCCTCTCAGTGGATTAACCCGAACAATATATGTACCTATTATTCAGGCATGAAGGGTCATACAATTGATGAGTGCCGCACACTGAAAGATAAAATTCAGACACTGATCGACAACAAGGTCATATAGGAAAAGAAAGTGGCACCAAATATTTGTAATAATCCTCTCCCGGATCATAGAGGTGAGGGAGTTAATGTGATAGAGACCGACAAGGAATGGGATCCGGAGGGGTCAATCAGACTCATTTGGGAGGGGGTTGATCCTAAAATGTATCCGGTCACCCTCACACCTATTGTGGTACAAACCCAAGCATCGTTTGAAGTCGAGGTAACTATACCTTTCATTGTGATGGTAGCCCCCACACCATCTTACAAGTCTGATGCTATCCCATGGGATTATGTTGCGGAAGCAAGAAAAAGGAAAAGCGGAAATTGAGGAAACAGGTGCGGCGCAAGTCATGACTAGAACTATCAGAGTCTATACACCTGAGCACCTGGGAGGAACAAGCAAAGTAGCTTCATCTAAGCCGCATGTTGTTGAGACTGGACCTGATGACCTTTGGAGAAAGGTACAAACAATGGAATACTTTGTTGTCGATCATCCATCTGAACAAAACTCCCGCTCAGATATCCATCTTGTCACTGCTGCAAAACTCCGAGACACACAGGAATGCCTTAATGAAAGTGCTGAATGAAGCTTATGTACCCACCAACATCACTAGTGGGGAGATGTCCAACATGGTGGGGAAGGTACTGGAAAGCCACAAAATCACCTTTCACGAGGATGAATTACCACCAGAAGGACTAAGTTATAACAAGGCACTACACATCACAATGCAATTTGAGGATAAGTTCATCATCAGGGTCTTGATAGATAGAGGTTCAAGTTTCAATATATGGCCACTGACTACTCTAAAGAGGTTGGGTAAAGGCCTGCACGAGATACATATGGGAAGTATGAATGTAAAGGCATTTAATGGATTCCAAAGAGCCACAATCGGAGAAATCAACCTCAATCTACAAATGGGCCCGACCTGGTTTGATGTTGAGTTCCAAGTGCTGGATATATCTGCTACCTATAATCTATTGTTGGGACGACCCTGGATACACGCCGTTGGGGCAGTGGCTTATACTTTTCATCATGCTGTGAAGTTTGAATGGAATCATCAAGAACTGATTATCCATGGGGATGGAAGCAACCCCATCTACACCAATCAGACAGTTCCAGTCATCGAGAATAGGAAGAAGCTTGGTGGAGAAACATACCATCGCATTAAGCTAGTCAACACAATTGAAAAGGATAGATGGTGGGGTAACAAGATAGAAATCATATTAATATGGACAGGATATGAACATTCACGAGTAAGGGAAAGCAAATGCGATCTAAGAAAGACGCCCTGGAATTCGATTCTGTAGGGAAAGAGGACCTACTGAATAAGTCAACGGTCTCGATAAAAACCTTCAAGGGATCACCAAACCCGTACAACTGCAACGTCATGGCACAACCTTTGGGCTTAGATATGAATATACTTGGAAAGAGTACCAAGATTGGTCGTCGCCATGGCGTGGTCCTTATTATCCGCTGGAACAACTAGTACCACCTCTGCACCAGACATTTCATCAAACTGACATAATGTGGGGATCTAAGGAAGCTAAAGTCTTAACTGGCATGAGGAAACTGTTTCTGGATGAAGAAGATATGGATTGCAGTGCAATAGTTGAGGAGGAGGAGGAGGAGGAGGAAGACATTACCATTCAGACCGTGGGGAAAGAAGCTGTTCTAAAAAACTGGACTGCTGCACCATCCCGGGCCCGTCGAGTTCCTGGGTAGCTTGGCAGATTAACATCAATTATTTTTAATCATTTGAGACATTTTCAGTATTTTGCTTTGAAATAATTGCTCGAGTCATTGAGCCGCATTTGTTAATGTTTTAAAGATTTCAATTAATGCATTGCTACTTTTCGTATTTACTATTATTCTCTACATTTTCTCTTTTTACAACATTATTATTACCTATCCCGATGAACATGTGACTGTGACATGTAATGAGACAACGCAACATAAGGATAATGATTCATAAGACCTGGAAGATGATACGATACTTGAGGAAATTGTTAGAGAAGTGGAAAATTTTGAAAACAAGCCAAAGTCCAATTTGGACGAAACTGAAGAAGTTAACTTAGGGGATTCCGAACTGGTCACGGAAACATGCATAAGCATTAATCTATCAACGTCAGAGAAAGAAGGGTACATAAGATTCCTAAAAGAATATGAAAATATCTTTGCATGATCCTACAACGATATGACGGGTTTGAGCACATCCATAGTAAATCATAAGTTACCCACTAATCCTACATGTCCACCGGTAAAGAAGAAGCTTAGAAAATTCAAGCCAGATATAAGTTTGAAGATAAAAGAGGAAGTCACCAAGCAGATCAAAGCCAAGGTTCTTAGAGGGATCGAGTACCCGACTTGGTTGGCCAACATTGTACCAGTTTCGAAGTAAGATGGGAAAGTCAAAGTACGTGTTGACTACCGAGATCTAAACAGAGAAAATCCCAAAGATGATTTCTTGTTGCCTAATATACACATATTGATCGATAATTATGCTAAACATGAACTCCAATACTTTGTGGATTTCTTCGCGGGGTACCATAAGATCTGGATGGATGAGAAGGATGCTGAAAAGACAGCCTTCATCACTCCATGGGGAATATATTGTTATAAAATGATGTCGTTTGGTTTGAAGAACACCAGAGCCACCTACATGAGAGCCATGACAACTATTTTCCACGACATGATACACAAAGAGATAGAAGTGTACGTGCATGACGTTATCATCAAATCCAAAAGGAGTACGGATCACATAGCGGATTTGAGGAAATTCTTCAATCGGCTTCAAAGGTATAATATGAAACTGAATCCTGCAAAGTGTGCTTTTGGAGCCCCTATCGGAAAATTATTAGGATTCATCGTCAGTCGGAGAGGAATTCAGTTAGACCCATCAATAGTCAAAGCAATCCAAGACTTTCCACCTCCAAAGAATAAGAAAGATGTGATGAGTTTTTTAGGGAGTCTTAATTACATCATTCGCTTCATAGCACAATCAATAGTGATATGTGAGCCGATCTTCAAAATGCTAAGTAAAGATGCTGCAACAAGTTGGACTAAAGAATGCCAGATAGCCTTCAACAAAATCAAGGAGTATTTATCCAAACCGCCTGTTCTGGTCCCACCAGATCCAGGAAGACCACTGCTGCTTTATTTGTTTGTACTGGATGGAGCTTTCAGGTGTGTTTTGGGACAGCATGATGAAGCTGGAAGAAAGGAGTAGGAAATATACTATATGAGCAAGAAATTCACACCCTATGAAGCCTGGTACTCTTTGCTGGAACGCACCTGCTGTGTTTTGACATGGATAGCTCAGAAGTTAAGGCATTACTTCTGTGCATACACTACATATCTCATATCGAGGATGGATCCACTTAAATATACCTTTCAGAAGCCCATGCCTACGGGTAAGTTAGCAAAGTGGAAAATATTGCTGAGCGAGTTTGACATCGTCTATGTAACTCAGAAGGCGGTCAAAGGACAAGCATTGGCATATCATCTAGCAGAAAATCTCGTAGACGGAGAATACGAACCATTGAAAATGTATTTTCCTGACGAGGAGGTGTCGTTCGTGGGAGAAGATATCACTGAAACATATGATGGTTGGAGAATGTTCTTCGACGAAGAAGAAAACTTCAAAGGAGTAGGTATCGAAGCTTTTTTGGTATCAGAAACCGGCCAACACTATCCGGTATCTGCAAAACTCACGTTTCCATGCACCAACAATATGGCAAAATATGAGGCTTGCATCTTGGGACTCAAGTTGGCCATTGACATGAATGTTCAGAAGTTGTTGGTAATTAGAGATTCCGATCTGTTAGTGCATCAGGTTTTAGGAGAATGGGCTACAAAGAACACCAAAATATTGCCATATTTGAACTGTGTACAAGAGCTGATCAAAAGGTTCACAAAGATAGAATTCACACATGTTCCAGGAATTCAAAATGAGTTCGCAGATACATTGGCCACTCTATCTTCCATAATACAACACCCAGACAAGAACTTCATTGATTCTATCCCAATAGGAACTCATAAACATCCTGCTTATTGTGATCATGTTGAAGAAGAGGGCGATGGAAATCTGTGGTTCCACGACATCAAGAAATATTTGGCAAAAGGAGAATATCCAGAGCACTCTACCTATACTCAGAAGCGCACGCTTCGAAGATTAGCCAACCATTTATTTCAAAGCGGAGGAATTCTGTATAGAAGAACTCCTGACTTGGGGTTACTACAGTGTGTCGATGCTAAGGAAGCATCCATATTACTCTAGGAAATACATGCCGGAACTTGCGGATCGCACATGAATGGCTTCGTCTTAGCCAAGAAAATACTAAGAGCAGGGTATTTCTGGATAAGTATGGAAACATACTGCATCAAGTATGTTCAGAAATGTCACCAATGCCAGATACATGCTGATATGATACGAGTGCTACCCAATGAACTCAATGCAACAAGTGCACCCTGTCCTTTCTCGGCTTGGGGTATGGACTTCATAGGCCCGATCGAGCCCGCCACTTCGAATGGGCATAGATTTGTTCTAGTGTCCATAGACTATTTCAAAAAATGGGTCGAAGCCGCATCTTACAAAGCTGTAACTAAGCAAGACGTCGTAGACTTTGTTCGGGATCACATTGTTTGTCGGTTCTAAGTGCCAGAGTCATTCATCACTGACAATACCTCCAATCTCAACAATGATCTAATGAAGGCCATGTGTGAAAATTTCAAGATCAAGCATAAGAATTCCATAGCATACAGGCCGCAAATGAACAGAGCTATAAATCCGCCAATAAAAACATCAAGAAGTTACTAAGCAAAATGGTAGATAATTACAAACAATGGCACGAGAAGCTTCCATTTTCTCTGCTCGGGTATCGTACCACGGTTCACATATCAACTGGGGAAACTCCCTACCTATTGGTTTATAGTACTGAAACGGTTATTCCTACCGAGGTAGAAATCTCTTCTTTAAGAATTATACAAGAGGTTGAGCTCAGCGATGCATAATGGGTACAAAGACGGTACAAACAACTAGATCTCATTGATGGTAAAAGAATGAGTGCGATGTGTCACGGTCAACTCTATCAGAATAGGATGGCAAGAGCCTTCAACAAAAGGGTTAGGCTGAGGCAATTTACACCGGGGCAATTGGTGCTAAAACAAATATTCCCACATCAAGATGAAGCCAAGGGGAAGTTTTCACCCAATTGGCAGGGTCCCTATATGGTTCATCGGGTACTGACAGGAGGAGCACTTATACTTGTAGAAATGGACAGAGAGATTTGGCCAAAACCTATCAACTCAGACGCAATCAAAAGATACTATATTTAGGATTGTTCGCACTTCTTCACTAGATGTAACTGAACTACGCTTGACCTGATTTACGTTTAAGAGTGGATAAGTAGGCAGTCCCGTGGGTTCGGTCGCATCTTTATAAAATCTTCATTTTCCCATGGTCATAAACTATGGGAAAGATCGCAAGTTCAGTTGACTCCATCGTGTATGGAAGAACCGAAGAGTATTGTCAGAAGTATGCATTTAAACTAGGGCAGAATTTTGAGGAGGACCCTCAAAATTCTAAAAAAGAATAGGTGCAATTTCTCTAAATGTGTCACAATCACCGGCTCATCTAAATTATTTGATCTTACATACTACAATACATTTCAAGCAATTATATTTTTGAAAATAATTTGTCAAATGCATACATAGTTTTCCAAAAGTTTATTTCTATAACCGCCGGAAGCTACGCAGGGTAACTCAAACAGGACTGCAAGGCAAGAGTGAAGGCAAAGCAAGGAGTCAAGAGCACGAACCAACCTTTCCCCCACAAAACTGATAATTATTCTTTGAATGCAGGCACAATGAACACAACAGGAATATTCGCAAATATATACACACAACAAATCACCCTCTCACAGCTATCCTTTTCTTTTCTCGCATAAGGCTATGCATTGACTTTACTTGCATGAGACTAAGCAGTGTTTCCTCTTCTTGCATGAGGCTAAGCATTGCCTCCATAATTGCATAAGGCTACGCATTGCCTGCATGAGACTATGCATTGTCTCCTTTCCTTGTATGAGGCTAAGCATTGCCTGTGAAATTGCATAAGGCTAAGCATTGCCTTTCTATGCATGAGAATAAACATTGTCTCCTTTCCTTGCATGAGGCTAAGCATTGCCTCCGAAATTGCATAAGGCTAAACACTGCCTTTTTCTACATGAGACTAAGCATTATCTCCTTTCCTTGCATGAGGCTAAGCATTGCCTCCGAAATTGCATAAGGCTAAGAACTGCATTTCTCTGCATGATACTATGCATTGTCTCCTTTCCTTGCATGAGGCTAAGCATTGCCTCAAAAATTTCATAAGGCTAAGCACTGCCTTTCTTTGCATGAGACTAATTATTGTCTCCCTTTCTTGCATGAGGCTAGGAATTGCCTCTGTAATTGCATAAGACTAATCACTGTCTTTCCTTTGTATGAGACTAGGCCTTGTCTCCCTTCTTTCGCATGAGACTAAGCATTGTCTCCACTTCTTGCGTGAGGCTAAGCATTGCCTCTGTAATTATATAAGGCTAAGCACCGCCTTTCCTTGTATGAGACTAAGCACTGCCCCCTTTTCTTTGCATGAGACTAAGCATTGTCTCCATTCTTTGCATGAGACTAAGCATTGTCTCCTTTTCTTGCATGAGACTAAACATTGTCTCTATTTCTTGCATAAGGCTAAGCACTACCTTTATTTGCATGAGACTAAGCACTGTCTCCACTTTTTGCGTGAGGCTAAGCATTTTCTCTGTAATTGCATAAGGCTAAGCACTGCCTTTCGCTGCATGAGACTAAGCATTGTCTCCCTTCTTTTCATCGGGCTAAACACTGCCCTCATCTCATACAAGACTAAGCCTTGTCTTGTCCCGTTCTCACATATAACCAAGCATCACTTGTTTCTTTTATAAAACGATCGATACTTCCATATCCTTGCATTTCATTGGCTGAAACATCGCCATTTTGTCCAAAGGCATCATACTCCGAAAGCATCATCCTCATAGACGGAAGACATCATTCTATGGCCTGAGGATCTCTCGAAACTGTGCATCATTATTCAAAGGTGTCATAGTCCAGAGGCACCATCCTCATAGCCCGAGGACACTATTTCATGCATTACCGTAACACCAGGGATATGTAGGCAACTCAGGAACCAGGGTTCGGCCTCCATTAATTTTAAATCACATTATTCCCTACTCAATTCGGCCAAAATTGGTCATCATTTTCTTTATCCGACAACTCTTTCATCATTTTCGGGTAAAGAGGGGCAGCTGTTGATACCCAATTTTTCTCCTCATATTTTAAAAATAGTATATATACTTTCAAAATATCATTCTTACATCATTACCTAATTTATAATAATTATACTAGTATTTTCTATAATTTTCCACATCTTTAGAGCTTCAAAATTGATTTCTTCGCATTTAAATTACTTGATTGTTTATTAATTATCTCTTAAATTATTCTGTAATGGTTTAATTATCTAAAGTTATTATTTGCATCAACATATATGTTTTAAAATATTTTACTTTATTTAATGTAAGCATATTTGTGTTTTCTTAAGCTATTTACATAATTTTGTAATAATGGCCTATATTCATGCATAATTGCATGAATATAATATTTTATTACATTATTTGTGCTAAAATAATATTTTTATATTTTTATAATGTTAAGTTATTATTTCCAATCACTTTATTACACAAGTAATATTTTATTATACATTACATAGTTTTATAAATTATTTATTAACAATTTTCGTGTATTTTAATTTATAGCCCAATTTTGAGTAACTTTTGGCCCAAATATTTAGCCCAACCTTCCAGCCCAAACCAAATAACCCCTTTAAAATCCGGGCATGACCTGTTTGAAAAAACCCACCCCGCCTTCTTTAAAATCCTGACCGCTAATCTTAAGAGATCAACAACCCACGATTAACCCCTCACTTTTAATTACCCAGCCCTAAAACCTAATACTCACACTCCTGAGACAACTGCCTATATTCTCTTTTTTCCTCTCAAACCCTAGCCGCCTCTCTCAAATATCTCCCAAATCCGATCAATCATGGATTCTTTCTACGATTCTCTTAACTTCTATGGATCATCTCATCATTTCTTATAAGACTGTGGCGTTACATAGTACTTGCCTCAATTTTGGCAAGTACTAATCCCCAAATCGGGTTCCACCACCTTCGACCTTTGAAATTTAGATGTTATTTCATCTATATACACTCTACAATGGGTAGTTCTTGCATTATTGGTTCGATTCAAGACCGTTGGACCCAACTAGGGTTTGAAAATTTCCTTTTTTCCTTACTGATTCTGATTGTATGTGCTATTTTCTTTCCATATTTATGTTTGATTGATTATTTTTCTTATTTATTTGTTCGATTCCTACCACTATATAAACTCCTTCCCAATTCCCCTCTAGGGACCGAAGTTATCACTGCTGTTACACTCAATACCTCTCTCACCCGTTCATCTTCTCTGAAATACTTGGCTCTTTGGCCGGCTGAAATCCAAGGCCATAATATTATCTACCTCCTCCGGTGCAAGCACTACTCGGGGTCCCTTACGAGGCTCTTGTGAACTCTGAAGCATCGGAGACTTGGGGTTCTTGCTACTAGTATTCTATGCTCCTTATTATTCTGTTGCATGTCCAATTTTGCTACTGGTTAGTGCTTTTAACCTTTGCAATGTTAAATATTTTTCTTCTGCATACCTATATGTGTTTGAATCATGTGAGCATGATTTAATTGTGAATCCCTTCTATTTTACTTCTATGATATCTTTTCCTACCAATGTGCTATCTCTTGCTAAGTGTTTGAACTTGTAATACCAACATGTCCTCTAAGTCTTGTTGATTCTCTTAACCAGCATGTTCGGTGTTTAATCAACTCTGCTATGTCTGCTTCTGAAGTACAAGTCCACCTCTTCAATTTCTATCACTTGATCACTGTTCTCTCACTCTTATCTATTATCTATATTATTCTGAATCTATCGCTCTTGGCCGGATGAAAGCCAAGGCTACCAAAACTTTCTCTATTGACCTCCCTAGTGTGAGCACTGCTCGGGGTCCATTTGAGACTCCTGTGAACTCTGACACACTAGGATTTGAGGTCCTTTGGCCACCCTCTTTGCTGGTGAAACTTAAGCTGTCTCTGACACTTAGCTTGCCTCTCTTATTGTGTTTGTTGAATCTGTAAACGGGCTTGCAGAATTGAATTTTGTGTGATTCGATAATTTATTTGGGTCATGTGGTCAATTTATGATTGTTTGGCCTGGCATGAGGTCCTTTGTGACTTTGGGTTGTGCCGATGGACATAGTCTCCAGTTTGAGATGTTTGGACCTAGGCATGCTATTTGTGGAAATTGAGCTTGTTGAATGCCCAAGCAACGTTGAGTTATCTTCATTTTTTAGGCCTGCTCTTGGGCCTCTAGCCTTATTCACGTTCAATATTTATATTTATATTCTCTAGGCCTGTAATAATTTGTAATAACAAACAATTGGGGTGTTAGTGAAGTTAGGGAAACGGGTATATTCTAATGTTTGCATAAAAGGGTAGAAAAAACATGCCTATAGGATTTACATGACTTACTTGTTATTTTATTCAACCAGCCATATATGCTATTTGGTTTCCACGTACAATAGTAGAAACCATGCCTATAGGGAATCACACACTCAACCTGTTTTACTATGCCTACTACTTTGCATTATTAGACAGCATGTCTATAGGAAATCAATGTCAACAACTATTCGCTAAATTTGTGTAACTGCAACATATTCATTAGATACCATGCCTATAGGATTATTATTAACTTATGTCCTACTGATCCTCATCTAGATATCATGTCTATAAGATCTTAATTGATTAATTATATATTGTTATTGCTATTTATATCATATTGATCGCCTAGAAAATATGCCTATAGGGACAAAGTATTATAGAATCAGTTTCAATTACCAACTCTTAGAAATCCTGCCTATAAGATGTTGTTATTTGCCTAGAAAGTATGCTAATAAAATCAAATGCGGGTAATTATTTCAAGCTTTTAAACAACTTTGTTGCCTCATTTAGAGATTACGCCTATAGGATTTGTAACACCTATAATCTGTAAATTCATTGTTCCAACATAATCAGCACTGCCTGTGCGCTTAAAATCAAAGTCACATAGAAACCATGTCTATAGGGCTTAATTATTCTAATTTGCCTCAATTCTGGGATTATCTACTGCCTATTGTAAAATCTGCATGCGTGCATTAGTTTTACGTCTGGATGTTAACTTGGGCCTTTAACTGCCCTTATGTGAAGTCCTACTTGTTTTGAATGTCACTTAGTTTTATCATTTTGAGCAGCCTAAGTAAAGTCTAGAACCACCAAAATAGAGGTCCAATGCCTCATGGATCATAGGCATGGGACGGGTAGTACACGCAAAGGGTACGCCTTAGAATTGAATTAGAGCGCCTTCAGGTAAACAACTTTAAAATAGTAATTGGGTAGCAAGAGATGATAGTCTGTGCCCGCTGAATAATATGAGCAACTCCTATCTAAAAGGAGCTACGAAGTATTATTTATGTTGCACGGGGTGATCCTTTAGGCTAAAAAACTTAGGACCCCCCTCCTTTCCTTCATACACTTAGTCATGTGATATAAATCATTATAGTTATATCCTTGTAAGACAAGGTGGGTTGCTTTGATGGTAAGCACCCTCCACTTCCAACCAAGAGGTTGTGAGTTCGAGTCACCCCAAGAGCAAGGTGGGGAGTTCTTGGAGGGAAGGATGCCGAGGGTCTATTGAAAACAGCCTCTCTACCCCAGGGTAGGGGTAAGGTCTGCGTACACACTACCCTCCCCAGACTCCACTAGTGGGATTATACTGGGTTGTTGTTGTTATAGTTATATCCTTGTAGTCATCAAGATATGTACCCACCCCTGTTGTGTTATAATAAAACTCTCCAACCTTTTATCCTCTTTGTTTATTTGATCGTTTAGTTTAATCACATAATCCATATAGTTTTAAGTTCGGTCGGGACCCACAGTTGTGGACCTCGAAGAGTGCCTAACACCTTCTCTCCGAAGTAATTTGAGCCCTTACCCGATTTTTGGTGACAGACTAGTTAAAACAGAGTTATTCACAAATAGGTTCCCTAACGCACCTTAAAAATCGTTAAGTGGCGACTCTTCTCTTTTAATACCTCCTTTTAAAAGAGTTGTCACATGTCGAGGCCCGCTTTCGCGAGAAAACGGGGCGTGACAGCATGGCGACTCTGCTGGGGAAATACTTAGGCTCTAACCATAATGAACTTGGCTTATGTGGATTATGCCGGCCTTAATAGCCTAAGTCAAAAAGGAATTATTGCAAACCTCGGACGCAAAGGGGTCCGGACTCGACATCATGTTGAAGCCACCCACGGGTAATGTAGTTTGGCAATATATTAGAACTGTGAAATTGACTAATAATGAGGCCGAGTATTAGGCCATGATCGCAGGTCTCGAATTGGCTAAAAGCCTGGGGGCCGAAGTGATCAAAGCTAAATGCGATTCCCTCCTTGTGGAAAATCAAGTCAATGGGACATTCGAAGTGAAATAGGAAGGAATGCGAAGATATATGGATAAACTACAGGTAACGCTACATCGATTCAAGGAATGGACTTTATAACATGTGCCCCGGGATCAAAATAGCGAAGCCGATGCTCTGGCTACCTTGGGGTCATCGGTTGATGAATATTAATTCAGTTCGAAAACGGTCATACAACTCATGAAATAGGTAGTGGAAGAAGGCCATATCGAGATAAACTCGACAAGTTTAACTCGGGACTAGAGAAACAAGTACATAGATTACTTGAAGAGCAGGAAGCTACCCTCGGATCCCAAAGAATCGAGAACTCTGCAGACGAAGGTGGCCAGGTTTAGCCTGTCTGAAGATAATACTCTATTCAGAAGAACATTCTATGGCCCACTCTCCATATGCTTGGGGTCGGGAGACACCGAATATGCTTTGAGGGAAGTTCACGAAGGCACCTACGAAAACCATTTGGTGGCAGAATCGTTGATTTGTAAGATAATCAGAGCCGGCTATTACTAGATCGACATGGAGAAAGATGCGAAGGAGTTCATGCGAAAATGCGATGACTGTCAGAGGCACGTACCAATGATCCATCAGCCCGGGGAGTTACTACACTCGGTCCTATCGCCCTGGCCGTTCATGAAGTAGGGAATGAACATCGTCGGTCCCTTACCATGGGCACCAGGTAAGGCTCAATTTATACTATATATGAATGACTATTTATCTAAATGGGTTGAAGCTCAAGCGTTCGAAAAGGTCCAGGAAAAAGAAGTCATCGACTTCATTTGGGACCACATCATATGCCGGTTCGGTATACCCGCCGAGATAGTATATGATAACGGGAAATAGTTCATCAGCAACAAAGTAAGAAAAATTTTCGAGAACCATAATATCAAGAAGATCTTGTCAACACCCTTTCACCCTAGTGGGAAAGGGAAGAAGAAGTCGACGAACAAAATAATACTTTAAAACCTTAGGAAAAGGTTGGTCGATGCCAAAGGGAAATTGAAAAAAGTCCTGCCCCAAGTCTTGTGGGCATATTGCACAACCTCAAAATCCAGTACCGGGGCCACCCCATTTTCGTTGGTCTACGACGCTGAAGAACTAATACCAATCGAGGTGGGAGAATCGAGCCCCAGGTTCTAATAGGCAATAGAAGAATCTAATGGCGAGGCCATGAGCACGAGCCTAAAACTACTGGATGAGAGATGTGAGGCCACTCTAGTCCGGCTGGCTGCCCAAAAGTAGTGGATAGAAAGATATTACAACCGAAGAGCCAACCTCCTACATTTAAACATCAGGGACTTGGTATCAAGAAGAGTAACACAGAACACCCAGAACCCGAACAAAGGGAAGCTAGGACCGAACTGGGAAGGTCCGTATCGAGTCATCGAGCTTACCGGTAAAGGTTCTTACAAACTCGAAGTGGGAAATGACACACAACTACCATACAACTAGAACGTGACCCACTTAAAATGATACTACTGCTAAGGTACACCATCATTCGTTTTCTTTTATTTTGGCTAACACTTGCAGGAAACAACCGAAGGAGAATGTAGCTGATTAGGCCTGAAAGCACTCGTTGCACTATTTTTCCCTTGAACTGGTTTTGTCCCAAATAGGTTTTCTGTCAAGGTTTTTAATAAGGAAACAATAAACCATGCTAACTTAGAGTCGAAGACCGATTTTAAATCGAAGTCGACAGTCGCATCAACAGTATCCGAGTCCACTCAAAGATCGACCTCGAATACTGGGGGTCATCACCCTCGAGTCATGAATTTTAGCAAGGAAGGAAACTTTGTGCTCGAACAGTCTAGGCTCGGTGATTAGGATTCATTGTATGGGCCAAACGGTCAAATGAACCATGCCCGAGTAGGTCACACCGGCCGCAATGCGAGGGTTTATACAATTTTGTACATTATGCACAAAAATAAAAGAAAGTTTATACTTTTCTAACAAACATTTTTTTCTTCTTAAAATTATTGAGCCTAAGTGCTACTCCTACCTGAGAACAATCGAGCCCAAGGGCCACTCCTATCCGGGCCCAAAGGTATACGCCCACCAGGGGACTGCCGTCCTGGATAAGTTCAGACGGCTCGGGTTATCAAAACCCAGGGGTACCAAACCTATTAGGCAGTTCCCAAACCTAAAAGGCTATGGCTACCCTAAAAATGGTTCGGAGACGTCCAAAGCCCGTAATCAAAATATCAGGCCTTCAACAAAATAAATGTACAAGGTGAAAAAACAAAAAAAATATTCCTAAGGCACTTATGCTTGATCTTCACGAGAACCCACCTCGTTACCAGATCCTTCAGGGCCTTCTTCACCTTTGGGTTCGTAGGAGCCCTCAAAGCCTTCTTCATCCTTGGGTTCAGCCAGCTTCTTAGCCTCGACCTAGAGCCTTTTTGCCTCCACGATCTCGGCAGATAGTTCGAACCCTCGGGCATGGATCTCTTTGAGGGTCTCCTTTCGAGATAACTGCTTCACGTACTCAACAATGGCTTCCAGGAGGGCATCGGATGCCTCAACATCGGCCCTATATTGGGCCACAATCTCTTCAGCATCGGCGGAGGTTGTGCATATCTGCGCCTTTATAGCTTCACATTCACTGCGAGGGCAACCCACTCAGCCAGGGTCGAGTTCAGTAGAGCTCAAAGTTTCTCGTTCAGGTGGGCTCACTTATCGACCTTCTCTTTTGCCACTCGAAGTTGAACTTTTACCGATGCCAGCTGTGCCTGGGCGGTCTCCTTCTTCGAAGCCAGCCAGTCCGTTATTCCCTTCTAAACATTGGCCATGGCTTGGACATCGATCATTTTAGCTCGGAGTTGGTCGATCCGGTCAATCTTCTGCTAAACCCGCGAGCTTTGGTCAATAGTCTCCATGGATAAGTCTTCATCGCTAACTTCGAAAACCTTTACCTTTTTGACCAAGTCGACATGCTTCTTCTGAGCCGCATCCATCTCGGCCTGGATATTCTTGACGGCCCCTTTGTGTTGCTCGCTCAGAAGCTTATACATATCTCTTTTCTCGGCAATCTTTTTGAACTAGGCCTCGAGCTGGTTAACCTCGGTCCGGTATCGAAGAAAGCTTTTGTGATGGAGTACCGAGGCCTGCAAAAGGGGAACAGAAAACATATATGAGAAATATGAAGGACTAACTCAAAGATCGAAAGATCGTAATGATACCTTACCTGATTCAGAGCCTGTTACGCCTTGTTGAACAAGCACGGTATGACCATCTCGTTCATTTTTTTCTGTTCTTCCTCGGTCACCAGGCATCGAAGGTGGCTCGTTACCCCACAAGAGGAGAAAGAACCCGGACATCCTCCAAGATATTGATGACTATCGACCTCTTGCAGACGGGATCTACACTCGGGTAGAGAATTGGTTTACTAACTTCGGGCTCAAATTTAGCCCGACCACTTTTGAAGACGACTCCTTTCTCAGCACTTCCATGTCGCCCATCCCGGAAAACTCCTCCAAGACGGATGGGTTCACACCGTTAAAAAAGGAATGAAGGGGATCATCCGTACCATGAGTCTCTTCGTTAAACTTCTCCTTTCCCACTCGGGCCTCCTCGAGAATCGACTCAGTATAAGAAGGCGACCCTAAAATATCTATTACACCGGGTGCCTCCTTCGGGGCGAGGCCGACATCTCGGGAAGTCTCGGCCCCGGTCTCCTCATCGACCCCCAGGCCTGAGGAGGATCAACCTTATGGATATCCTCTTCAATGGCTGCTTGCTCCTCGGGGGATGTCGGCCCGTGGGCCACGAAACAATCATCTTCTTTGGGCTCATCCGTGAGCCGCTAAAGCGAATCCGAGTTGGGTGCTCGAGCTAGAACTTTCCTTTGGCTTACGGAGAAACCTTTTCTTTGTCTTCTTCTTCTTTGAGCTCGGGGAGCCCGAAGCCTTCCTTTTCTTCTTTTCTCCTGTTGCAGCTCCAATCTACCCCAAAGAGGAGGGGTCAACGGATGGAAATTCGTCCCCTACTAAGGCCTAAGCTCAATAGTCTTAGACAAACCTACAAAAGGAAAGGTGAAGAAAAAAGGGTAAGTATGATCTGAATAGGAGAGCTAGATGTTACCTGTTCGAGAAAGGGTCTTACTGTGAGAACGGGCCTTCCAGCGTCCCCTCAAGATTTTGTGCCATGAGCGTACTGAATAAGGCATCTATGAAACAATGCCCTTAATCCACTTCTTGAGTCGAGGGATAGCATTTGGAGCTCGAGCGATGGCTGCACCACCATAAATACCAGTAAGAAAAGAGAATATGAAGGTAAAATGGAGTTCAAACGAAAATTGTACTTACGATATACGTTCCACTTCTCGGGGAATGGCATAAGATCAGAGGGAACTAAGTCTTCGGTCTTCACCAAAACAAAATTCCCCTGCCAGTCCCGGTTCCCGTCCTCATCGATGCTCGAGAATGGGGCTTTGCTGGCCCGACATGTGACCTTTATTAGTCCCCCTCGGAAGATTCAGGGACTATATAGGCGGCATAAGTAATCGATGGTGAACTGACGGGATTTGGTCTTGTTCACAAAAAAATGAAGGAGGATCACGATTCTCCACAGCGACGGATGGATTTGACTGAGGCATACTTCGTACCTCTTGCAGAAATCCAAGATAACCGGTGACATATCTTTATGTTACCAGGAAGTTGGTGAAGATTCCTTTCTTGGCGGGAAAGTTTCTGAACAATCTCTGATGCTTGAAAGGACGCACGTCTTCTCGTATTTAATACCTCGAACACGTGTTGCCCCATGATTTAGCAAATATTTTTGCTGATTTTTGAGGTAATCATGACCACTACTTTTGCCATTTATAGCTTCACTTCTACTCATTATTTTACTTCTTTACTTATAAAATCTTCATAACTATTTCTTATTTTCTACTTTCACTCTTCAGCTTCTTAGAGAATCTTCATCTCCCCCAACACTCTTAGGAAAATGTTTTACTGCCTTCATTGCTAACTTCGAAGTTACAGTAAAAAGGCAACTTTTTCCTAAGAGTGGTAGTAAAAAGGCAGTAAAACATTTTCCTAAGAGCCAACCAATCGGCAAACGACATTGCCTCCCATATAAGGTCTCATACAGAGCCATCTGGAGGCTCGCCTGATAGTTGTTGTTGTAGGCGAACTCCTCAAGAGGTAAGAACTGGTCCCATGAACCTCTGAAATCGACAACACATGCACGTAACATGTACTACAAGATATGAATAGTGTGCTCGGACTATCCATTCGTCTGAGGATGAAATGCGGTACTCAGCTCGACCCGCATGCACAACTCATGCTGCACGGATCTCCAAAAATATGATGTGAACTTTGTGCCTCGATAATAAATGATGGAAATGGGGACACCGTGCAGGCGGATAATCTCCCGGATGTAAATTTGAGCCAACCGCTCTAAAGAATAGGAGGTCATCACTGGAATGAAGTGTGAAGACTTAGTCAACCGGTCCACAATAACCCAGACTGCATCATACTTCCTCAAGGTACATGGTAAGCCTACCATAAAATCCATAGTGATTCGCTCCCACGTCCACTCTGGTATCTCTAGCCTCCGAGTCAATGCACCCGGCTTCTGCTTCTCGTACTTCACTTATTGACAATTCAATCACCAAGAGACATAAGGAACAATATCTTTCTTCATTCTTCGCCACCAATAGTGTTGTTTCAAGCCACAGTACATCTTTTTGACACCTGGATGAATGGAATAGCGTAAACTATAAGCCTTCTCAAAGATCAACTCTCTCAACCCATCGAGATTCGGACCACAAATATGGCCCTGAAGCCGCTTACCACCATCATCTCCAATCACAATCTCTTTGGCACCACCCCGCTGCACCGTGTCCTTCAACACCAATAAGTGAGGATCATCAAAGTGGTGAGCCTTGATACGCTCCAAAAATGATGATTGTGCCACAACACAAGCAAGAACACCGCTAGGCTCCGAAATATCCAATCTCACGAATCGATTGTCCAAAGCCTGAACATCCATAGCTAGTGGCCTCTCCATTACCGGTAAAAATTTCAAACTGCACATGCTCTCAGCCTTCCTAATCAATGCATCGGCCACCACATTGGCCTTTCCTGGATGATATAATATGGTGATATCATAGTCTTTTAGCAACTCCAACCATCTCTGCTACCGCAAATTAAGATCTTTCTGCCAACTCTACGTCATGCACATGGTGATTCTTCTCATGAACCTTCAATTGTCAAGATGTGTAGGCAATCACCCTACCATCCTGCATCAACACCGCGCCAAGCCCAATACGCGATGCATCACAATACTCGGTGTAACATCCCGAACCTGTAGGCAACACCAACACCGGGATGTAGTCAATGCAATCTTGAGCTTCTAGAAGCTCAACTCACACTTTTCGGACCATCTGAAAAGAGCACCCTTCTGGATCAACTTGGTATGAGATAGATGAAAACCCCTCCACGAACCGGTGGCAGTAACCCGCCAAACAAAAGATTCCTTCGTGTTACCAGGAAACCCCTACTTTCTAGTGACATATCTTTATGTTACCAGGAAGTTGGTGAAGATTCCTTTCTTGGCGGAAAAGTTCCTGAACAATCTCTGACGCTTGAAAGGACGCACGTCTTCTCATATTTAATACCTCGAACACATGTTGCCCCGTGATTTAGCAAATATTTTTGTTGATTTTTGAGGTAATCATGACCACTACTTTTTCCATTTATAGCTTCACTTCTACTCATTATTTTACTTCTTTACTTATAAAATCTTCATAACTATTTCTTATTTTCTACCTTCACTCTTCAGTTGCTTAGAGAATCTTCATCTCCCTCAACACTCTTAGGAAAATGTTTTACTGCCTTTTTACTACCACGGCTTCTTCTACTGCATTCTTTAAAAATACTGGCCTTCTCTTCGGTGGAGACCCAAAGAAATACAAAGACGTTGATTTTGATTATGAACCTCCCACTGTAAACATAATCATACCAAAATACCTCAATACTACTAATGACTTCCAAGAGAAGTCCCCTTCCGGAACTTCACGGACTTGGCCTGTTAGTAGGCATCCCTCCTCCATTCTCCCTTCTAGTATCCCTGCTATGAAGGAGGACTGCAACTGCCCTAACCTTGACATCCTCATTCTGGATACGATAGAGCGGGTTACCTTTACCAATGAGGGTTTTACGTATGTTTATACGTATCCTTTTACATTGGGTCCATTCTCCATAGGGTCGAATGAAGGGCTTGACCCTGTAATTTTAAAGTTTTACCAACGGTACCGGGTTTGCTTAGCACAAGTAAGCCCATCTATATAACAAATTGTGGCTTGCCTTCACTAATTGTGCATGGAGACTGGGGAAACCCCAACCCTTGCACACATGATGAATCTCTACTCCCACAAAAATTTCTATGGGGGAGTAATAAACTTCAGCAAACGTGGCCATCATACTCTTCTCACCAGTGTAGATGATGATAATGATTGGGGGTGGATGAAGCAATTTGTCATCATCTCTACCAAGGACATCACCCCGACCATAATTCCGTCTTTTCATGAATCGTGGAATCCCTTTCGTAAGCTTACGATTATTCATTTCCTTCCTTCGTGAAAAGATTGTTTCATGTTGTTGCTGACCTCTTTGTTTCTTTTGTTCTAGCTACTCGGTGGGAACCATCACAGGTTCAAGACCTGGACCAGTGGGTTCAAAAAATAATCACAACTCCAGAATCCCATCGGTGGAAGGAAATCCCATCAGTGAAAGAATCATGGTAAACCGAGTCCTTTTTTCTTTTATCTTTGCATGAACAGAGTTAACTTGCAATGACCCGGCCGGTCATTTTGAGAGTTATAGCCCCGTTCCCCCATTTACTTCTCATTTTGAATCGAGACACTTAGTCTCAAAGTTGGGATCTTAATTTGAAATGGTTGATCGGATGTTGACCTATGAGTAAACGAATCAGGAATGGAGTTTTGATGGTTTTGTTAGCTCCGTTGAGTGATTTTAGACTAGGGAGCGTGTCCAGATTGTGATTTTGAGATCCGTAGTGAAATTAGGCTTGAAATGGTGAAAGTTAGATTTTTGGAAAGTTTGATCGGGAATGGACTTTTGATATCAGGATCGAATCCGAATCTAAAAGTTGGAGTAGTTCGTAATGTCATTTGTGACTTATGTACAAAATATGGGGTCAATAGGACTCGATTTGATAGGTTTCGGTGTCGTTTGTTGAAGTTGGAATTCCTTAGTTTTAATAGGCTTGAATTGGGGTGTGATTCATGTTTTTGTTGTTGTTTGAAGTGATTTGAGGGCTCGACTAAGTTCATATCGTGTTTTAAAACTTGTTGGTATGTTTGGTTGAGGTCCCGAGGGCCTCGGGTTAATTTCGGATGGTTAACGGATAAATTTTGAACTTGGTGTTATGGCCAAAGTTTTCTGGTGTCTCTGATTTGGTTTCCTTGTACGCGATCGCGTAGGATTGTTTGGGGCAGTGGTGATTTTTGCCCTATGCATTAACGAGTGGTGGTAAGCGATCGCGTAAGTTTGGCTAGCTAGTGCATCGCGAACGCGTGGGCATTGCCGCATTCACGAAGAGGAGAGGAGGCCTAATCTCAATGGTCTTAGGAAAACCTGCAAAAAGAAAGGTGAAGAAAAAGGGATAAGTATGATGCGAATAGGAGAGCCAGATGTTACCTGTTCGAGGAAGGGTCTTACCGTTAGAACGGGCCTCCCAGCGGCCCCTCGAGATTTTGCGCCATGAGCACTCTGAATAAGGCATCTATTAACAAATTCCCTTGATCCACTCCTTGAGCCGAGGGATAGCGTTTGGAAGTCCAGCAAAGGCTGCACAACCACAAATACCAGATGGTTAACGGATCAAATTCGGACTTAGAAGTAAAAACTGAAGTTTCTACCATCTGATGCAATCGCACCTGCGAAAATTTCATCGCAGGTGCGAGCTTGCAGAAGCGAGCCTGGCAAGCGCAGATGCGGGCAGGGGGCTATGAGGCATTGATCGCAGGTGCGAGGAAAAATTCCGCACCTGCGTGAGTGCAGATGCGGAAGGATGCACGTAGAAGCGAGATTGCTGGAAGCTGAGAATTTTCGCATCTGCGATGTCTTTCCCGCAGATGCGGCCTCGCAAATGCGATGGTTTCCTCGCAGATGCGCATACTGGGCAGGCAAGTCAAGTCCGCAAATGCGACATTTTTCTCACACAAGCAGAGGCGCAGGTGCGCAAATACTCTTCGCATATGCGGATTAACTGGACAGAACCTTTAAATTCGAGGGTTCGACATTTTTCACCTATTTTCGGATTGTGGAGCTCGGTTTGGGTGATTTTGGAGAGAAAATTTTTCACACAATTTGGGATAAGTGTTCTTGACTCCCTTGTAATTATATTTCATGAATTAATCTTCATTTTTGGTGTAAGATTATCGAATCTTCAAGAGAAATAGAAGAAATTTTTTATAATGTCACAAAACGAATTTTTCGAGTTTGAATACCGATTCGGAGTCGGATTTGAGTGAAATTAGTATGGTTGAACTTGTAATTGGATGGGTTGTCGTATTTTATGAGTTTCGTCGGATTTTAAGACGCGGTCCCCATGGGTGATTTTTGGGAGGTAATTTCGAGTTTTGTGAAAAATATTAGTATTTTGATATGGTATAAATTCCTATATTTTTTATGGGATGAATCAAATTAATTGTGATTAGATTCGAGCTCTTTGGAAGTTGATTCGCACAGAATGGAATTTTTGGAGCATTGCTTAGCTTGCTCGACATTGGATTTGGCTTGTTCGATGTAAGTAACTCTTCTAATCTTGGAGCTGAGGGTATGAACCCTAAATATATGTATTATGTGAATTGTTGGGAGGTAATGCACATGCTAGGTGACGGGCGTATGGGCGTGCACTATAGAAATTGTGACATAATTATTTCTGTAGAATTTTATAATTAAATAATCTTGGCATTTTCCATGCGGTTCTATGTGTTAAAGAAATTGAGCTGAAAAGCATATTAAAAATCATATTGAGGCTATGTGCCAGTATTATGGAGACCCACAGAGGTCATATTGCTGTGAATTATTTATTTTAAATTAAAAATTCATACTCAGTCATATTCATGTCATTACATATCATATCTCAGTCTCTGTTGTTATTTATTGATACATCATATCATAATTTTAGGGCTATTTTCATGACATTGTGAGCCCATGAGAGAGAGACTGGAAAGATTGATGACTGAGTGAGGCCAAGGGCCTGATTGTGAGGATTATTATGTGGATCAGGGTTGCCCGCCTGCAGTAGACCTTATATGCTTTATTATAGCACGTGAGTTGTCCGTGCGGATCCAGATATTATTATAGCACGTGAGTTGTCCGTGCAGCACGTGAGTTGTCCGTGCGGATCCAGATATTATTATAGCACGTGAGTTGGTCATACAACATGTGAGTTGTCCGTGAAGATTATAGCGCTTGGGCTGTAGGAGCCCCTCATGAGTCTGTACACATCCCTAGTGAGCGCAGGTACCTATTGAGTGCGAGTGCAGAGCGATTGGGAGGATTGAGTGACTGAGAGGACTGAGTGAAATGATACTCTGGGAGTATGCATATGATTTTATCACTGAGTTGCATCGCATTGACATGCACACATGACATACAGGCATAAAGACGTATTTTTTTCTCATGCTGTACAGTATCACATCATTCATGATTTCTCACACATGTTGACAGATGGGCATAGTGATGCATTTGTTTTACACAGGTTATCTGGAAAGAAAAATAAAACATCTCATTTATTATTGAAAGGATTTTGGAAAAATTATTGCCTTCAAACTTATTCATGTTTTTGGCAACTTCTGTAAACGATTTGGGTTTTCATTAATGTACTTGAAAGGAAGAACTATTATTCTTTTGAAATCATGATTTAGCTGAGAATTTTTATGTCTGAGTTACTTATGGTATTATTTTCTTTACGTTGTTATGGACTGTTGTGGACTATTGGTTTGGGAACCGACCTTGGTAAAAGCCCGTCACTACTTTCAACTTAAGGCTAGGTTTGTTACTTACTCAGTACATGGGGTTGGTTGTACTGATACTACACTTCTGCACATTGCGTGCAGATGTTTGCTGTTGTTGTTGTTGTGCTTGTTGGTTGCCGGATTTGAAGATGTACCCGCGTTCCTGTTGTAGCTGCCTCTTTTTCATGGTAGCCTTAGATTTATAAAAACTCTGTTTATGTACTATTCAAATAGACTATGTATTTATTTCATTTCCGCTTTATAAACTCTATTCTTAGAAGCTCATGATTTGTACTACCAGTTCTTGGGGAATATATAAGATTAAGATCTTTATTTACTTAAATTGCTTTAATAATTATTATTGGAATTGGGTAGTTAAAAGTTGGCTTACCTAGCAGGTTGGGCTAGGTTCCATCACGATTAGTTAAATTTTGGGTCGTGACAGGGTGATATCAGAGCTCTAGTTTCATAGGTTCTACAAGTCATGAGCAAGTGTCTAGTAGAGTCTTGCGGATCGGTATGATGATGTCCATACTTATCTTCGAGAGTCTACAGGGCATTTAGGATATATACTTCCCATCTTTCCTTCCTTATCGTGTGGAATTGATTCAGCTTGAGACATAACTCTTTGAATTCCTTCCACATATTCGTATGCACACATGAGCGCTCGATATCAGCTGTGCATCACCGGCTTGTGATTCTATGAACGAGGTTCGAGATGTGTATTATGTATTTCGGTGATGGGCCAGTATGGAGGAATTGAGGCCATGGTTAGACTGCACCTTAAGCTCAGTAGCTTCAGTTGTAACTTATACATTTGGACTCATATGTCTGGTAATGTCCCTACAAGTGGAATTTATAGCTCAATGAGCGGTGGAATGGCCTTATGATGAGTATGACGTAACTGCGGGATGTGTTAAGCCTATTTGAATATGACGAGAAGTGTTTCCGTGAAATGTAAAGGAAAGGACATTGGGTTCTTGATTTTCGTTTTGATGTGACGTGCAGTCTCGAGTAGAAATGTTTTGAAAGATCTTTCACGTGTTTAAATTTTGGGACAAGTTAAACTCTCATGTCTGGTTAATGAGTTTGGACTCATATAGACTAAGTGATTGCATAGTAATTATGACTGCGAAAGGGTATAACAAGGTACCAGTTTGAGGCTAAGCAGGTGGGTTATCCTCTGCGAAGTAATCTACGTTAGGTGTATTCCTTATGATGTGAGTAGAGAGTTTCTTTTCTGCCGACGGGGCGTATGGGTGGAGATTTGAATTTGAAGTTGGCTGAGAAAGTTGACTTGAGTGTCAAGAGAATGATTGCGAGTTTAGCGGATGATTTGGGGTATTTTTATGGTTGGCATTGCATGAGTTTGAGAAGAGGTTTTGTTGAACTGACTGTGGCATCATGACAGTAATAGAGTATGAGTATTGTGAGTTATGAAGTATTTTAATCTACGACTTTGAGCCAAGTGGGGGAGTCTGCTATAAACAAATCAATTCATGGGTATGTGTCAAATATTTATTTGGGTCTGAAGTATACTTGGGAATCAGTTATGACTTGAAGAGGTGGAGTTCGAAAATGACTCGAGTAAATAAATTCCTAGTTACGGGTTATATTGCACTTATGAGTATATGAAAATTGTGGGATGAGTGAATTGTTATTCGTGAATGATATAGTTCCATGGAGTATGAAATTGATCGATGGTATTAAAAAGTAGAGTTAATTCTTTGAGTGTTGTTGCGCTATTGGGGCACGTGTCTGTTGGCCCATTTGGGCAGTGTAATTTGGATTTGAACAAAAGGGGTGACTCTCAAGAAAGTTCCTATAGGTTCGAGGTTTATATAGAGCAATTGAGAATATCTCCGGACTTGTGTATGGATAAAATCTGAGATTTGTATTTGATGGTACATGGACTTACGGAAATGTTGTATGGCTATGGATTCTACATTTTAGTATAAGGAAGGTAAGAAGAATAATTTCAAATTCATATAAGGTATTCTCAGAGTGAGTGTTACAGTTGTGGTATTTTTGAAGGTGCTTAAGAAGAATACAGTTGCTTATGGGTCGTAGGGCGTTGTGGTTCTATGCTAGGTTTGTGGGGTGAGTTGTGGCTAAAGATCTTGGCGTTTTAGCAAGGAGAAGTATCAATCTGAAGACAGATTCAGAAGAAACTCGGAGAAAATAAGACAAACGGGTAGTAGGTTGGATCAGTATGGTGATGGATGTGATCGATTCTCTAGGTGCTTATGATGTGGGGTTTTCTACAGGTGTTTTGTGGCAATACACCTGGGTTTGGTGACCTGCGTGGCTTGGTTGAACTAGAGAGATCCAACTCTGATGGCTTGATTATGTGCAAATGGATTCCAAAGCATTCTCGAGGATTTCTAACACGGTTTGAGATGGGTATTTTCCTACCAGCCTGAGGAGCATGTTGAGTATTATGATTGTCTAGCGGATGGAATCAGATGGAAGGCTTCTGGCTGATCGGATATGTATTTTACTTGTGACTCAGAATGATTATGAGGTTCTCGTATTTTTCAAATGATGACATGATAGATGTGTTGTGTTGTATGGAATTAAGGTTGGCGTGTGCAAGGTCACGGTTTAGCTTTGAAAGGGAGGTCATAAATTCTAAGAGGGGATGAACAGTTTTTGATCTTTAGATGAATGCTATCACTATTTGATGTTGCGTGAGTAGAGTATACATTTCAGAAGACGCACTATGCTTTGAATTATGGATATTTTATAGGTATTGCATCATTTTCATGGTCGATCGACTACTGATTTTAAGACATTGCTATTTGGCATGAAAGAATGGAAAAATATTCCTCGTGGGATGATTGTGTATGAGAAATATGTTAGACGTTCTGGCGGTGGAGATGGAATCATAAATGGTGATTCGTGTGTTCTATGGATTTGGAGCAGATTGTTTCATGATTACGGATTGTGAAGTCGTGGCCGAAGCTAGCCAGATAATGGTATGTATTATGACTCCGTCATTGTAAATTTTCAGAGGGTTATTTATTTATTGTGGGTGACCAGAGTTGATTTGGGGGTCCATTGGTAGGCCCAATTAGGAGGTGTATTATACACCGAGTCGGATTGGTTGGCTCCATACTACTATTGTCGAAGAATGTGTCATTCGGTTGATGTTGAGCTTATTCATGTTCTAAAATGATCAATGAGTTACTCCTTTATGCTACGAGGAGTTGTGATTCATTGGTTATGTGCACACATGGTGCAGTTCTATTGGGGGCCTTATGGCGGAATTTGAACAATATGAGTATTTGGGTATTGCATGATTGATTGCGTATGGGTTATGTTCTTTCGGGTTTGTGTGGCATTGTGTCATTTGCTTCTACATGGTTATGTAATGCACTTTGAGTACTTGATGTCAGATTGCGTGTGGTTATTGATTTTGAGCAGGGTGACTCGAGGTAGATAATATGGACCAATGTTTGGATGAGGTTGCGCATTGTAGCGGAGTTATGTTAAGGTATGAACCTTGTGTCAGAATCATGTGATGGTTCTACGGTGTGTGATGGATTTTTAGTATTTCTTGTGGCGGTACTTGTTAATCTAGCGAGGCAGTACTCTCATTTGAGTTATTTTCCACGAATGAGTTCATTTGAATTATTGCTTATGGGTGCACGAATGGCATAGGTTATGGCTCTGAGTTATATTAGTGCGACATGTCTGTAGAATAGATGTGTTTAGTAAAATAAGGTCATTGAACCTGGAATGGATACTATCAGGTTTGAAATGATATATTCGAGAGGATAATATTAAAATTCAGCTTAAAAAGTGATTAAGGTTCTGGTTGGGGTGAGAGAGCTCCATGTCTTGTTGATCTGATAAGGGGTCCTAAGATTTCTGCATGTTTCTTTTATTATCAACAGTGTACAAAGGTTTTGGGATGAAGTTTGGTTCGATATGGGGTTTAATACTAGTACTTGATTGGTTTTAGAGTAGTTGCTGTGATCAGGAATGGTGCTACGAGCATGCGAGTTGTGTAATATGCTGGGTGATTATATCTGTGGTTATAGTTATAGCTCGATGCAGCTTGTTCGGACTTATACAGTGTGTAGATGTGAGATTCAGGTCTTGAAAAGAATTTTGGATGTTAGAAATTTGGCTCCACGGGTTTTGGGCTAAGGTTAAATTAACGATTTTCAGTTATGTTGTGTGGTCAGGCCTATATAGAATAGGGTGATGTGAGATCACCCCCGGATACGTGTGTGGTAAGATAGAACAGTGATTTGATGGCTTGGAAATAACTCTTGGCACGTTCAAGGACGAACGTATGTTTAAGGTGGGGAGAATGTAACGACCCGGCCGGTCGTTTTGAATATTTCAACCCCGTTTCACCATTTACTGCTCAAATTGTACTTTACAGTTGTTGTGTGAATTTTTGGAGTAAATAGTTCGGGTCCAGTAAGGTTTTGGAATGAATTGGAATACTTAGTTCCAAGGTTTAAAGCTTAAGTTAAAATAGTGATCAGATATCGGCTTATGTGTAAACGACCCCGGAATGGAGTTTTGATGATTCCAATAGCTCTGTATGGTGATTTATGACTTAGGAGCGTATCCAAAAAATTATTTGGAGGTACATAGTGAAATTTGGCTTGAAATGCAAAAAAAAATTGAATTTTTGGTAAGTTTGACCGGGGAGTTGATTTTTTTATATCAGGGTCGAAATTCAATTCTGGAAATTGGAATAGGTCCGTAATGTGAAATGTGACTTGTGTGAAAAATTTGAAGTCATTCCAGATTTATTGATGTGTTTCGGCACAAGATATAGAATTTGAAGTTTCAAAGTTTAATAATTTCGAATTGAGGTGTGATTCATCATATTGATATTGTTATGTGTGTTTTGAGGCCTCGAGTAGGTCCGTGTTATGTTATGGGACTTGTTGGTATGTTCGGACGGGGTCCCGAGGGGCTCGGGTGAGTTTCGGATGGTTAACAGATCAAATTTGGACTTAGAATGCAATCGCACCTGCGGAAATTCCATCGCAGGTGCGAGCTCGCAGAAGCGAGCCTGGAAAGCGCAGATGCGGGCAGGGGGCTGTGAAGCATTGATCACAGGTGCGAGGGAAAATTCCGCATCTGCGTGAGCACAGATGCGGAAGGATGCGCGCAGAAGCGAGATGGCTGGAAGTTGAGAATTTTTGCATCTGCGATGTCTTTCCCGCAAATGCGATGGTTTCCTCGCAGATGCGCATACTGGGCAGGCAAGTCAAGTCCGCAAATGCGACGTTTTTCTCGCACAAGCGGAGACGCAGGTGTGCAAATACTCTTTGCATATGCGGATTGACTGGACAGAACCTTTATATTCGAGGGTTAGACATTTTTCACCCATTTTCGGATTTAGAAGCTCGGTTTGGGCGATTTTGGAGAGGAAAGTTTCCACACAACTTGGGGTAAGTGTTCTTGACTCCCTTGTAATTATATTTCATGAATTAATCTTCATTTTTGGTGTAAGATTATCGAATCTTCAAGAGAAATAGAAGAAATTTTCTATAATGTCACAAAACGAATGTTTCGAGTTTGAATAACGATTCGGAGTCGGATTTGAGTGAAATTAGTATGGTTGAACTTGTAATTGGATGGGTTGTTGTATTTTATGAGTTTTGTTGGATTTCGAGATGCGGGTCCCACATGTAATATTTTTGGGCGTAATTTCAGATTTTGTGAAAAATATTAGTATTTTGATATGGTATAAATTCTTATAATTTTTGTGGGCTGAATCAAATTAATTGTGACTAGATTCGAGCCGTTTGGAAGTTGATACGCACAGAATGGAATTTCTGGAGCATTACTTAGCTTGCTCGACATTGGATTTGGCTTGTTCGAGGTAAGTAACTATTCTAATCTTGGAGTTGAGGGTATGAACCCTGAATATATATATTATGTGAATTGTTGGGAGGTGACGCATATGCTAGGTGACGGGCGTGTGGGCGTGTGAGCGTGCACTATAGAAATTATTACATAATTGTTTTTGTGGAATTTTGTAATTAAATAATTTTGGCATTTTCCATGCGGTTCTATGTGTTAAAGAAATTGAGCTGAAAAGCATATTAAAAATCATATTGAGGCTATGTGCCAGTATTATGGAGACCCACAGAGGTCATATTGCTGTGAATTATTTATTTTAAATTAAAAATTCATACTCAGTCATATTCATGTCATTACATATCATATCTCAGTCTCTGTTGTTATTTATTGATACATCATATCATAATTTTAGGGCTATTTTCATGACATTGTGAGCCCATGAGAGAGAGACTGGAAAGATTGATGACTGAGTGAGGCCAAGGGCCTGATTGTGAGGATTATTATGTGGATCGGGGTTGCCCGCCTGCAGCAGACCTTATATGCTTTATTATAGCACGTGAGTTGTCCGTGCGGATCCAGATATTATTATAGCACGTGAGTTGTCCGTACGAATCCAGATATTATTATAGCACGTGAGTTGGTCGTGCAACATGTGAGTTGTCCGTAAAGATCATGATTTAGCTGAGTATTTTTATCTCTAAGTTACTTCTGGTATTATTTGCTTTACGTTGTTATGGACTGTTGTGGACTATTGGTTTGGGAACCGACCTTGGTAAAAGCTCGTCACTACTTTTAACGTAAGGCTAGGTTTGTTACTTACTCAGTACATGGGGTCGGTTGTGCTGATACTACACTTTTGCACATTGCGTACAGATGTTGGATGCTGTTGTTGCTGTGCTCGATGGTTGCCGGATTTGAAGAAATACCCGCGTTCCTGTTGTAGCTGCCTCTTGTTCATGGTAGCCTTAGATTTATAAAAACTCTGTTTATGTACTATTCAAACAGACTATGTATTTAATTCATTTCCGCTTTGTAAACTCTATTCTTAGAAGCTCATGATTTGTACTACTAGTTCTTGGAGAATGTATAAGATTAAGATCTTTATTTACTTAAATTGCTTTAATAATTGTTATTGGAATTGGATAGTTGAAAGTTGGCTTACCTAGCGGGTTGGGCTAGGTGCCATTACGACTAGTTGGATTTTGGGTCGTGACAGTAATAGAACAAAGAAGGACAATTGCTATTGCTACCAAGTACAAGCAGTAGCATAATGATAAATGAAAAATACTAATCTACAAATTTGAACCATCCAATTGTTGTCGATGCTAATGAATTCATACACCGGTTCTAAATCCCTGGTATGTTCCAAAAAATTCTTGAAACAAGCATGTTGAACTGATGGCTTCTGGCTTCTTAGGAATCTGGTGTAGTGTCTTGTTTTTTGCTGCAGGATACTAGTGTTTGGACTATTCATGCTTGCTAAGTTTGGACTCCTGAGACTGTTCAGCTGGTACTCTGCAGTGGCATATTGCTGGAGATGGACCTGCTGCAGCTGAGGGTCAAGAATGAGTTGGCATATCCAATTGCATTGGCCACCATTCAACAGAATGAGCACACAAGGTGCTAATACCACATATTTAATGTCATCCAATACTCTGAGTATGCCTAATGTTCCTGCAAAAATATGAAACAAGGTTAGTGTAAAAACTGGCCTCCTTTCCTCTCCCTGTTGTGCTTGGTTATGGTGTATGCCCTTTGTTCTACTGATGTCATTTCTCCACCATATTAAAGGCTGGATGGAATTTAACTGTTGCATGGTGCACAATTTTCCCATTCTACTGTTCATGGTAGATTCGAAAATTAGGTCTGCTCCCCTGAGTTCATATTTTTCAACCAGAACCATATGATGAATTGGAAGTAGAGGCAAGTTGTGGTGGTATGATGATCCTAGTAGCTTTTTTGTGTCTAAAAGCAGGTGTGCCAAGAAGATCCTGCTGAACCTGACCTATGATATGATTAGGAAGGGATTGAATGGACTAATAATTAGTTATGGTTAACAGATTGTGGCTAAGCTTTGACAAAGAATCAGCTGGGCAATTGGCTTCCCTATACACATGTGAAAAATAGATTTTCTCACACTGTTGGAGTAGGCTTTGCAGCTTCTGCACTTGTATCTGTAGTGTCCAAGGTGGCTCACCATCATTGTTGAGCCAATGACTCAATAGTGATGAATCTGCTTCCAAGTGTATTTTGGTAAAACCATTGGCAATACACCATTGAACTCCTAAAATGGCTGCTTTTGTTTCTGCTGAATTGTTGGTGCCTTCACCTAAGGGACAGGTTAAGGCAAGAATGAACTCACCATAACTTCCTCTGATAATAACTCCAGCTCCAGTCAACCCAGAATTTGTTAGAGCACTACCATCAGTGTTAATTTCTCCAGATGTAGTGTCAGGTCTTGTCCAAGCTACCTTTTTGATAGAGGTGTGATGCTGAATATTTTCAATGCAGCCATATAGTTCAGTCCAGTTGAGTGACAATTTTATGGTGGGGTAGTTGGTACTCAGTAGCAATTGAATGTCAGCATCAATAGAGTGGAGTACTCTAGTCAGGGAAGAAGTTTTAGCACCATATTTTGCACTGCACCTATTTTTTCACAGATTCCATGAGATGATGATAGGCAGTGTGTCAAGGATCAATTTATCTACTTCATTTGATCTCTTTATGAGCCACCATTTCATGAGGAGTAGTCTTAGAGTTAGATCTTCTGTTTGGACACCAGCAGGCCCTCCATATTTTCTCCAAACTAGTTTGGCAAAGTTACCATGACTGAAAATGTGGTCAGCATTCCCTGCTGCTGGTGTGTTGCAACACACACATCTAGTTACAGTAAGGCTGCTGAACTGAAGCACCTTGTCATCTGTTGGTAGCTTATTTCTGAGGGCCCTCCATACACAAAAGGACCATTTAAAGGGTATCTTTTTGTGCCAAGTTAGTTTGTTAGTGAACTTTCCTATGATATTGGGTGTCCAAATAGCCTTGTCCAAGGCAGCAGGTCTATATTGAATAAGAGTGTGCATGATTTCTGAAATTTTGTGAGTAGGAGCAAATCCATTCAATTTCTGAAAACACCATTGGCCATTATCCCAAAACTATGATACTTTGATGTTGCCTGGCTTAGGTCCTCCATTTCTAAAACCTACAAGAGGACCAGTGCCTAACCAGTTGTCCCACCATAAGCTGCAATTGTTAGAGTGGAGATTCCATCTGATGTAGTCTTCAGTTTTTTTCCTGTTCATCGTCATTCTTTTCCATGCGTGTGATTGGACAAATTTCCATTTTTTTGAAATAGGGTTAGATCTCTGACAAAATTTGGCTCTCAAGAAGTTGCTCCGCAATGATGGTTTAGTTCTGAACAACCACCATTGTTTGAACTCCATTGATGTGCAAGTATCTTATATAGACCTAAATGCAATTCCTCCTTCCTCCTGTGGGTATGACAGTTTCTGCCATTAAGCCCAATGGTAATTGTTTTTATCTTTTTCCATGCTCCAAAAGAAATTTGCTGCTAGCTTTTGTATATGCTTCATTACACTCTTTGGAGGTGAGACAGCTGAAAGGAGATGGACAGGAAGAGACTGCAGAACATATCTAATCAAAGTTTCTCTTCCTCCATAAGACATCATCTTTCTTTGCCAACCTTTGATTCTGCCCACTACTTTGTCCACAAGGTCATTAAAGTGGACAATTCTCTTTCTTCCAGTGTAGAGGGGGCAGCCCAAGTAGGTAAGGGGGGATTCCTTCTTAGTGAAACCTGTCACATCTTGCACCCTTCTGATAGTAGCTGGGAATGCACAAGGAGAAGTCATAAAATGACTTTTGTGCCTGTTGATATGTTGGCCTGAGATGTCTTCATAATTATCCAAAATCATCATGATCTTATGAAGAGATTTTCTGCCTCCAGATGTGAATATGATTATGTCATCTGCAAAGCTCAGATGTTTGATTTGTGGCCCCCTCTTCTCCATGTAGAAGCCATTAAAAAATTGATCATGGCCAAGCATATTGAGCATTTTTGGATATGAGTTCTGCTACTATGATGAATAGTCCCGGTGCCAATGGATCCCCTTATTTCAATCTTCTGGTAGATTTGAAGAAGCCAAACCTGGTTCCATTAACAATAACTGAGTACCAGTTATTGGACATGGTTCTCCAGATCTTGTACATAAAGAGTTCATTAAAACCCATTCTCCTCAGCATGATACAAGTATAGCTCCAGGATACTCTGTCATAGGCCTTTGCCATATCTAACTTGATAACTATATTAGATTCTTTATTTGGTTTTTTGATTCCCTGCACAATTTCTTGAGCAAGCATTATGTTCTCAGATATGCTTCTCCCTTTAACAAATCCATATTGGTTGGCTAAAATGATTCTTGGAAGAATGTGGCCCAATCTTGAACACAAGATCTTAGAAATTACTTTGTTGACAAAGTTGCTTAAGCTGATGGGCCTGAACTCTGTTAAGAAATTAGAGAATTTAACTTTAGACAGCATTACTAGACATGCATTGGTCATGTATTTGGGCATAGTGTATCCTCCAAAGAAATCCAGGACCATATTTTGTAGGTCAGTCTTGATCACCTCCCAACAGACTTGCAAGAACTTGCCATTCATGCCACCAGGGCCTGCTGCACTTGTAGGGCTCATGGAGAAAACTACTTGCTTCAGTTCAGAGATGGTAGGGTCCTGTGTTAGAGTAGCATTGTCTTCTACAGAGAGCATATGAGAAATACAGGATAGCAGGTCTTCCCTGATAACTCCCCCAGGATCTGAAAACAACTCATGATAGTATTCACAAGCTGCATCTCCAATATTTTCATCACATTGAACCCAATCTCCATTTGCATCTTTGATCTTGTGAATGAATATTTTCCTTCTTCTTCCTCTGATTAAGCTGTGGAAATAACTTGTATTAGCATCCCCATCCTTGAACCAGTGCAGTTGAGTCTTTTATTTTAGAATACTCTCATCTAGTATCATGTATCTAATGTATTTTGCAGTTAACTCTTGAAGCTTTATTCTGTCAGCTACTTGATTAGATTGAGCCCAAATCATTTATGCTTGCTTCACTTGTTCCTCATATTCCTTGGTTTTTTGAAAAATATCTCCATACTCTTGCCTAGACTAAGTACTCAATGCATTTGATAAAGTTTTGAGCTTCTGATGGAAAATACACATAGCATTCCCACGTAATTCCTTGTTCCAGACCTTAGTAACTAAAGGCATGAAGCCTTCATGATCGACCCAACAATTGAGGAATTTGAAATACCTCTTGCCACTGTCGTGCCTAATATTTAGTTCCATAAATAGGGGATTATGGTTTGAACCTATAGAGGCTAGGTGTTTAATTGTAGTAGCAGGGAAGGAGGAAAGCCAGTGATCATTAACAATACCCCTGTCAAGTCTCTTCCACACAATAGAACACTACCCTCTGCCATTGGACCAGGCGCATCTTGATCCAGAATAGCCAAGATCATGAAGTCCACAGTCTTCAATCATACTGATAAAGTCCATGCCCTTGTTAATCTGATAGGGAAGGCCACCAATCTTCTCAGCAGCAGAAGCAATGACATTGAAGTCACCTATAACACACCATGGTATAATACATACCATGGATTTATGCCTCAAGAAATCCCAGAGAGGTCTTCTAAGGACAATATTGAATTTGGCATAAACAATAGTGATATGGACGGCTTCTACATGCTTCTACATGCTTCAACTCTATGGTAAGTTGTTGTTCATCATGGTTCAAGACAGTACTATTGAACTCATTATCCCAGAAAACCCAGATTTTGTTGTTGATGTTTGAGGCTGAGTGGTCCATAGATAATTGGATTTTATATAGGTTGATATGGTTGTTGTCTAAAAAAGGTTACAGAACAGAAATGAAGGATAATTTATAAAGTTGTTTCAAAGTTTTGAGTCTTTCAAGTGCACCAGCAGTTCTGATGCCTCTAGCATTCCAAATGATTGTACTAATCATTAAAGATATTTGGTTTTTTTGGATTTTGGTGGAGTTTTAAAACTGGTGACTTTGCTTCTAGTATTGTACTGGGCTGGTTTGACTCTGGGAGATAGACCTTGGTTATCAACAATGCTATCAAATTCTGAGGCACTTTTAATTGCAGTATGGAGCTGATTAGATGTTGTTTACCTGAAAAATGGATAGCAATTGAATTTATACATAGTTCTAAGGATACGTAGTGTAACTTAGTACAAATTGGAAAAAATAAGTAAATGAATATTGAAATTAGCTGTAAAAGAAAAATGAATGCAAACCGAACGAATTAATTAGCCTAAGCCTTCAAGTTTTATCACCTTCAAATTGAATGGAGAGTTATTGATAGGGGAACAATATGACTAAATATCAAAGCCCTGAAAAGGATAGTATTTGCTTTATGTTCTATAAATCTAAATGAATCTGACCTCTTTATGTACAGATAATAACAACCCTTAATATAGTGGGGAAATCTTATTTTGAATATAATTAAAAATACATGGTGGGGATCCCATGATAGATTAATTAATTAGTCTCTCCTTGATTTGTGCCATGGTTTCCGCCGAGATTCTCCCCCTAATTACGGCTATAAGGTCTTTTTTGTTTCTTGGCTCGATCTTGATTGGTCTCGATTTGTTCGACCTCGATTTTGGCCGATCTCTGTCTTGATCGGTCTCCGGTTCTCGAGCTCGATCTTGGATGATCTCGATCTTGATCGGTTTCTGGGTCTCGAGCTCGATCTTGGCCAATCTCGATCTTGATCGGTCTCTGGGGCTCGAGCTCGACAACCTAACTTCGCATCATGGCACGATATTATAATGATGAACTTCGATCCATCATGTTCCAATCTTAGAGGGCAAACTCGGTTTTGACCGTATACATGTAGTCCCCTCATTTCTTGGAAAGAAGATAGCGAGAAACGATATGAATTTTTGAACTCCAATTAGAAGAGCAATGACATCAGCGACGAGCCCAATTGTGACGTATGCGACAAACGTCCCGTCGGTTCAGTTACCAAGGCATTAAATACACGTTAGTCGATGGTCGGCCACTACTAATTTTGAACCGTCATTGTGAAACCGATAAATAGCCCCCTCTTCATTATTTCAAACTTTTACTTTCAAATCTTTTTCATTCCAATCTTCATAGTTATTCGCCTTCTCCAAAGCTTTCTATCTTCAGATTTTTGAGTTTCTTTGCTTGTTCTTCCTAAAACACCAAATACTTCACTCTCCATTCTTCTTTGCCCAGAAAAACTAAATGGCCAAAACATCTAAAACTGTTTCGCAGAAAGAGGTTGCTTCCTCATCTTGGTCGGCCGGCGAGAAACCAATGGTGGAGCCATGCCCTGAAGAACTTATTCCCGGGGGGTGTGTCATTGATTCCGACTTTAAGGTTAAGAAACCCTCATCGGTTCCTGGTCGATCCGAGCCGGTATCAAGATATATATGCTCGATATCCAAAAGCCTCCTTGATCTGGTGAAGAAAGATTGCAACTGGGAAAACAAGGAAGTTATGATACCGGCACCGGAAGAAGCGATCACCACCCACATGGAAGGGTTCTTGAGTGTTTACACTTATCCTTTCACGTTGGGTCCCCTCGATCCGGTCATCGTAGACTACTGCAAGAAATACCAGGTGACCCTCGGCCAAATTGCCCTTCTTTCTGGAGGATCGTGATACTGCTCCGTTTCTTCATGAGCAAAATCGACGAACTTCCCTTCACCCTTGACCACCTCATAAGATTATATAGCCCTCGACTTTATCGAGGTGGGCTGATAAAGCTTCAACGCCGGGCCACCAAGGCGCTCATCTCGAGTATAGATAAAGACAAATATTGGGGCTGGATGGGCCGGTTCATTCGGGTGAAGACCACGGACCTAATCCTGGCTGAGAGCATGCCATTTCCTGAGAAATAGAATATGAAATGTAAGCATGATTCCATCTTTAATTTTTGTTCGTTGTTTTTACTTCTTTATATTTTCTTATCAGTGTTTTTCTCGATGCAACCATTGCTTGGATGCC
Organism: Nicotiana tabacum; assembly: GCF_000715075.1. NCBI lineage: Eukaryota > Viridiplantae > Streptophyta > Magnoliopsida > Solanales > Solanaceae > Nicotiana > Nicotiana tabacum. Next base: position 28,793,951 of record NC_134094.1, on the reverse strand, counting down.
GGGTACGATTCCCCACCTCGAGATCTAGGTCAGGAGCCTGGTTTCGACGTCAACATATGCCGAGCGCGCATGGCATGATTTGTCAAAGGGCCAGTGGGAGGCTCGTACTCATGGTAAGCCTTCTTCCTAACTTACCGATTTGCCTATCGTTCAAGCATTTTTTCAAACATGAGTTTACTTACTTTCTCCTTTTGTAGGTCTCGGAAAGGATACGACTATGAGACCCCCATCCAGTGATGAAGAAGTTTTACCACCTATCTCAAAACCGGCGAAGGAGAATAAGATAAAAAGGGCCTCGAACTCCGAGGGTCAAAAACCCAAGAAAAGAGCAGCCCGTAAACCCAAGGGGAACACAGTCTCACTGACTATGGAGTCAGTCCAAAGACTAAGGGAAGAATAAGAAGATGATGATGATTCCGTGCTGGTGGCCCGTGTGTGAGCTAGCACCGAGATTCGAAAAACTTTGGAACCGGTGGGAGTTGATACTGCTCTGTCTAGGCTTGATGAGGTCGAGGAGGAGACTTCGGCCCAAGTTTCGAGCCGAGGGGAACCGAAGATTCTTTACCTCAGGGCGAAGAGACCGTTGAAGAGGCGGTGGATGCTGGTACAGAAACTGGGCTAGAGACTCCCCAAGACGGAAGCGACGCCCCAAAAGACCTACTTGGGGCAATAGAGGTCGGGGATTCCCCCTCGTTTCCTTCATTTTTCCAATCGATGATATGCGATGCTCACGCCGTGGAGACTTTTCACGGGGAGGGAGCCCATGGAGAGGAAGATCCTTTCCGTGGTTATTTTGTTGGGGTAGAAGATATCATCAGTCTGAGTGACTTAGAAGAGCTCGGGCGAGGTGGGAGTGCCTTGTCTTTTCAACGAAGCCCAACAGGCCCTAAACTGAGTTAGTTCATATTTTCTTTATCAATTTTCATACTTGTACTATTCTTCCCGTGTATAATTCCTTCTTTCTATTTTGTAGGCTTTTGTGCTTCATCATGAAGCTTTCTTTCGATCACGATGGGAGCTGAGCCGGTACGAAGCCGAAATTCGAGGGCTTACTAAGGAGAGAGATGTCTTCAAGCTTCTCAATGAGCAGAGAGAAGGGGAAGCAAAAGGACTTTGGGCTGAGCTAGAAGTAGCTTGGAAAGAACAAGTTGATCTGGACGAGCAGGTAAAAAGGATCTTTGAAGTTAATGAGACTGACTCAGGCGTGATGGCTAACAGTTCGGTCCCACAGGTCCAAAAAAAGCTCGATATGGCTAGGCAGCTTCATGGGGAAGTGGATGTAGTGAAAGCGGAGGCCGAGGTGTGGAAGAAGAACATAAACCGCCTTGCCTTAGAAAAAGAGGCTGCCCGAGCTCAACTGGCCTTGGCTGAGACCCAACTCCGAAGCTTGAAAGAGAAGGCCTTGGTGCAAGCCAAGAAAATTGAGGAATTCCAGTCTCGGTTGGGTTCGGCAACTTTCGATCGAGAGAGGCTAGCCACAAAACTTGCAGTGGCCAAATCGGAGGTCGAAATGGCCAAGGCTAATGCTGATGCAATGGTGGTCGTCTATTGCTCCGACGCTGAAGCTGCTCAGGTTCGAGCAAAGGAGGTTGTCAAGGATGCTCAAGTTCTAGCAAACTGGGTTGCCGAGCATGCTAAATGCCAGTCTTGAAGGGAGACTCTCGAGGAGATCCATGCTCGTGGCTTTGATCTTACAGTCGAGATGGAGAATGCCAAGGAGATTGAAGCCAAAACCAGAGTGTTGGCCTTTCCTGATGATGATGATTCTGGGAGTATGAGCGGATCTGAAAGCAAAGGAGACCTCGAGGGCGAAGATGTTGCTCCCGGAGAAGACTAAGTCCTTTAGGATTAGTATTTTTTATGTTTCTTTAAAGACCGTTTCGGTCTTTTGTAGGGAAATTTGATCGGGCCATGCTGCCCTTGTAAATGATTTTTGAAATATATATAAAAACTTTCTTCCTTTCTACTTTATAAAATTATGAAGTTATATTCTAAGGTCTGAGGTTTAGACAATTTGATTGAAACCAAACTAGTATAGCCCTTAGGCTTTACGATCGAGTGAGTGCTTGCTCGAACTCGAAGTAAGGTAATCCTTAGGTTTTTATTTGAGCGAGGATGGTCTCTCGAACTCAAAGCAAAAAACAACCCTTAGGCTTTTATAAAAAGATTATTTATGGCTTTCTCCCCTTTTCGGCTTAATGTTTTTCTTATCATTTGTATTTGCAAAAAACTTGTAATGCCTTAGCATGAAATAAGGAATCGTTTGAGAGTTCGAACAATTTTGTACTCATTAGAGTTTTCGAGGCATGATATTATTGAAGCCTTTTATGATTTTGCCGGAGGTAGCCTTTTTAATCGGTTTATGACAGAATTCGAAGGCCTATTTTGTTACGGAATTTGGACGTCTCCGACCCGTGTTAATTCGGCTGTAGCCTCTTTAGTTCGAAATTTGCCCCTTGGCTTATTTTCCCGTTTTACTTAGAGCTTGCCCGAAGTGTCAGTCCCGAGTAGGGTGGCCGTGGCCTATAAGAATCGAGGGTTGCCTAAAAGGTCTTATGGTCTCAGAGTTTTAATAATTCGATCCCGTTTATTTTTCGGACGGCAGTCCCTGAGCGTGGGGTAATCATCCAAACTCTGGTCATGGTCGACCCTTAAGCCTGTTTACATAATAGATCGAGAGCGTGAAATTGTAAAGTAGAAATTTTTTTTCTAAGGCACGAGATATCGGTAAAGAAAAAATACTTCTCTTTATAAATAATTATACATGCATACATGTTCTGTGTCAGAGCTCGAGCAAACTACGCGGGCATGGTTCATTCAACCGTTTGGCCCTTACAAATTTTTCCTATTGAAACCCTGCTGCTATGAAGTAACTTCCTCGCATCAAAGTTGATATTCGAGATGTCCCCCAGTATTCGAGGTTGATTGTAGAGAAGCCTCGGATACTATTGAATTGTTCTAAGTTAGCACGATCAATGGTTGCCTTGTTAAAAACCTCGCCGAGAAAAACCCATTTGGGAAAAAATCGGTCTAAGGGAAAAAGAGTGCAACGCGTGCATTCAGACCTAAAGGATTCGTGTCGAAGAATCCATCGTTGTTTCTGGTCGAACACCAGCAAGGGTTAGTTTAAAATATAAATGTAAATGGGAGGGGCCGCACCTCAGTAGTAGTATCATTTTAGGTATGATACGTTCCATTTGCTCGACAGTTGTTCGCCATTTATCATGCCAAGCTTGTAGGATCCTTTTTTGATGATTTTGAGGACTTGATACGGTCCTTCCCTGTTCGGACCGAGTTTCCCTTCATTCAGATTTTGGATGTTGAGGGTGATTTTTCTTAGCACCAAGTCCCCGATGATAAAATGTCGAAGATTGGCTTTTCGATTGTAGTACCTTTCGATCCGCTATTTTTGGGCGGCCAATCGGACGAGAGCGGTTTCGTGTCTTTCGTCCAACAATTCTAGGCTCGTATTCATGGTCTCGTTATTCGACTCCTCTGTTGCATATCGAAACCTGACGCTAGGTTCTTCGACCTCGACCGGGATTAGAGCTTGGGCACCACATACTAACGAGAACGGTGTTGCTCCGGTACTGGATTTTGATGTTGTGCGGTATGCCCATAGAACCTCGGGTAGTATTTCTCTCCATTTTCCTTTGGCTTTGGTCAATCTCTTCTTAAGATTTTGGATGATGATTTTGTTGGTCAGTTCGGCTTGTCCTTTCCCGTTGGGATGATAAGGTGTTGATAAGATCCTTTTGATCTTGTGATCCTCGAGAAATTTAGTCACTTTGCTACCGATGAATTATTTTCCATTATCATATACAATCTCGGAGGGCATCCCAAATCGACATATGATATGGTCCCAAATGAAGTCTATGACTTCCTTTTCTCTGACTTTCCCAAAAGCCTGTGCTTCAACCCATTTAGAGAAATAATCAGTCATAAACAAAATAAACTAAACCTTACCTGGGGCCGACGGGAGAGGGCCAATGATGTCTATTCCCCATTTCATGAAGGGCCATGGGGACATGATCGAGTGGAGTAGTTCCCCGGGTTGATGAATCATGGGCGCATGCCTTTGGCATTTGTCGCATTTTTGAACAAACTCCCTTACATCCTTGCCCATATCGGTCCAATAGTACCCTGCTCTGATTACTTTGTGGACTAGCGAATCGGTACCGGAATAATTTCCACAAGTGCCCTCGTTAATTTCCCATAGGATGTAGTCGGCATCTCCCGGTCCCAAACATATTGCCAATGGGCCATCGGACGTCCTTCTAAATAGCGTTCCATCTTCGGACAAAGTGAACCGTGCTGCCTTTGTGCGCAAAGCTCTCGACTCCTTTGGATCTAATGGAAGCTTCCCGTTCTTTAAGTATTCTATGTATTTGTTTCTCTAATACGAGGTTAAACTTGTGGAGTTTATCTCGGCATGAACTTCTTCAATTACCGATCTCATGAGTTGTACGACGGTCCCTGAGTTGAGTTCGTCGTCTTCGACCGATGAACCTAAGTTTGCAAGAGCGTCGGCCTCGCTATTCTATTCTCGAGGTACATGTTGCAAGGTCCATTCCTTAAATCGATGTAGAGTCACCTATAGTTTATCTAAGTACCTCTGCATTCGGTCTTCTCGGACTTCAAAAATCCCGTTAACTTGGTTTACCACGAGGAGGGAATCACACTTAGCTTCTATGACCTCCGCTCCCAAGCTTCTAGCTAGTTTGAGACCTGCAATCATGGCCTCATACTCGGCCTCATTGTTAGTCAATTTTGTATTTCTGATAGACTATCTAACTACATTACTTGTGGGTGATTTTAGTAAGATGCCTAGTCCGGACCCCTTCGCGTTCGAAGCACCGTCCGTAAAGAGGGTCCAGACTCCCGAAAATGTACCCAATTTTATGAGTAGTTCTTTTTCAATCTCGGGTACGAAGGCCGGCGTAAAGTCAGCCATAAAGTCCGCCAAGATTTGAGACTTGATGGCGGTTCGGGGTCGATACTCAATATAGTACCCACTAATTTCTATGGCCCATTTGGCCAATCGACCCGAAAGCTCGGGTTTGTGCAAAATATTTCGAAGGGGATAAGTTGTTACGACATATATTGGATGACATTGGAAATATGGTTTTGGTTTCCTAGAGGCACTTATTAAAGCAAGATCTAATTTTTTTTAAGTGTGGATATCTAGTTTCGGCCTCACCTAAAGTCCGACTAACATAATAGATAGGGAATTGCATACCTTGTTCTTCTTGGACCAGGACTCCACTTACCGCTATCTCCGAGACTGCCAAGTATAGGTAAAGTTGTTCATCCACTTTCAGGGTGTGAAACAACGACAGGCAGGATAAATACCGTTTTAGTTCCTCCAAGGCTTGCTGGCATTCCAGAGTCCATGCAAAATTGATCTTCTTCTTAAGTAGCGAGAAAAATCGGTGGCTCTTATCTAAGGATCTCGAAATGAATCGTCCTAGGGTGGCTATCCGCCCCGTCAGCCTCTGAACGACCTTTACATTATCCACTACCGTGATATCCTCAATATCTTTGATTTTATCGGGGTTGATCTCGATTCCCTGATTGGACACCATAAAACCAAGAAACTTGCCCGAGCCAACCACGAATGCACAATTTTTGGGGTTGAGCTTCATATTGTACTCCCTCAGTATATCAAAAGTCTCCTGCAAATGCTTTAAATAGTCCTATGCTTGCAGGGACTTAACTAACATGTCATCAATATAAACTTCCATTGATTTTCCTATTTGTTCTTCGAACATCCTATTTTCTAGGCGTTGATAATTTCACCAGCATTTTTTAGACTGAATGGCATTACATTATAACAGTAGGTACTGTACTTAGTGATAAACGAGATCTGATCCTCCGGGTCCATCTGTATCTAATTGTACACGGAGTAGGCATCGAGAAAACTGAGAGTCTCGCGGCCGGCCGTGGCATCGATCATACGATCGATATTAGGCAAAGGAAAAGAATCCTTGGGGCATGATTTATTCAGGTCTTTATAATCTACACAGACTATCACTACGTTTGCTAACCATTCGGGGTACTTTACTTCCCGAATGGATCCTATTTTGAGAAGTTTGGTTACCTCGTCCTTGATGAAGGCATGTTTGACCTCGGACTGGGGCCTTCTTTTTTGCTTCACCGGGCAGAATTTAGGGTCCAGGCTCAGTTTGTGAGTGGTGATTTCCGGTGGGATCCATGTCATGTCAAGATGGGACCAAGCAAAACATTCCATGTTAGTTATAAGAAATTGAATAAGCTTTTTCCTGAGCTCGGGATTTAACCCCGTGCCCAGGTATACCTTTCGTTCGGGCAGATGTTTGATTAGTGTGATTTGCTCCAGTTCTTCGACCGTTGATTTGGTAGCGTCGGAATCATCGGGGACCATGAAGGATCGCGGGATCCCATAATCATCATCTTCATTCGTCTTTTGCTTCTTTAGTTGGGTCGAGGCTAGCATTTGTGATTGCTATTTGGTATCATGTTTTTCCTTTGAATTTGACCCCTTTGTCGATGAGAGTGATGATATAGGAATCATTTCGTCGATGGAAAACATTTCCTTTTCGGCTGGTTGCTCCCCGTAGATTGTTTTGATTCCCTCTGGTGTTGAGAATTTTAGAACATGATGAGGGGTTGAGGGCACTACTCTCATGTTGTGGATCCACGGTCTCCCGAACATGGCGTTATACCTCATGTTGCCCTCGATCATGTGAAACTTCGTTTCTTGGATGGTCCCGGCCACGTTTACTGGCAGAGTTATCTCGCTCTTAGTAGTTTCACATGCCATGTTGAATCCGTTTAGTACCAGGGCCACGGGCACGACCTGGTCCTGTAGACCGAGTTGCTCTACGACCCTCGGTCAAATGATGTTGGCCGAACTACCTGGATCAATTAACACACGCTTAACTTGAGTTGTATTCACGAGTACAGATATTACCAGTGCATCGTTATGGGGTTGCATGATTCCTTCTGCGTTTTCGTCATTGAAGGACAAGGTTCCTTTTGGTATTAATACTGAGCTCGAGATCGCTTCTCTCTTACAATCGACACCTTAGTGCGTTTAAACACTATCCCTTAGGGGACATCGATCCCTCCGATAATCATGTGGATAATGCATTGCGGCTCTTCTTGTTTGTTTGTCTATTGAACTCTCTGTTTTTGAAGTGATTTTTGGCTCTATCACTTAAAAACTTTCGAAGGTGCCCTTCATTGAACAACCAAGCTACTTCTTCTCTCAACTGCCTGCAATCTTCCATTCTGTGTCCATGAGTGCCATGACACTTGCACATTTGATTGGGATTTCTCTGGGCATGATCGGTCTGCAGGGGTCGAGGCCATTTACTATCTTTGATGCGGCCGATAGCCAATGCGATGGCGGATGCATCAATGTTGAAGTTATACTCTGACAATCACGGTGCTTCATTAGGTCCGGTATGCCTGTAGAAACCATTCTTGCTCATCAGCCCTCGAGACCCTTGGCCTCGATCACTTCTCCTTTCACCTCATACAGAGTTGTGCCCTGGTCCGCTGCCCCTACGATCTCTATTATACGACTGGTATCGGTCCCTGTTCAACCTCGGTTCTCGGTCGATGCCCCTTTTGGTAAAGGATCGAGAAGGGGCCCCTAACTGGTCGTCTTTGACTCTAATCTTCAGTTGATATCGATTATGTACATCGGCCCAGGTAACAGCCGGGTACTCAATCAAGTTCTGCTTCAACTATTGTTAAGCCATTGAGTTTCGTTCGTTTAGTCCTTGGGTGAAAGCTTAAATGGCCCAATCGTCTGTGACCGGTGGTAGATCCATTCGTTCCTTTTGGAAACGAGATACAAGCTCTCTTAGCATCTCGTTATCTTTTTGCCTTATCTTGAAAAGGTCCGACTTCCTGGTCTCGACCTTTATGGCTCCGGCGTGTGCTTTTACAAAAGAATCTTCAAGCATGGCAAAAGAATCGATAGAGTTAGGTGGTAAATTATGATACCATATCATTGCTCCCTTTGACAGGGTTTTCCCGGATTTCTTTAATAATACGAATTCGATCTCGTCATCCTCTAGATCGTTCCCTTTAATGGCACACATGTAAGAGGTGACATGTTCGTTGGGGTCGGTCGTTCCATTATATTTAGGAATCTCAGGCATGCGGAACTTCTTGGGGATCGGTTTGGGAGCTGCGCTCTGGGGGAAAGGCTTTTGTACGAATACAGGTAGTTAGTGGATTAGGCAGGGAAATACCTGCACCAAATGGAGCCGCCATTAAAGGAGCTATTCAAAGAGATGCTTCTATTAATGCGGTAACTATTTTTCCTATATAAGACATTTACTGGTTGCGAGAAAAGTTAGGTGAATAGTACTATGGTCACCTCTGCACACTGCACTGTTTGAATAGGACATAAGACATTGTTTAGAGGGAAGTTAAATGGCTGTTAATCGGGTCTACTTAAGCATGAGGTCGGGGCAGAATGTTGGTTTGATTTAGCGGATGAAATTCAATTTCTAACCACTGAAGATGTCAAAATAGATTATTTTTCCTTGTGTAAAACTCATCATTCATCAGGTTATGCATCTACGGGAAGCTTTAGTTTTGACCAATACTTACTAACTTATGCAGGGAATTCAGGTGGCCCATTGATTGATTCATCTGGTCATGTAATTGGTGTAAATACTGCGACCTTCACCCGCAGAGGTAAGAAATTTATTACTTTTGTTATTTCTAGTAATGTCAGTTAATGAAGAACCCTGAATAAAACCTCCCAAGTCCCTTCTCAAATTGAGTGAGACTATTGACATTGAAGCCTAGCCCCCATCCCTGCGGAAAAATGTATTGGCTTTGCCCTCTAAACATAGCTGCGGAAAAATGTATTGGCTTTTAAATACTCTCAAATGTCAAACTTTATGTGCAACTAATATTACTGCTTATTATTGGTATTAATATTTTATTATCCTAAAAGCATGACAGAATTTGTACCTTCGTCGAATACTCTTTCATAACAAGGTGTAAAAGAATTATTGACAAAAGAAGGTGTAAAAGATGTGCATTCTAGACATTATTCCTTTCTAAGAGTTTAGTCAAGAATAAAGCTGAATTAGGAAAGCGATTGTTATCAACTTCAAAGCTTACTCCTAGTGACTACTAGTGATTTCGCTTATCTGGATTTACCCATTGCTAGGTGATCAAATTTTATAGTCGTAGTTTGGTAGGATTCTAACTCATTTCTTATTAGATCATATTTGATCAGAAATGTGCCAGTTCAAGGTTGGTTTCCCATGGAGGGACTCGGTCGACAAAATTTGCTCCTAAAAATGATCTTTGTTTATGAATAATTGATTTTGCTTGCGTTGTACTCATTTTCATGTATCATACAAAATTACAAATCATGGTTACGGTGTTTTAATTCTAATAAGCAATATATAATATATTCCATGGGATCAACAGTATTTGCCATAGTAAAATCTTGATCGAAATCTACTAAAGGGCAGTCCAGTGCACTAAGCTCCCGCTATGGGCGGGGTCCGAAAAAGGGCCGGACCACAAGGGTCTATTGTACGCAATCTTACCTTGCTTTTTTGCAAGAGGTTGTTTCCATCCGTGTTATTAAAAGTGAGCACTTCTGCGCTTTAAGCGAGAAGCGAGGCGCAACCCTTGCACTTTTCTACCCTAAAGCGAGGCATGGGTTAAAAAGCGTGCGCTTCAGGCCTAGAAGTGAGAAGCGAGGCGAGCGAGAAAAGCTTGCTTAAGCGAGGTCGACGACTGCCTAGGGCTTTGTTTTAAAATTTTGCAAATACATTCTTACTTCTCTTCCAAAAACATCTGCTTCGAGTGGACTGCTGCAACCCTTGCGACATCTCCTCCTCTTCTCTTGACTGTTGCGACTTCTTTCAAGGTAGGTTTTCTCTTCTCTTATTCTCTTCTTCTCTTTCTTCTTTTCCTCTTCTTCTTTTTCTTCTCTTCTCTTCCTCTTCTTCTTTTCTCTGCCTTACCTGCTTCCTCTCGACTCCTCTTCTCTTTTCTCTTCTTCTCTTTTTTCTCTTCTTCTTTTCTATTTTTTTTCCCGGTTCTTCGACTTGCTGTAGTTATTTCTATGTTCTGGTCTTTTTTTTTCTCTATTCTGCTCTGTATTTTTTCTCTTCTCAAACTTAATGACACTTCAAGAGTTTGGAGATCTTGTTGAAGAATAGGATGTTGATCCCTTTGTGATTTGGTTTTGCATTTGCTTAATGTGTTATGACTTATGAGGATTATTTACTATCTAGTTTTGGTATTCATTATTTACTTCTTAATTTAAGAATTGAAGGATTTGCTTAATACAACACCAACAAACCCTGTATTTTTTTCACAAGTGGGGTCTGGGGAGGGTAAGATGTACGCAGCCTTACCCCGACCCTTGGAAGGGCTAAGAGGTTGTTTCCGATAAACTCTCGGCTAGATCCTTTGAGCATGTTTCAAAAAATAGATCCTTTGCCATTAACCTCAATCAAGAGCAAGAACAAGAATGAGAGGGTGACATGTTTTCTAAAAACATTTGTCACCTAAAGCACAGGCCAGATTAGAGGAGCAGTGGGAGGGAAGAACATTATTGAGAAATAAACATCACTAATAGAATTTGTTACTCTTACAAACAAAACTAAACCTCTAAGTCAGCTACTCAGAATTCAAAACATTTCTCTTAACTGGAGACTGAGACCTCCAGAGAACTGCACCTTCCAAAATGAGCCTTTGTTGTCTTCACTGGACGGTATTGAACTTGACAGAAAAGGCTTTTGTTTGGAGCTGGAAGAATAATCATGTTCTTAACTGCAGATCCTTGTGGTGCTTAGTCAATACATGTTATTTTATTTGGAAAAGGATCAGATTTGTCCCTCTACTTTAAAAAATGTATACGTTTAACCTCTGTTATAATTTTAGACCGAAAATGCCCGGGGCATTAGCAAAGTTGTTTAAGAAACCCCTAACCCTAAAGGAGGTCTATGACCCAGCTTTGCACTCTTTTGCCTCTTCCAGCAAAACCATGTCCTTAATCTTCAATGGCATGAATAACTTACTCTTTCCTAATACTATCCAATGGCTTCTGTAGTTGTATTCAGAGGCGGAGCTATGATTTAAAACTTATGGGTTCGGAATTTTAAAACTTTTAAGCTAGTGGGTTCTAAATTAATAATTTATACATGTTCAAAAAATTTCTCAATACAAATATATGATTTGGACCAAAGTTACTGGGTTCGGCCGAACCCGTATTTTCTACTCTCCATCCGCCCCTCACCGTATATGCACTCAATGCAAAGAAGAATAAATCAAGAAAAGCACAGCTGAACAGAAAAAGAAAAACAATTGTCTAGTACAGGTCTTCACCAAATCCCCATTGCAAACAATTGTGACGGGCGATTATAAATTTGAGATGCATTACAAAGGAAAAGAACATTAGATGCATTTTAATTAGAATTGCTTGATCATATGAAAAGAAAAGTATGTCTGCAGAGCCAAACAAGAAGAAGAATGGGGTCCTCAGCTAGTTGACAGTTTCACATCAGCTGGAGTAAATAATCCAATTACTCCAGGAATAAGCCAAAACTAATTTCCTCAATCGAGACCTAGAAATAGGAAATACTTATGCGAAAACTCAATTATTCCAGTTTAGATATCTACTAGATCTACTCTCCGCTGCATGTTTTTGGCTGCCTGAAAGGAGAGTTTGCTCCCATTAAGTTCACAATCACAGAGAAATGAATCAATAATAGTAAATTTTGACCTCAGCGTTAACAAAAAATGGAAACATAAATCCATTAGAGTGAACATTCGTGTTATTGTTATAGGGAACAATCATTTAAAAATATCATGTTTCTAGTGTTAGGTTCAAGAATGGAAAAGTAATACTTAAGCTGAGGAATCCCAATCCAATTGTTGAATATAAGTCTTCCATTGTTATATGCACATCACTTTGCTAGGCAACTGGCCCAACTATTTCAATAACACTAGTCATCGAAACAGAAACTTTATGGAACTGGGGGCAGGGCATAGTGAAAGGAGGAAAAAATAACTCAAAAAGGAACCAATGATAATAGTCAATTTAAATCAAAAGGGGAAGATATCCAACACTCATCAAGGCTTCTTCCTAGCTGATAATAAAAACATATGATAATAGTCAATTTAAATCAAAAGGGGAAGATATCCAACCAAGTGGATCAACTTTTATAAAGTTTTTAGTTTTGCACTCCAAGAGACATTAGGGACATCTGTTCGTCAATAGAACAATCAACAGGACACGTTTTCCGACATGAGGAAGGGATTAAAATGAGACCAAGAACTCGCTGTTCCATCGGGGAGGGAGCAGATCTTCTGGTGCTACGGTACACAACAGCATCTTGAAGAATTATGTTTCCCTGCTTATCAATACAATAAAATGTACCTAGAAAGAACCTCCCATCGCTTATACCAACCAACATTCGCCGATGAAGTAGCTTCTTGACATGAGAAACATAACCTCAGCTGAATTGTTTGCCTCTAACTGATTTGAGCTTCCAACTTCCGGTACGTAAGTCTCTGGTTCCTTGGTGCTCATTTTAGTCCAATTAAGGTGAATGAAGGAAACTCGAAGTACTATGTGCACAATTGTGTAACTGCAGCTACAGCATATGCTAAGACAGAATTAAAGCATCAAATTCTCTTCCCTGCAGAAAATTAAGAGAGGAAGTTAATCAACTGGGTTTTTTGGGGGGGGGGTTGGTCCATATTTTCACCTTTGACTCTTGAAAATACATGAAGATGCATTAGCAGGGGAGATGTCAAGGTACATTCTAAAACAGTAGATCTTTTGTTATTTTCCCCCCCTCCTCTCGCCACAATCAAATTGAACTTGTGGTTGCAATCAAGAAATGAAGCCAATACATCCGAAAAATCAAGAAATTTGTGATATCAAGACACTTAGATTAGATTCACTTTTCGTTTCGTTAGGCAGTGGGGAAAGAGGAAACAAACTGAAATTGCTTTCATTTGTCACAATCACTTGAAGAAAACCAACCATGGTACTTAAGTAAAAGGAAAACTGATCGCAGAATACTTGAGGAACGGTGGAGGGAAACACGTTGGGACAGGGGCGGATATACCTTGCCCCAAGCGGAGTCACTTCCTCAAATTTGTTTACTAGATAAATTTCGATTCTTAAAGATGTTGCTGCAACCCCAAAGCCAATACCAATTCGAGACCAAAAAGTCGCCATAGAAACAGGGGAGAAGTGCTCGCCGATGACAGAGGCGGTGAATATATCGGGGAATGTAGCAGCAGGAAAAGTACCGTTGAAGCACGTGGGGGGTCAGATGGCAGTGGATCACTTTAATTCAAATTTGCCTGTTCACAACCCTAATATTGCAGATGCACGGGCCAATATCATAGTCAAAAAGGCTTATGAAAAGCAACCAGTGACCCGGCCCAATGTAGCAGCAAGTTGTTCAGGATCCAAAAAGCCAACTCAATTGGACCCAAGTGAAGCTGTACCCTATTATTGTAAAGGCCCAAGGAAGAAGGCCCAAACAAAGGGTAAATATAAGAAGCCCCAAACTGAAAGGAGACCAATACGATTACTACCAGACTATGGTCTTCAAATTCTCACAAACACCAACGAGTCATCTTCAACAAGTAATCTGCAGAAGACCCACAATGAAGGCACCATTGCTCAGTCATCTAGACATGCAAGTACCAACGATGCCCACTCTGAAGCTAATGAAGATGCAGATAACGAAGCAGAAACCTTAATCAATAATCTCAGGGGCCTCTCATACCGTCTGAATTGGTCAGATACTTCTTCGACTGCTCTGGTATGTTCAGACACTGATTCTTTCTGTGAGACACTTTGCCTTCCCTGGCATGAAGAAGATCAGCTGCAACCGCAAAGCATTCAACATCCAAATTTTATGGAAACTTCCAAATTGACAAAATTGGTTATGGGAAAAGCATGCAAAGCTTTTGGGATTAATGCAGTGGGGTTCGAGCATGAACTTCTGGGATTAATTTTGAGGATGGACCAGAAACGACAAGATCAGATGTGGAAGAAGGGGTCAGCAAAGAAAAAGGGAAAGAAGAAAGGAGAAGCTGAGGTACATAACTTAATTTGTGGCATTAATTATGATGGGGCCAGTAGAGGAGACAGGGGCAGGCACTGCAAGATTTTATCTTGATGAAAGTCAAAATCATAAGCTGGAACATTCAGGGACTTAATGATCGGAATAAAAGGATTCCTGCCTCACTAGTTCGTAAATAGAAGGCAGACATAGTGTGGCTCCAGGAAACCAAAATGGAAAATATCCCAACAAGCATGAAACATCATATTTGGGGGAACAGGTGGGCTGAATGGGCTGAATTAAAGGCTTGTGGTACCAGAGGTGGCATTATCATCCTGTGGGATAAAAGACTATGGAAATGCATCGATTCACATCAAGGCAACTATACAGTTACTTGTATATTTGAAAGCTTACATGAAGACTTCAGGTGGTCTTCCACCGGAGTTTATGGACCACATACAAACACAGAGAGGGAAGACTTATGGCTAGAGCTGGGTGCAATAACGGGTATCTGGAATGATCAATGGGTGATTGGAGGGGATTTCAACGTATGTAGATATGAAGATGAGAGACTCAATTGCACTAGAAGATCCAAAGTTATGAGGAGCTTCTCAGAAACTATCATGGACCTCTAGCTGATTGATCTACCCCTTATTGGGGCACAAGATACATGGACAAGGGGGGAAGACACTATACAAGCATCTAGGATTGACAGATTTCTTGTTTCTGCAGAATGGGATGAAAGCTTCAAAGAAATCAAGCAAATGGCCCTCCCAAGACCTATTTCAGATCACAAACCCTTAATGCTGGAGTGCGGTGAATGGGATACAACGCATTCCTACTTCAAGTTTGAAAATATGTGGCTGCAACAAGAAGGGTTTATTGACATGGTAAAAGGATGGTGGAAGAATTATATGATAGATGAAACTCCTGATTTCATACTCATTCGGAAATTAAGGAATCTTAAAAAGGACATCTCCAATTTGAATAAGGAAGTCTATGGTAAGTTAGAAGTTAGGAGAAGTTAGAAGAAACAGAGCCCTACAGGAACTTGCTGCTTTGGAGCAGGCTACAGAAGGTAGAACAACATTACAGTCAGAGAAACAAAAGATCTGGAGTTTGAAATTGGAACCAGAAGAACTTGCCAAAGCTAAAGAAACATCCTGGAGACAAAAATCAAGATGCCAATGGTTGAAAGATGGGGACAGGAACACAAAATACTTCCAAACAATAGCCAACTATCTCAGAAGATTCAATAATATCGATAAGCTCAAAGTAGGGAATGAAATAATAGAAGATAAAGATCAGATCAAAGAGGAGATTCTGAGTTTTTATCAAAATTTGTACACAGAGAATGAGGAATGGAGACCAACTGCCAATTTTGTTAAAGTGGTGAGGCTCTCAGGGGAAGATAAGGAAATGCTGGAGAAAGCCTTTGAGGAAGAGGAAGTACATACTATCATTTTATCTTGTGCCTCAGACAAAGCTCCAGGCCCAGATGGTTTTACTATGGCTTTTTTTCAAAAAACTTGGGAGTTCATCAAGTCAGAGCTAATGGGGGCAACTCAATCACTTCCGCCAGCAATGCTACATGGTGAGATCATGCAATGCTTCTTTCATTGCCTTGATCCCTAAAAAGAAAGGGGCAATAGAGCTTAAAGACTACAGGCCAATACGTCTTATTGGCAGTGTTTATAAGATTGTGGCCAAGTTGTTAGCAGAAAGGTTGAAGAAGGTCATTAGCAAGCTAGTCTCTAGTCACCAGAATTCCTTTATCAAACACAGACAGGTAACTGATGCAGCCCTCGTAGCCAATGAGGCTTTAGATTGGAGGATTAAACTGGACACCCTAGCATTATGTGCAAGCTTGATATAGAAAAGGCTTTTGACTAGTTGAACTGGGCTTATCTAATCTCTATATTGAGGAAGATGGGATTTGGAGATGAATGGATAAGGTGGATCAAATTCAGCATTTCAACAGTCAAGTACTTGGTGCTCGTCAACAGAGAACCAACAGGCTTCTTCTCACCCCAGAAAGGGATTAGGCAAGGAGATCCACTCTCCCCATTCTTGTTCATTCTAGCCATGGAGGGGTTAAGCAAGACGTTGGAGAAGGCTAGAGAATTACAGTGGATTCAAGGATTCAGATTAGGCTCAGATATTGGGAACTCGATCACTATCTCTCACCTGTTGTATGCTGATGACACTTTGATCTTCTGTGAGGCCGAGAAATCTTAAGTTATGTACCTGAATCTAACACTTCTCCTCTTCGAATCTCTATCAAGGTTAAATGTCAATGTGTTGAAGAGTACAATTTATCCTGTCAACCATGTGCCTAACATAAAGGAGCTCTCAGGTATCATGGGCTGCAGTATTGGGTTACTACCTACCACATACTTGGGTCTTCCATAAATTGTGAGATATGGAATGGTGTTATTGAAAAATTTGAGAGGAAATTAACTTCATGGAAGCTTCAATATCTTTCTATGGGGGGAAGATTAACTCTCATCAATAGTGTACTAGATAGCATACCAACATACTACATGTCACTGTTTCCTATTCCCAAGAAGGTGCTAAAGCAATTGGACAAAATCAAGAGAGACTTTCTATGGGAGGGCAATAGCAACACTCATAAGTACCACCTAATAAAGTGGGGCAAAGTCACACAGCCAAAACTAAATGGAGGCTTGGGAGTTAGAAATCTAGCTGTATGGACAACAAATGTCTGCTAATGAAATGGCTTTGGAGATATGGGACAGGAGAGTCAAGCCTTTGGAAGCAGATGATCAATGCCAAGCATGGGAAAAGAGACAACTGGAGTTCTAATAGTTCTAATGCACCCTATGGGGCAGGTCCTTGGAAGTACATTAGTAAACTGGGGGATGAATTCTTTCAAACCAGGTAATGGGGCTCACATCAGATTCTAGAAAGACAAATAGCTAAACTATACAGCACCCATGAATGAGTATCCTAGCATATACCAGATTGCTCTAGACAAAAATTCCTCCATAGCACAGAACATAAATGGCAGTAATTGGGATGTTCATCTTAGAAGGCCAGTGCAGGACTGGGAAGTGGATAGCCTGATGGATATGCTAGCAAAAGTGGAAGGGTTCAATATGGATGTGAGCCAACCCGACACCATATGTTAGGAAAGAATGGGCACCTTCACAGTGAAAGAATGCTACAGACACATTGGTACTCAGAATCAAGTGCTAGATGCATGGCCCTGAAAGTTAATATGGAAGACTAAGCTACCTATTAAAGTCATTTGTCATAACTGGATTGCGCTCAATGAGGCTTGTTTAACACAAAACAACCTAAACAGAAGAGGTTTTCAGCTGGTCAATAGATGCTACCTATGTATGGAGAATGAGGAAACTGTCAACCACCTATTTTTGCACTGCCCAGTGGCCACCGGCCTCTGGAACATGTTCTACTGTCTTTCTAGTTTGAATTGGGTCATGCCACAGAATATGAGAGATGCACACATGAGCTGGAGTTTATGGAGAGTTGATAAGATCATCAAAAAGATCTGGTTGATGATCCCTGGTGCTATTTTTTGGTGTTTATGGAATGAGAGGAATAACAGATGTTTTGATGGAATCTCAACTCCAAATCACTCTCTCAAAGCTAAATGCTTACTCAATCTTTTTTGCTGGACTAAGTTAGCTACTGTAATTAGTACTGACCAATTAATGGATTTTGTTAGCTCCTTTGTCTTAGAATGACAAGATGTAAAGGGACTAACATTTAGTATTATTTATGCCTTTCAATATCCTTGTAACCTTGCATCTTCTTGATCCCTTTTGTTAATGAAACAACTTACTTCATCAAAAAATAATATTGGGTATAAATATAAAAATGACACCGCTTGTCATTAAAGTGATTTATTCATTTGTTCACTTGTTTAAGTGTTGGCACCGCTTACGAAAAGTCTTGTGTACACTATTGCGTGCCATTGCACAAGCCAACTCAGGCTTTGACCCCAAAAAAAACATTTTGGATTGAGAACATCCCTTTGTGGTTTCACAAACTGAACTTAGACGGAGGCAATGAATTGCCAGTAAGAGGTTATGAATTTATTACTCTTAGCTTAAGTCTGAGCAAAGTATAATTACCAAACGAGAAACATACATGCTAAAATGGAAGCATTGTCTCCAATTGGGATTTGATAATATATATGGATTATCTGAGTCTAATTGCTTGTTAGTTCTTCACATTATCGAAGTTGAACCCATCAATCGCAAATGTAAAACAAAAACTGCGATACGAGTCCCTAGTCCATGTTTATCCAGCTAGAGGGTATCACAAAATACAAGTAATTTGCCGCAACAAAGATTTCGATTGGAATCCCCGGTCCATGTTTATCCAGTTAGAGGGTGTCATACAATACAAGTAATTTGTCCCAGCAAAAAAGAAAAGACTGACTCAAATGCAGCTGAATAAAATTATACAACTAAAAATCCAAAAGACGTCAAAAACGATGCACCAAAGATTTATGGGTCTAGTTTTTCCCTTTAAAGTTGAACTTATTCCTGCAGGCTACTAATCATCTAGGACTGACTAATACAATTAAAGATGACTGACTAATACAATTAAAATTAGATATGAAACAATATAATCTACTTAAAATACAATTAGAAAGAATTTGTTCAGCTAATTTATCACAACTAAGCGAATTCTTTCCTTTGATAAGCACATTATTAATCTAGTGAATTAGAGGATGTGGGGGGCATATTCAAACATGTGTAGGCACAAAATCAAAACTTTGTTGCCATCATTCAAACGATTAAAAGGGATTTAGGGTTTTGAAGGAATACAGAGAGATAGAAATGAAGGAACTTACAGCTGATTTCGCGGGAACTTGTGGGCAGACAGAATGTTTCGGGTACTGGGGTGGACTATATTAGGTGCTCATTTGGGCCAATTCCTTCAAAGATTCGGATATTTGGGGGCCATTTGGTTTGCAACTAGTTTTCTTTTATTGGTTTGCCATTACTTATACTC
This sequence comes from Nicotiana tabacum, assembly GCF_000715075.1. NCBI lineage: Eukaryota > Viridiplantae > Streptophyta > Magnoliopsida > Solanales > Solanaceae > Nicotiana > Nicotiana tabacum. The sequence goes on along the minus strand of NC_134094.1, from coordinate 28,774,878 downwards.
TAATTATAATACGAGGATTAAATAAAAAAAATTATTTGATAGATATACTTCTTCTAGATGTTTGGTTCATTAGAATTAAATAATTTCTACGGGATATAAGATATGTTTGGCATGGAAATCTTTTCCTTGAGAATAAGTACACACTGCGTTACAATGTATGTGAACATATTTGACTATGCACGGAGTTTAAAAAATAAATGAAAACTTTTAAACTTGTGATCCTAAACAAGTCATAATATTTGTCTGGCTATAATTCTTTTGAAACTTGTGGTGTTAAACATGCCAGAGTATTTGTGTGGCTATAAAAGCTTCTCAGCGCTTGTAGAATTGGAAATTTAAGTCAAATTATTTCCAAATTTAGAAAGCATCATTTTGGAATGGACAAAAAAGAAAATAGGTTCGAACATTTTGGGGTCGTTTGGTTTGCAACTAGTTTTCATTTTAGTTTTTTTTGGGGGGGGGGGTTGACAATTAATTTTTCTTTTATTGGTTTGCCATTACTTATACTCTAATTATAATATGAGGATTAAATAAATAAAATTATTTGATAGATATACTTCTTCTAGATGCTTGGTTCATTAGGCATAGAAATCTTTTCCTTGATAATAAGTACTCCTCGCGTTCCAATTTATGTAAACATATTTGACTGGGCACAGATTTTAAGAAATAAATTAAAACTTTTAAATTGTCATCCTATACAAGTCATAATATTTGTGTGGCTATAATTTTTTTGAAGCTTGTGGTGTTAAACATGCCAGAGTATTTGTGTGGCTATAAAAGCTTCTCATTGTGGGTAGAATTGGAAATTTTAAGTTAAATTGTTTTCAATTTTAGAAAGCATCATTTTGGAAAGGAAATAGGTTCACATAAACTGAAACATTTAATTATTTATGGTGCCTAGTTTTTAAGGAAAAAAAATTATTCCAAGAGCATTTATATATGATCTAAGCAAACATTATGGGGAAAGGGGTTTGAGCTATAACCGGTGGGTAGGTGTTACGACCCGACCGATCATTATGAGTATTTTAGCCCCGATCCCCTAAATTATGCTTCCTCTATGCTATATTGTGGTTATGTAACTTGCAGGGTGTTTGATTTTGGTTTCAGAGTGAAACGGGACGCATAGTCCCTAAGTTAAAAGTTTAAGTTGTAAGAGTTGACCGTAATTTGACTTTTATGTAGATGGCCCCGGAATTTATTTTTGATGATTCCAATAGCTCCTTATGATGATTTTTACAGTTAGGAGCATGACCAGATGTTGATTTGGAGGTACGTAGGTCATTTCGGCGTAAATTGACGAAAGTTGGAAAATGAAAGATTTTTGAAAAGTTTCACCGGGAGTTGACTTTATTGATATCGGAGTCGAAATACGATTCCGAAAGTTGGAATAGGTCCTTAATGTTATTTTATGACTTGTGTGCAAAATTTAAAATCAATCGGAGTTGCTTTGGTTTGAATCGACATTAGTTTTGGAATTCGGAAGTTATAAGTTCATATGCTTGAATTTGGGTTGCGATTCGTAGAATCGATGTTGTTTGATATGATATTTGGCTTTGAGTAGGTCCGTTATGTGTTTTAGAACTAGTTGGTATATTCGAATGGGTCCCGACGGCCCTAGATGTGAAACAGATTGAATCTTGTTAAAAAATTGGACTTGTGCAAATTGCTGAAGCTCCTAGTTCTGGTGTCATCGCACATGCGGAGGGATTAGTCGCAAGTGCGGACTCGCATAAGTGAGCTTTGAATCACAGAGGAGAAGCTGCCCTTGCCCAGTTGAGGTCGCAAAAGCGAGAAAATTTTTGCAGAAGCGACTTCGCTTCTGCAATGGCAAGTGTGCAGGAGCGCCAGTGGTCGCATGTGAGACATTGAATCCGCAGGCGTGCGTGCACAGATGTGGAAAATTTTCCGTAGAAGCGGAGAGGTATGGGCTGAGTGTTTGCGCATGTGCACTTCGATTCCGCAGGAGAGCTCCCGCAGAAGTGGACCTCCTGGTCGCAGAAGCGAACCTTCTGGGCAAAAATAGAAATTTTTGGGGGTTTGTTCTCATTTACACATTTTAGAACTTTGAGAGCTCGGGTGAGATGATATTTCGGGAGATTTTCAAGGGAAAAGTTGGGGTAAGAATTTCTAGCTCAATTTTGGTTAAATTACCCGAATCTATCGTTGTTTTTAATATTTAATTGGTATTTTAAGTTGGAAGTGAAAATCCCCGTTTGCTAAATTTGAGGATTTAGGGCCGAGTTGTGATCGAAATTTAGTAATTTTGGTATGGTTGGACTTGACATTGAATATGGGTTGGGATTTCTTAACTTTTGTAAATTCGAGACGTGGGACCCGCATTGACTTTTCGAGTTGACCTTTTAAATTCTTTGTAAATATCGTAAATTTTATCGCTCGAATTAGTTTCCTCTAGTTATATTTATAGTATGAAATTATTTTTGCTAGATTCGAGCCTTTCAGAGTTGGATAATCGAGGAAAGACCTCTTGTTGATTGAGTTAGCGCAATTTGAGGTAAGTGACTTGTCTAACCTTGTGGGGGGGGGGGGGTCCCTTTGGATTGGTGTTGTTATGATAATTGTGATGTGCGAAAGTCGTGTACGCCAGGTGACGAGTGTGTACGGGCTAAATGTGGAAAATTCTGGCTTTAATTGTGTAGATCCTTGTTACGTATTAATTGAGTTATTTATCATGTTATATTCATCATCGTTAGTCTATTTTCACATGTCCTATTTGCCTTTCCTTTTTCTTGCTAATTGTTTTACCTGTTTAGTTGAAGTTGTGTTCCCTTTTATTCTGCTCATTATTTGAAAGTTGAATTTCTTACTTGAATTGTAAAAATATGAAATATCTGATTGTTGAAATTGGTATTGAGATATAAAGGCCGTGAATCATATTGAGATAAAGTGTTAAATTGTGAAATATTATTTTGTTGATTTGTTTACTCACGGATATTTTGTTGAGATTTTGTGTACATTGTGGTTAAGTCGTGAGATCCTTAATGTGAAAAATAATGTTATTGTTGATTTCTTTGGTAAGTTGTAATATTTGGGCACTTGAGGTGCGAATTTTAATATGTTGTGTTGTTGATACGCATGTTGTGGTATAAGGTTTGGGTGTTGAAACGCATGCGGTGAGATAAGGTGGGCTGGATACGCGTGGCTAGTAGGGAAACTATTAGAAGCTATGCGGTGTGATAAGGCGGGCTAAAACGAGGATGCTATTTCGGGAAAAATAATTTTTAAAACTAAATATAAAGGCTCTCGCGGTGAAATAAGAAAAGATTGTGAATTTATTTATGATTTGAGACTACGAGGCGATACCTCGATAATGACTCTTGTTGATACTTTCTATTTCTTCACTTGTTATTTTGGTTGCTTAAATTCCGGGTCATAATATTCTTGTTTTCTTTCGTGATGTATTACTTGCCTTTATTCTGTGTAGCTAAATTGTGGCATACTCCTTACTTGTTTCTTTTCCATTGTCATTATTAATTTATTGTTTAATCTTTCGTCATGTTTCTTATTATTTCCAGTAAGGCCCTGACCTGACCTCGTCACTTCTCTACCGAGGTTTGAATTGGCACTTACTGGGTACTGTTGTGGTGTACTCATGCTACGCTTCTGTACATCTTTTTGTGCAGATCTAGGTACATCCTACCAGGCCAGGCATCAATGAGCTGAGTTCGTAAGTGGAGACTTCAAAGTATACCTGCCGTCATCCGCAAGCCTCGGAGTCCCCCTCTACCTATAATATGTTATTTCTTTATCCTTATTAGACTATGATGTATAGAGATATTCAATGTTACTTCATAGAGCTTGTGACTTGTATTTCATAGAGTTTTGAGAAATTTGCATATGTACTAAGTTGTGGGATTATTCCTTATATCACTTGTTGAGTTTTAAGATTTTAAATTATTAATTCAGTTATTTCCGCATGCTTGTTAAGCTTACCTAATCTTAGGGACTAGTTATCGTCATAATAACCTACAGAGGAAAATTGGGGTTATGATAAGTTGGTATCGGATCTCTAGGTTCATAGGTGTTATGAGTCACACGCAAGTTTATTAGAGTCTCGCGGATCGGTACAGAGACGTCTGTACTTATCTTCGGGAGGCTATGGAACTGTTAGGAAAAATTTTCCTTATTTGATTTCTTATCGTGCGAATTTGTTGACTTCGAAATTCTATTCTCTCACTGATGGTGAGGAGACGCACAACTCGATCTAATGATCAGACACCCGCGCTCGCTGTTAGAGCCGTGACAGGCCTGGGCCGGGGTAGATTACACTTGCTCCTGCCACATCTCAGGCCGGGGGAGGAGCACAGACTCCCATCGCCCGTACCCCAGAGCCATGGGTCCAGGTTGACCATGTCCAGAAGTCATACCAGTGCAGCCGGTTGTCCCGGTTTAGCCCGCGGTTAGGGAAACAACTTCTGAGGGGGAGCAACTCAAGCTCAATAGGTACAAGAATTACCACCCCCCTACTTTCAGCAGTTTGGTGTTAGAGGATGCCCAAGGTTTTCTTGAGGAGTGTCATGGTATCATTCGTACTATGGGTATTGTGGAGTCTAGTGGGGTTTCTTTCACTACGTTCCAGATAATGGGACCGACTTATTAGTGGTGGCGAGCGTATGAGTTGGGTAGTCTGGCCGAGGCAGCTTCACTCACTTGGGATCAGTTCTCAATATGTTCTTGAGTGAGTTTGTTCCTAGAGTCTCAGAGATGCATGGCATGCAGAGTTTGAGCAGTTATGTCAGGGTACAATATCAGTGTCGGAGTATGTTGTCCGATTCAGTGATTTTTCCAGGCATGCACCAGCCTTGGTTGCTAATGTCAGAGAACGGGTTCGTTGATTTATCGAGGGGCTTAACCTTGGTATCAAATTCAGCATGGCCCGAGAGTTGGAGATGGACATCGCATATGAGTAGGTAGTGGAGATCGCTAGGAGATTAGAGGGTATGTGATCCCGGGAGAAAAGAGAGAGGGAGTCCAAGAGGCCTCGAGATTCTGGCACATATAGCAGTGCCCGTGCCCCATCTGCAGCCCGTCATGGTAGAGGCTATGTGCGTCGTCCTATTCATTCAGCATTTCTGGCTTCCAGCGATATTCCGGCTACTCTCAGGCCTCAGGTTCCTTACTATGCACTACCATTGTCTAGTGTGCCTCATGCACGGGGTGCTTTCAGTGGTTAGTCTAGTCGATTAGGCCTGAGCCAGTATCAACATCCACGTCCTCCAAGAGCTTGTTTTAAGTGTGGTGACACTCGTCATATGGTGAGGGATTGCCCCAGACTCAGGAGGGGTTCACCTCCATAAATTACTTAGGCCCCACGTATTCCACAGGGCCCTCAAGTTTCTCAGGCAATGGTTACCACTCTAATTGCCACTCCACTTGCACAACCAGCTGGAGGTGGAGGCGGGAAGGTAGAGGTCACCCTAGAGAGGGAGGTCAGGCCAGATATTATGCTCTTCCAGTTAGGACCGAGGCAGTTGCATCAGACTCAGTTATCATAGGTATTGTCCCGGTTTGCCATAGAGATGCATCAGTTTTATTTGATCCTGGCTCCACATATTCCTATATATTATCATATTTTGCTCCATATTTGGGTGTATTACGTGATTCTCTAAATTCTCCTGTCTATGTGTCCACGCTTGTGATAGATTCCATTACTGTTGACTGTGTGTATCGGTCGTGTTTAATTGTTCTTAATGGTTTTGAGACCAGAGCCGATCACTTGTTGCTCAGTATGGTAGATTTTGATATTATTTTGGGCATAGACTATTGTCGCCCTATCACGCTATTCTCGATTTTCATGCCAAGACTGTGACGCTGGCTATGCCAGATGTACCACGGATAGTGTGGAGATATGCTTTAGATTATGTTCCTAGGAGGGTTATATCATTTATAAAGGCTCAACGTATGGTTGAGAAGGGGTGTAATGCTTATCTAGCCTTTGTAAGGGATATCAATGTTGATACTTATACCGTGGAGTCAGTTTCGATAGTGAGGGATTTTTCAGATGTATTTCTATCAGATCTTTCGGGCATGCCGCCCGACAGGGATATTGACTTTGGCATTGATTTGTTACCGGGCACTCAACCCTTTTCTATTCCACCATATCGTATGGCCTCTAAAGAGTTGAAAGAGTTAAAAGAACAGTTGCAAGATTTACTTGATAAGGGTTTCATTCGGCCCAATGTATCGCCTTCAGGTGCTCCGGTCTTGTTTGTAAAGAAGAAGGATGGTTCCATGCATATGTGTATTGATTATCGATAGTTGAACAAGGTTACAATAAAGAACATGTTTCCATTGAAACACACTGATGACCTATTTGATTAGCTACAGGGTGCCAGAGTGTTCTCGAAGATTGATTTGCGGTCTAGCTATCATCAGTTGAAAATTTGAGAGTCAGATATCCCGAAGATTGCTTTTAGGACTCAATATGGTCATTACGAGTTCCTTGTAATGTCATTTGGGTTGACCAACGCCCCAACGACATTCATGCACTTGATGAACAATGTATTTCAGCCCTATCTGGACTCATTCGTTATTGTGTTTATTGATGACATTATTGTATACTCCCAGAGCTGGAAGGATCATGAGCAGCACTTGAGGACCGTACATCAGATTTTGAGAGAAGAGAAGTTATATGTAAAATTTTCAAAGTGTGAATTCTGGCTTGATTCGGTGGGGTTCTTGGGGTCATGTAGTGTCGAGTGAGGGAATCCAGGTAGATCCGAAGAAAATCAAAGCAGTGCAGAGTTGGTCCAGACCGTCATCAGATACTGAGATCCGGTATTTCCTTTATTTGGCAGGGTATTATCGCCGATTCGTAAAGGGTTTCTCATCTATTGCAGCACCTATGATCAGATTGACCTAGAAGGGTGCTCGGTTCAGGTGGACCGATGAGTGTGAGGAGAGCTTTCAAAAGCTCAAGACAACTTTGACTACAACCCCAGTGTTGGTGTTGCCTACATGTTCGGGGTCTTATACTGTATATTGTGATATGTCGCGTATTAGTCTCGGCGCGATGTTGATGCAAGACAGTAGGGTGATTGCATATGCTTCTAGACAGTTAAAGTACATGAGAAGAATTATCATGTCCACGACCTTGAGTTAGCAGCTATTGTTCATGCCTTGAAGATTTGGCGGCACTACTTGTACGGTGTCCACTATGAGGTCTATACCGACCATCAGAGTCTACAACATCTGTTCAAATAGAAAGATCTTAATCTGTGGCAGCGAAGGTGGTTAGAGTTACTCAAGGACTATGATATCACCATCTTGTATTATCCTGGGAAGGACAATATAGTGGCTGATGTCTTGAGTCGAAAGGTGGAGAGTTTGGGCAGTTTAGCATATCTACCAGTAGCAGAGAGGCCATTAGCATTGGAGGTCCAGGCCTTAGCCAACCAGTTTATTAGATTGGATGTCTTGGAGCCCAGTCGAATTCTTGCCTGTGTGATTTCTCAGTCTTCTCTATATGATCGTATTAGAGAGCGTCAGTATGACGACCCCATCTACTTGTCCTTAAGGACACAGTTCAGCACGGCGATGCCATGGAGGTTACCATTGGGGATGACGGTGTGTTGCGGATGCAAGGCAGGTTATGTGTGCAAATGTAGATAGTTTGTGTGAATTGATTCTCCAAGAGGCTCATAGTTCATGATACTCTATTCATCCGGGTGTTGCCAAGATGTATCAGGACTTGAGACAACACTATTGGTGGAGGAGAATGAAGAAGGTCATAGTGGAGTATCTAGCTCAGTGCCTAAATTGTCAACAAGTGAAATATGAGCATCAACGGCCAGGTGGATTGCTTCAGAAGCTAGATATTCCAAAGTGGAAATGGGAGCAGATTACTATGGATTTTTTTTGTTGGGCTTCCACGGACTTAGAGAAAGTTTGATGCAGTTTGGGTGATTGTTGATAGGTTGACCAAGTCGACTCATTTCATTCCAGTGGTGACTACTTATTACTCAGAGCTGCTGGCTAAGGTTTATATTCGTGAGATTGTCAGGCTGCATGGCATACTGGTATGCATCATCTCTGACCGGGGTACACAGCTTACATCATGATTCTGGAGGGTACAATATGAGTTGGGCACATGGGTTGAACTGAGTACAACATTTCACTCTCAGATGAACGGACAGTCCGAGCATACAATTAAGATATTGGAGGATATACTCTGTGTATGTGTGATGGAGTTTAGGGGTTCTTGCTGCTTGCAACGTTTGCCTACAACAACAACTATGTTGAGAATTCAGTGGCTATTTTGGACAAACAGGTTCGAAAGTTGAGGTCAAAAAACATTACTTCAATAAAGGTTCATTGGAGGGGTCAACCAATTGAGGAGGCGACTTGGGAGGCCGAGCATGATATGCGTAGCTATTACCCTCATCTTTTCACCACCTTAAGTATGTCTCTATACTAGTTCGAGGAGGAACATTTATTTTAAGTGGGGAAGGATGTAATGATCCGGTCGGTTATTTTGAGTATTTTACCCTTGATCCCCTAAATTATGCTTCCTCTATGCTATATTGTGGTTATGTAACTTTCCAGGGTGTTTGGTTTTGGTTTCGGAGTGAAATGAGATGCATAGTCCCTAAGTTTAAAGTTTAGGTTGTAAGAGTTGACAGTAGTTTGGCATTTGTGTAGAAGACCACAGAATTTAGTTTTGATGATTCCAATAGCTCCGTATAATGATTTTAGACTTAGGAGCGCGACCGGGTGTTCATTTGGAAGTCCGTAGGTCGTTTCGATGTAAATTGGTGAAAGTTGAAAAATGGAAGATTTTTGGAAAGTTTGATCGAGAGTTGACTTTATTGATATCAGAGTCAGAATTTGATTTAGGAAGTTGGAATAGGTCCATAATTTTATTTATGACTTGTGTGAAAAATTTAGAATGAATCGGAGTTGTTTTGGTATGAATCGACATTAGTTTTGTAATTCGGAAGTTAGAAGTTCATAGGCTTGAATTTGGGTTGCGATTCGTTGAATCGATGTTGTTTGATATGATTTTTGGCTTCGGGTAGGTCCATTATGTGTTTTTAGAACTGGTTGGTATATTCGAACGGGGTACCGAGGGCCCCGGGTGTGAAACACATTAAATCCGGATAAAAATTGGACTTGTGCAAATTGCTAAAGCTCCCGGTTTTGGTGTCATCGCATCAGTGGAGGGATTGGCCACATGTGCTGAATAGCATAAGTGAGCTTTGAATCGTAGAGGCGAAGCTGGCCTTGCCCAGCTGAGGTCGCAGAAGTGAGAAAATCTCCGCAGAAGCGACTTCGCTTCTGCGATGGCAAGTGTGTAGGGGCGCCAGTGGTCGTAGGTGCGGCATAACATCCGCAGGCGCGCATGCGCAGACAGATAATTTTCCACAGAAGCGGAGATGTCTAGACTGAGTGTTTTGTGCAGGTGCGCTTCGATTCCGCAGGAGAGCTCCCGCACAAGCGAACCTCATTGTCGCAAAAGCGAATCTTCTGGGCAGAAATAGAAATTTTTGAGGGGTTTGTTCTCATTTTCACATTTTTGGATATTGAAAGCTCGGGTGAGACTATTTTTCGGGAGATTTTCAAGGAAAACATTGGGGGTATGAATTCCTAACTTAATTTTGATTAAATTACCCGAATCTATTATTGTTTTTAACATTTAATTGGTATTTTAAGTTGAAACATTTGTGAAAAAACCCTTTTGCTAAATTTGAGTATTTAGGGCCTAGTTTTAATCGGAATTTAGTAATTTTGGTATGGTTGGACTCACAATTGAATATGGGTTCAGATTTCTTAACTTTTGTAAATTCGAGACGTGGTCCACGCGTTGACTTTCCGAGTTGACCTTTTAAATTCTTTGTAAATGTCATAAATTTTATCGTTAGAATTAGTTTCCTCTGGTTATATTTATAATATGAAATTGTTTTGGCTAGATTCGATCCATTCATAGTTGGATAATCGAGGAAAAGGCCCACTAGTGGATTGAGTTAGCGCGATTTGAGGTAAGTGACTTGTCTAACCTTGTGAGAGGGAAATTTCCGTTAGGATTAGTGTTGTTATGATAATTGTGATGTGTGAAAGCCGTGTACACTAGGTGACGAGTGTGTACGGGCTAAATGTGGAAAATTCTATCTTTAATTGTGTAGATTCGTGTCACGTATTAATTGTGTTATTTTATCATGTTATATTTATCATAGTTAGTCTATTTTCACATGTCCTATTTTCCTTTCCTTTTTCTTGCTAATTACTTTACCTGTTTAGTTGAAGTTTTGTTCCTTTTTATTCTCTTCTTATTATTTGAAAGTTGAATTTCTTACTTGAATTGTAAAAATATGAAATATCTGATTGTTGAAATTGGTATTGAGATATAAAGGCTCCAAATCATATTGAAGCAAAGTGTTAAATTGTAAAATTTTATTCTGTTGATTTGTTCACTCCTAGATATTTTATTGAGATTTTGTGTACATTGTGATTGAGTTGTGGGCTCCTTATTGTGGAAAATAATGTTATTGTTGATTTTTTTGGTAAGTTGTAATATTTGGGCACTTGAGGTGCGAATTGTGATATGTTATGATATTGTACGCATGCAGTGGTATAAGGCTTGAGTGTTGAAGCGCATGCGGTGAGATAAGGTGGCGTTGATACGTGTGGCTAGTAGCAGAACTACTAGAAGCCATGTCGTGTGATAACGTCGGCTAAAATGCGGGATGCTATTTCAGAAAAAATATTTTTAAAAACTAAATGCAAAGGCTCCTACGGTGATATGAGGAAAGATTGTGAATTTATTTATGATTTGAGATTACGAGGCGTTACCTCGGTAGTGACTCTTGTTGATACTTTCTATTTCTTCGCTTGTTATTTTGGTTGCTTAAATTCTGGGTCATAATATTCTTGTTTTCTTTCGTTATGTATTACTTGCCTTTATTCTGTGTAGCTAAATTGTGGCATACTCCTTACTTGTTTCTTTTCCATTGTCATTTTTAATATATTGTTAAATCTTTCGTCATGTTTCTTATTATTTCTAGTAGGGCCCTGACCTGACCTCGTCACTACTCTACCGAGGTTAGGCTTGGCACTTATTAGGTACCGCTGTTGTGTACTCATGCTATGCTTATGCACATCATTTTGTGCAGATTCAGGTATTTCCTACCAGACTAGGCATCCGTGAGTTGAGTCCGTACGTGGAGACTTCAAGGTATACCTTCCGGAGTCTGCAGGCCTTAGAGCCCCCTACCTATATTATGTTATTTCTTTATCCTTATTATCTCTGATGTATAGAGATATTCAGTGTTACTTTATAGAGCTTGTGACTTGTATTTCTCCGGGTTTTGTGAAATTTGCATATGTACTAAGTTGTGGAGATTTTAAATTATTAATTGAGTTATTTCCGCATGCTAGTTAGGCTTACCTAGTCTTAGGGATTAGGTGCCGTCACGATATCCTATGGAGGAAAATTGGGATCGTGATAGTGTGGCAACCCTCAAACAAAAAGGCTAAAGAGGGTTCAATGAGAAAATGTGTCAAATTCTATGGATCAAACCTATAGGACTTAAGGAATGATATTAAAAAAAAGGGAAGAGAAGAGGTGGAGAGATCCGAGGGAGGGGGTTAAAGGCTAGGGATGGGGTTAGGGCTGCTTATCGAGCGGATTAGACAGGTATTTACGCTTAGTGATTCGACTTATTGGTTATCGGCTTGGAAATATACTAATTAGTTAGCCTTCAGATTAGCGATTATCGGGTCCTTTTATCGGCTAAATCAAATAGACAGTAAAAATTACATAAGTAAGGTAGTAAATAATAGATAGACAATCTGATCACCGTCACACTCTAGTAGGCTAATGAAGCTCTCATTGTTAATGAGAGTTTCTTCTTCTTTAATTCATTTAAAATAAGCAAGCCAAAATACAATGAGGATCCTTAACCAGTAATGAAGTACATGTTGATCAGGAATGGATTAGACACAAAGGTTGAGAAGCCAAGAAAGCAGATGAAGGAGCGGAAGAATAGAGCCAAGAAAGTACGCGATGTCAAGAAGACAAAGGCAGGAGATGCTAAGAATAAATGATCTGCAAGGAACGATGCCCTTAAACCAAATGCAAAAAATGTTTGCCGTATTTTTTATGTTTCTCTGGACATTTATATTGAATCCTTTTAATTTTGGTTTAGTCACGCATATTAAATTTGCATGTCTATATGCTAGTTCTTCTAAACCTAGAGAATTTGGGATTATAGCATTTTTCTAAACATTTTCTGTTTCATAATTACCATATCAAATGTTTCGACAAGAAAAAAAAACAGTAATGGAAATCCAGTTAACATAGTTTTCCTTCGGTTACTAAGTTAAATGATTCATTTAAACATAAATGTATTGAGAACTATCTAGATTTGTCTAGTCCCACCCAAAAAATAAGTTATGATGAGATTGAAGTTGCTTCATAATGGGTAAAAATATAAATATAATAATTCTAAATGGATTAACGATTTATCCGATAATAAAATTGAATAATCATTCACGAACTAAACCGTTAATTATAAAATTTTAAACAGTTAACCAATAAATCACTGTTACAGTTCGATTTTGAACAACCCTAGATGGGGTCGAGGTAGGAGGTGAGAGTAGAGGGATTGAGGTGGGTTGGAGCACCGAGGAATAAAGGTGAAATATTCGACTAAAATACTATTCATGAATTGTATGAACTGATGCCCGAGTTAGACAATATGGGCAAGGGGGCCAAGGGGTTGCGAGAGTTGAGGCTGAGGGGTCGGGCAGGACAGGGGCGGGCACCGGTGATCGAGAGTCGATGGTTCGAGGTTAGGAGTTGAGAGTCATGGTAAGGAGTGGCGGTCGAGGTCGAGGGTGTCGGGTCGAGGGTGTGGGGGGTTGGGGCGGGCAAAGAGGGGAGGGGGTCATAAAGGTTTGTGGCCTGGGAATATTGGTGGGTTTGATTATGGGAGCGTTGGGTGGGTGGAGGTGGAGGTGGAGGTGGGGTTGCAGATGGTTGAAAATATTAGTTGGAGAATTTCGAAAATTCTTTTCCCCTCGTCTTGCTAGGGAAGTTATTTTCCTGAAATTAGAGAAAAATGAGTTTTTAAAGAAAATATTTTCAAAAATAATTAAGCCAACTAAATATAAAATATTTGGAAATACTCAAAAAAAAATCCTCCATTCCAAACATACCCATAATTATTATATAATATGTGTTTGGTATTATATTAAATAAACTAGGATATATAAGTTTTTATTTTCAATTTTAACATAGCTTTCACAAAGGATTAAAAGGACATCTTTATCATTTGATTGTTGTATATGATCAAAATCGAGCCCGCCTACGACATGGTAGGCCAGGCTCGAAACATGTCGATAAAGGACTGAAGATCGACCCCAAGTCCCACCGGGATAGTGCCCGGGAGCAGAATGCGTGCCTTCGAGAATATCGAGGCCGTGATCCTGGAATCGGTCCTAGCCTTGAACGAGCTCGAAGAAACATTATTAGCATAGCCAACAGAAGACTAAAATATCCGTGACCGGTCAGATATTACGGCGGGAATCCCGACACGTATCAATAAAGAACCGGTAATCAGTAAATCAAGAGATTTTTTAACTTTTTATAGAATTCTACCTAAAGTAGGAGTCCTCTACTATATAAAAGGGGTCTGATAATTCATAAAACAGATTGTAACACGCATTAAAAGGCAATATATCATTATTGTTTCCGTTATTAGTTCTTTTGCTTTCGTTCTCCAGTGCTTGTTGTTACGAACCCGGATCGAGGGTAAACATTTCATTAAGGCTTAAATCATCTTCCTCGTGCAGTTTGAGTTTACTTCATCCTTAGCTGTTTAATTTATCTTTATTTACTGCTCTATGTCAAATAAATTCACGTATCCTTAAGACCACTTATAAATTTAATTATTATCCGATTTTGAGGGCAAACAATTTGGCGTCCACCGTGGGGCTAAGGATAATAGTGGTTATTTGATACAAATTTCCATAACACACCCTACTTTACACTTGTTCTTTGAAGTGTCTCTAATTTCAGGTTAAAGCTCAAAATGTCAAACTCTAGTCAGCACCTCTACATGTTGACGATGAGGCGAAAATAAGAACATAGTACCCAGTGGTGAGATACCACCTGTTGATCCCATCGGAATCCCGGTCGCTGGACTGATTGACACCAATTCGCATATGGCCATCAATGAAATCTACCTACCGACCCCGAGAATAGCGTTCGTGGTGAAGCTCGATCAGCAACCCAAAATACACAAGACATTGGAGGGAACGAGATTAATTTACGGGTGATTTTCGAAATGTTGCACGCTCAACAGGCGGCGATAGCCCAGTTATAGAACCAAAGCCGCGCGCCAAGCTAAATTGAACCCGATCCATCCTGGGAAGTCACCCTCAGAAATGAACCGATCACTGAGAGTCCGAATGAAAATAAATCAGGGACCAACCCCGAGATCATAAAGATGCTCGAGGAACTAACAAAACGGGTAGAATCAGGGGAGAATAAAATCGAAGCTAATGACAAAAAGGTGGAAACCTACAATTCCAGGGTCGACCAAATCCCTGGAGTACCGCCAATATTAAAAGGTATGGATTCCAAGAAGTTCGTTCAAAAACCTTTTCCTCTGAGCGCGGCTCCAAAGCCGATCCCTAAGAATTTCCGCATGCCCGAGATTCCTAAGTACAATGGAACGACCGACCCAAATGAGCATGTGACCTCCTATACATGTGCCATCAAAGGAAATGACTTGGAGGATGATGAGATCGAGTCTGTCTTGTTGAAAAGGTTCAGGGAGACCTTGTCAAAAGGAGCTATGATATGGTATCATAACATACCTCCTAATTCTATTGACTCATTTGCTATGCTTGCAGATTCCTTCATAAAAGCACATGCCGAGGCTATCAAGGTTGAGACTAGGAAGTCAAACCATTTCAAAGTAAAGCAGAGGGATGACGAGATGCTCAGGGAATTTGTATCCCGATTTCAAATGGAATGAATAGACTTGCCCCCGGTCATGGATGATTGGGCCATTCAGGCTTTCACCCAAGGACTCAACATTCGAAGCTCGTTGGCTTCACATCTGTTGAAACAAAACTTGGTAGAATATCCGCCAGTCACTTGGGCCGATTTCTAGAGCCGGTATTAATAAAAAATCAGGGTCGAAGATGATCAGCATGGGGTCCCTTCGGGTCCGTGTATCCCGTCAAAACCATCGACATAGTCAAGGGAGATATCGACCTTGAACCGATATCAAACAGGGATCAGTATCAGTCGTACAATAGAGATCGAAGAAGCAGTAGGTCTGGGCATAGGTCTGGGCGGAATCCTATCAGAAATGAAAGGATAAATGACCGAGGTCGAAGAAACCGGGGACTCATGATCAAAAAAAACTTCGACAGGCACGTTGGGCCTAAAGAAGCATCAAGATTATCAGAGAACAACTTCAACGTTGATGCTGCCGCTATTGTATCTGCCATCGAATGCATCAAAGATACCGAATTGCCTCGACATTTACAGTCTGATCCAGCCCAAAGGGATCCTAACCTAATGTGAAAATATCATGGCACTCATGGCCACAGAACAGAAGACTGCCGACAATTAAGAGATGAGGTGGCCCAACTGTTCAACAACGGACATCTCCGAGAGTTCCTGAGTGATCGGTCCAAGAACCACTTCTGGAACAGGGATTCTAATAAGCAGACCAAATAGGAGGAACCTCAGCACTTCGTTAACATGATCATCGGTGGTGTCGACATTCCCCAGGGACTGATGCTGAAGTGCACCAAAGTATCTATCACAAGGGAAAAACAGACTCGGGATTACGTACTAGAAGGAACCTTGTCTTTCAATGACGAAGACGCTGAGGGGATCTTGCATCCCCACAAATATGCATTGGTAATATCTGTACTCATAAATAAATCTCGAGTTAAGCGTGAGTTAATTGATCCAGGTAGCTCAACCAACATCATCAGATCGAGGGTCGTGGAACAACTAAGCCTACAAGATCAAATCGTACCTACGGTCCGAGTCCTGAACGGGTTCAACATGGCATGTGAGACCACTAAAGGGGAGATAACATTACTGGTGAATGTCATCGGAACCATTCATGAAGCCAAGTTCTATGTAATCGAAGGAGATATGAGATACAACGCTTTGTTCGGGAGGCCATGGATTCACAACATGAGAGCAATACCATCAACACTGCACCAGGTGATGGAATTACCAACACTCGAATGAATCAAAACAGTTTAGGGGAACAGCTGGCCACCAAGGAGATGTTCGCGGTCGATGAGGTGATTCCAGTATCCACACTATCGACATCGAAGGGTCTAAATTTGAAGGCCAAATAGCAATTACTAGTGCCAGCCTTGACAGAACTGGAGAAACAAGGGGTAGGCGATGACGATGACTACAGAGTTCCCAAATCTTTCATAGCCCCCGGCAATTCCTATGCAACCAAATCAACGATCGAGGAACTGGATCAAGTCATACTAACCGAACACTTGCCCGATCGAAAGGTATAGCTGGGCACGGGGCTAAGCCCCGAGCTAAGGAAAAAACGCATTCAATTTCTTATAGCTAATAAAGATTGTTTCACTTGGTCCCACCTTGATATGACAGGGATCCTGCCGGAAATAACCACTCACAAGCTAAGCCTGGACCCAAAGTTCCACCCAGTCAAGCAGAAGAGGATACCCAGTCCGAGGTCAAACATGTTTTCATCAAGGATAAGGTATCTAAACTCCTTAAAACAGGGTCCATCCGGGAGGTTAAGTACCTGAATTGGTTAGCAAATGTAATGGTAGTCCCTAAAAAGGGGAATAAATTTAGAATATGTGTAGACTATAAAAACTTGAATAAGGCATGTCCCAAGAACTCCTTCCCTCTGCCCAACATCGATCGCATGATCGATGTGACGGCCGGCCACTAGATCCTCAGTTTTCTCGACGCCTATTCTAGGTATAACCAAATATGGATGAACCCGCGCGATCAGGAAAAAACCTCGTTCATCACTAAGTACGACACCTACTGCTATAATGTGATGCCATTCGGACTAAAAAATGCTGGTGCCACTTACCAACGCCTAGAAAAGTGGATGTTCGAAGAACAAATAGGAAAATCAATGGAGGTTTACATTGACGATATATTGGTTAAGTCCCTGTGAGAAGAGAACCATTTAAAATATTTGCAGGAAACCTTCAGCATATTGAAGAAATACAATATGAAGCTGAATCCGGAGAAGTGTGCATTTAGAGTCGGATCTGGTAAATTCCTCGGATTCATAGTGTCCAATCGGGGAATCGAGATCAACCCTGATAATATCAAAACCATTGAAGATATCACTGTTGTGGACAACATGAATGTCGCACAAAGATTAATCAGACGCATAGCCGCCCCGGGGCGATTCATCTCAAGGTCTTCTGACAAGAGACACCGGTTCTTCTCACTGTTGAAAAAGAAGAATAACTTCTCTTAGACCACGAAGTGTCAACGGGCCTTGGAGGAGCTCAAGCGATATCTATCAAGCCCACTACTGCTCTACACGCCGATGATAGACGAGCAACTATACCTGTACCTGGCAATATTGGAGATAGTTGTAAGTGGAGTCCTAGTCCGGGAAGGGAAAGGTATGAAATTTCCAATTCACTAAGTTAGCAGGACTTTAGGCGAGGCCGAAACTAGATACCCTTACCTAGAGAAATTGGCGCTTGCTTTGCTAAGTGCATCTCGAAAGCTGAAACCGTATTTTCAATATCACCCCATATGTGTTGTGACTACTTACCCATTGAGGAATGTAATGCATAAGCCCGAGTTCTCGGGACGGTTGGCCAAATGGGTCGAGGAAATCAGTGTGTAAGATATTGAATATCGGCCCCGGACCACCATTAAATATCAAATTTTGACAGACTTTGTGGGTGACTTTATGCAGGCCCTAACACCCGAGGTCGAAAGAGAGTTATTGTTGAACTCGGGGTCTTTTTCGGGGATCTGGACCCTTTTTATGGATGGCACCTCGAACGCAAAAGGGTACGGACTTGGCATCATATTGAAGCCACCAACATGCAATGTAGTTAGACAATCTATTAGGACTGTAAAATTGACTAACAACGAGGCCGAATATGAGGCCATTGTCACAGATTTCGAACTAGCCAAAAGCTTGGGGATAGAGGTGATCGAAGCTAAGTGTGACTCCCTCATTGTGGTGAACCATGTTAATGGGACGTTCTAGGTCAGAGAAGAATGAATGCAAAGGTACTTGGATATGTTGTAGGTAACATTACATCGGTTCAAGGAGTGGACTCTACAACACGTACCTCGGGATCAAAACAGTGAGGCCGATGCACTTACTAACTTAGGGTCGTCGTTCGAGGACGATGAGTTCAACTTGGGGGAATCCGTACGTACAACTCATGGGATCAGTAGTGGAAGAAGGCCACGCTGAGATAAACTCAACGGTCCGAACTTAGGACTAGAGAAACAAATATATTGAATATTTGAAAACCGAAAAGCTACCGTTAGATCCAAAAGAATCGAGGGCCCTGCGCATGAAGGTAGCCCGGTTTAGCTTGACCGAAGACGGAACCCTGTTCAGAAGAACATTCGATGGACCGCTCGCAATATGTCTAGGACCAGGAGATACTGAGTACGTTTTGAGGGTAATTCACGAAGGTACTTGCGGAAATCATTCAGGCGCCTAATCATTGGTTCGAAAGATGATCAGAGCCGGCTACTACTGGTTTGACATGGAAAAGGACACGAAGGAGTTCGTACGAAAATGAGATGAATGCCAAAGAAGGTCACGCCAAGCACTCGGGACCCAAACGAAGGGAGGTTGGGGAGGTTGCGGTCGAACTAGGAAGGTCCTTATCAAATTATCGAGACCACCAAAAAAGGATCATACAAACTCGGAATAATGAACGGTGAGCAACTGCCGAACAACTGGAACATAACTCACTTGAGGTGATATTACTGCTAAGGTACGACCCCATTCATTCCTTTTACTTATTTTCATTTTGAACTAACACTTACAGGCGACCGTAAAAGAATGACACAATTTTTAGGCCTGAAAGCACGTGTTGCAATCTTTTTCCCTTGAACCAGTTTTGTCCCAAATGGGTTTTCTGGCAAGGTTTTTAACGAGGCAACAATAAATCGTGCTAACTTAGAATTGAAGGCCGACTACGAACCGATGTCGAAGAACACGACTGTCACGCCCCCAAACTGGGGTGGGACGTGATTGGAACTCAACCCTTATCATTCGTTGAGTGAGCCCTGTACTATTTTGTAACAAACTTCAAGTTCAATAGCAAAGAAACTAACATGCTTAAATATTAATTCTAATCAAATTTTCAGTTCTTACGCTGACTGATAAAATATAATAAATAGAGGACAAATCCCAAAATATTTTAATACAGACCCACTAACAAGTCATGAGCCTCTAGAATCTGAAAAATAAAATTTAAAATACATAGCCTATGGGGGCATCTCTCGAAATAAAATAAATGTAAAAAAGAAGAAGTTATAAATAATAGTTTGAAAAGGGTCCGCTACCACTGAGATGAATCAACGGAGTCTATAAACTGAAGCTAGAATATCTCCTCTAGCTACGTGCATCGATACCTGCATCCTCAATACCTTCCACACAACGTAGCAGGCCCAAACA
This sequence comes from Nicotiana tabacum, assembly GCF_000715075.1. Lineage (NCBI taxonomy): Eukaryota > Viridiplantae > Streptophyta > Magnoliopsida > Solanales > Solanaceae > Nicotiana > Nicotiana tabacum. The sequence goes on along the minus strand of NC_134094.1, from coordinate 28,755,211 downwards.
GGCTAAGTACCACTAAAGGATACCCAGTAAGTCTCATAAGCTACCTCCTAAAAAGGAGGAGCGAGACCTTCTGAAAAATATAAGAAAGAAAAGGGATATACAGAAAATCATATAAATCATATAAAATTTTACAGCCAAGTAATAATCTGGAAACTGAAACTGTAAGCTAAATTGTAAGCTAAAACTGAAACTTAACGTAGAAATTGAGCCCATAACTAATATCTGAAATAGAAACTGAGTTATAATATATATATATATATATATATATATATATATATATATATATATATATATATATATATATATATATATATTAAGATGTAACTTTGCAAAGTTAATTGTTACGCATAATGGCCCTGCGTACATGAGCATCTGGGAACACGTACGGGGGAGCGTCGGCCTATCTCCCCAACAAACGATTGGCACCTACGAGCGTGGGGTAGGTAACCCTGACATCATGGCACTCACGCTGGGGGAGATTGGCCACTTCTCCCTACTGAATATAAATATCACAATTAAAGACACATAACAATTGATAATACATATAAGCATTTATTCATGTCACATATAATGTCGTACTGAATAAGAATAAGTGAACTGAGCATTGGATCACGAGAAGACATGACTTAGCTTTAACTAACATATGGAGCACACGGGTTATAATGGAATTCCCTACTAGGAAAGTAAACCTTAACTCATCTCAATTACAAGCTCAACTTTGCCTCCGCGTATCTTCCAGGCAATCCCAAGTTACCAATTTCTCTAACTACATGACAATTGAGTTCAACTTAAATTAATACATGTCCAAAGAATACAACTATATACACAGTTCTCTTATTATAGGAAAATTCCACTAAGGTTCTAAAACACTAATTAGTCTGTAGTAACTCAATAAATTGATTTGTAACATTTAATCCCACAACTCATTAAAACAAGCTATAACTACAAAGTTTTCTATTATTTATTTTCTTCCAAACTTCATCACTGCCCAGCAATGGGTAATCATGATTCTAATAATAAATTCATATTAATACATCCAAGGATCTTACTATATTGTTATTTCATTTTGAATAAAACCCAAACATTTAAAATCCTGTAATTATTTTTTTTTTTTAAATCCAAATCTCAAAATCCTGCCCATATCTCAATTGATAGTAGATAAATAATTTTTACCAGAGAAGAGTATATGAGTACCTCCGAATGATAGCCAATCTTCCACTTTTGATTACAAAATTATCGTGAAATCAAACTCTCAAGATAACCCAAGCAGTTGCAGACTTGTGGTGAACAAGCTTGAGAAAACAGAAACTTTGTTTTCTTTCTTTCTTGAAAGTAGCTAGCGAAAGAGGCATACAATTGCCACTGATTTAGTGGACTTATTTTTCTTAAAGTTTTCACTAGTGGATACGTGGGACATAGCTAAATAATTTTCCAACTTTTTCTTTCTTTCCAGTTGTTTACTTGACTTCTCTCACCATATTTTTAACTAATATATAAGCTACTTATCCTTCATTACACTAGTTAATAAGAAATTATTCAATACACTCGGATACTAGAAAATTTTAGCAACTTTGTTTTCCAACTAAAAGTCAGGTAACTTAGTTTATTCTTAAGTATCCGTCCTACCATATTAGTTCATATTATACGCATATTATCCCAAATACTTCGCTTAAACCGTGCAAGTCCTTATTCTTTTCGAGCACTTTAATTACGTTATGAACTCCGAGATTATTAAAATTTTAAGCTATAAATTTATGGGGCTTTACATTCCCCCCCTCTTAAGAATATTCGTCCTCGAATGTTATGTCGTAATTGTTCTTTAGTCTAAAATAAAGATTTTAGGACCCTAAAATTTGACTAACTCCTAAAATTTCCAAAATGTTCGGCAGAGTCTCCCTTGTAACTGGTGCTTTCCATAAATTTTCAACTTGTCCAACAACCCAATAATAATAATACTTTGCACCTCTATCCACTCAATCCAATATTATACAACATCAAGGCACACCTATATACCTGGAAAAGCCATTTTACATCATTATAAGCACAAATATCACATAACTTGACAATCTAAATATTTTAAAGCGTAAAATGAATTATGTACCTGAAATCTCGAACAAATAAGGATATTTATTTTCATGGCTTCCTCGGGCTCCCACATAGCTTCCTCAGCTGAGTGGTTTCTCCATATTACTCTCACCGAAGCAACGTCTTTGGTTCGAAGTCTATGAACCTGCCTGTCTACTATAGCTACAGGGACTTCCTTATATGTCAGAGTATCATCTACCTCTATCTTCTATCTATCAAGTACATGACTCGGGTCATGAAAGTACTGTCTCAGCATGGACACATGAAAAACTGAACAATATCCTTTATGTATAATGATTCATACTAGGGTTCCGTGTAAGTTGTTTTGACTGGAAACAAAGTGAGCTGACTTAGTGAATCGGTCTACTATGACTCAGATGGAGTCATGTTTCTTAAAATTTCGCAGCAAGCCAACCACAAAATCCATATTTATTCGTTCCCATTTCAATTCTGGTATTTCAATGACTTGAGCTAAACCACCTGGCCTCTGGTGTTCAACTTTGACTTGCTGACAGTTAAGGCACTGTGATACATAATATGATATATCTCGCTTCATATTATTCCACCAATAAACATCCCTCAAATCATGATACATTTTGGTAGAACCTGGATGTATTGAATATCTGGAGCTGTGATATCATGACCCGAAATTTTCCACCGACGGGACCGTGATGGCATCTAATATTTCACTTGCTAGGCAAGCCAATGTTAGAAAATCGTTAAACCAACTCCATATTCCCATTCAGTAATTAACAATAATTAGTTAAGATGAAATATAATAAGTGCGAAATATCATAATACTATATTAATCACTACCACCCGGATCTGGAGTCACAATTCACGAGCATTCTAGAATTTACTACAAGTAATAATCTGAAAGAAATACAACTGTCTGAATAAAAGAAATAGTAAAACAGAAAAGATAGGCGGGGACTTCAAGGTCTGTGAACGCCGAGAGATCTACCTTGAGTCTCCGGACAACGGACCAATAGCAAAATCTCGATCAACCTGAGCCGGTATCAAGCCTGCACAGAAAGTGCAGAGTGTAGCATCAATAGAACTGACCCCATGTACTGGTAAGTGTCGAGCCTAACCTCGGCGAAGTAGTAACGAGGCTAGGACAAGACACCCACATATAACCTGAACAGTATAATCATGCTAGTGGCAACAACAGTAAATAAAAAAATAACACATAAATAATGGGAAGGGAACATACAGTGGAGGAATACAACATAAAGAGTGAGAATAATGAAAGGACAGAATTAAACCGAAAATTCTTAAACGAATTGAGCAATTAAAACAGCAAGAAAAACTGCACGACATCACTCTTCGTGCTTTTACCCTCAACCTCACCAAATAATAATAAAAATGCACGGCATCACCCTTCGTGCTTTTACTCTCAATCTCACCATAAAATAAATAGAAACGACACTCACAATATAAATAATTCATGCACGGCATCACCCTTCGTGCTTTACACTCTTCCTCACCATATAAATAAATCATGCACGATATCACCCTTCGTGCTTTACACTCTTCCTCATAATATAAATAAATCATGCACGGCATCACCCTTCGTGCTTTACACTCTTCCTCACAATTCACAGAATCAGTAACAACAGATTGAGAGAAGTTTCATAAAGAAATCAATATTTCATCAATGATTACTTTCACTATTTAACATCTCAACCTCGAACCAATATTCACAATTTTATCAACCTTGGTAGAACCGGATACAAGTCTCCCAACATATCAATAACAATAATAAGTATGGATAACAAGATTTAAGACTACAAATTTGCAAGAATGGAATTTCACTCGCATGCTATGACTCGACCACAATGCATAGATGCTCGTCACCTCAACTATACATCGTATTCAACAGCAATACACATAGAAAATACTCACACAATACCTATTCCCTCAAGCCAAAGTTAGACACAATACTTACCTCGCTCTAAAGGCCACTTAATTCTCAATCACAGTTTTTCCTTTGGAATTCACCTGCAAACCACTTGTATCTATTATAATTAGTTTAATATCATCAATTATTGCTAGAGGAATCAACTTTAATGCATAATTATAGTTTTCTTAAGTTTTCCCAACAAAAGTCAAAAACCGACCCCGGGCCCGCTTGATTAAAATCCGAGGTTCGGACCAAAATCTATTTACCCATTCACCCTCGAGCCCGAATATATAATTGGTTTTGGAATCCGACCTCAAATTGAGGTCTAAATCCCCAAATTTCGAAATTCCTAAGTTCTACCCAAAAATCCCTAATTTCACCATAAAACATCTAGATTCTAGGTTGAAATCTTGTTATAAGATGTAAAAGATTGAAAGAAAAGAGTTAGGAATCACTTATCTATGATTTGGGGAAGATTTGGTCTTTGGAAAATCACCTCTTAAGGTTTAGGGTTTTGAAAATATGAAGAATGAATGAAAAATCCCGTCTAAGTCCCTTTTACTCAGCTGCAGGTGTCGCAATTGCGACCTGAGCTTCACAAATGCAAAGGAACAATCGCAATTGCAATGCCCTTCACAATCTCGCTGCCTTCGCAATTGTGAGGAAAGTGTCGCATTTGCGACCACTAAACCTCGCAAATCCAAGTAGATGTTCGCATTTGCGAACCTGCCCTTCCCAGACTCCCTTCGCAATTACGAAGGTAACCTCGCAAATGCGAGAACTGCTAGCCCAGGCTTCTGATCACAATTGCGATGAAAGCCTCACAATTGCGAACCCTGTTATGTTCGCATTTGCGATGCCTGATCTCGCAATTGCCTGCAACAGGTTCAGTTATACCAGCAAAATTTTCTAAGTTCAAAACATCCCATGGCCTATCCGAAACTCACTCGAGCCCTCGGAGCTCCAAACAAAACATGCACACAAGTCTAAAAACATCATACGAACTTGCTCGCATGATCAAATCGCCAAAATAACACCTAGAACTACAAATTTAGCACCAAATCAAATGAAATTCTCAAGAACACTTTAAAATTCATATCTTTTCAATTGGACGTCCGAATCATGTCAAATCAATTCCGTTTCTCACCAAATTTCACAGACATGACTTATATATTATATTAAACTTGTACCAGGTTCCGGAACCAGAATACAGACCCGATACTAACAGTGCCAAATATCAATCAATTCTTAAAAACAGATAATTTCCAAACTTTTAATTTTTATCAAAAATTCATAACTCAAGCTAGGGACCTCTGAATTCGATTCCGGGCATACGCCCAGGTCCCATAATTCGATACGAACCTACCGAGACCATCAAAGCACGGATCCAGGCCCGTTTACTAAAAATGTTGACCGAAGTCAACTAAAATCAACTTTTAAGGTAAAAATTCTTATTTTCATTAGTTTTGAACATAAAAGCTTTCTGGAAACTTTCCCGGACTGCACACACAAATCGAGGAGGGTAAAAATGAGATTTCTAAGCCTTAAGAGCGCAGATTCGAGTTTTAAAACATAAGATGACCTTTTGGGTCATCACATTCTCCACCTCTAAAGCAACTGTTTGTCCTCGAACGGACATAGAAGAGTACCTGGGCTGTTGAAAAGGTGGGGATATCTACTCCGCATATCGGACTCGGACTCCCAAGTAGCTGCCTCAATAGGCTGACCTCTCCACTGCACTCTAACTGAAGGATAACTCTTTGATCTCAACTGGCGAACTTGCCGAGCTAGAATTGCCACCGGCACCTCCTCGTAAGTCAAATCCTTGTCCAACTGGACAGAGCTGAAATCTAACACATGGAACGGATCACCATGATATTTCCGTAGCACAGACACATGGAACACCGGATGAACCGCTGATAAACTAGGTGGTAATGCAAGCCTGTAGGTTACTTCACCCACCCTTTCAAGAATTTCAAAGGGTCCGATATACCCTAGGGCTCAACTTGCCCTTCTTTCCGAACCTCATTACACCTTTCCTAGGTGAAACCCGGAGCAATATTCTTTCTCCAACCATGAATGCAATATCACGAACTTTACGGTTGGCATAACTCTTTTGCCTAGACTGAGGTGTGCGAAGTCGATCCTGAATAATCTTGACCTTATCCAAGGCATCCTGTACCAAATCAGTACCCAACAGCCGAGCCTCTCCTGGTTCTAACCAACCAACTGGCGATCGACATCGCCTTCCGTATAATGCCTCATATGGAGCCATATGAATGCTCGACTGGTAGCTATTATTATAAGCAAACTCCGCAAGTGGCAAGAAATGATCCAAGAACCTCCAAAGTCTATAACACAAGCGCGGAGCATATCTTCCAATATCTGAATAGTGCGCTCTGATTGTCCGTCTGTCTGTGGATGAAATACTATACTCAACTCCACCCGCATGACTAACTCACGTTGTACAACCCTCCAGAAATGTGAGGTAGATTGCGTACCTCGATCTGAAATAATAGACACGGGCACCCCGTGAAGGCAGACAATCTCACGAATGTAAATTTAAGCTAATCTCTCTAAAGAATAGGTAACTGCTACTGGAATGAAATGTGCCGACTTGGTCAACCTTTCCACAGTGACCCAAACTGCGTCAAATTTTCTCTGAGTCCGTGGGAGCCCAACAACAAAATCCATAGTGATAAGCTCCCACTTCCACTAAGGAATTTCTAACTTCTGAAGCAAACCACGAGATCTCCGATGCTCGTACTTAACTTGCTAACAATTCAGACACCGAGTTACATATGCAACTATATCCTTTTTCATTCTCCTCTACCAATAATGTTGCCGCAAATATTGATACATTTTAGCGGTACCCGGATGAATAGAATACCTGGAACTGTGTGCTTCTTCAAGAATTAATTCACGAATTCCATCCACATTAGGCACACAAATACGACCCTGCATCCTCAAAACTCTATCATCTCCAACAGTAACCTGCTTGGCACCACCGTGCCGTACTGTGTTTCTAAGGACAAGAAAATGAGGACCGTTATACTGCCAATCTCTTATGCGCTCAAACAAAGAAGACCGAGCAATTGTACAAGCTAGAACACGGTTGGGCTAAGAAACATCCAACCTCACAAACTGATTGGCCAAGGCCTGAACATCCAATGCAAGCAGTCTCTCACCAACCGGAATATATGCAAGACTGCCCATACTCCCAGCCTTTCTACTCAAAGCATCGGCCACCACATTGGCCTTTCCGGGGTGATACAAAATGGTGATATCATAGTCTTTCAACAACTCCAACTATCTTCTCTGCCTCAAATTAAGATTCTTTTGTTTGAACAGATACTGAAGGCTACGATGATCAGTAAATACCTCACACGAGACACCGTAGAGGTAATGCCTCCAAATCTTCAGCACATGAACAATGGCTGCCAATTCTAAGTCATGAACAGGATAATTCTTCTCGTGAACTTTCAATTACCGCGATGCATATGCAATTACCTTGCCATCTTGCATTAATATTGCACCAAGCCCAATATGAGAGGCGTCACTATATACCGTATACGATCCTGAACCTGAGGGTAATACCAACACTAGCATTGTAGTCAAATCGGTCTTGATCTTCTGAAAGCTCTCCTCATGCTCATCTGACCACTTGAACGGGACACCTTTCTAGGTCAGTCTGGTCAATGGGCTTGCTATGGATGAAAACCTTCCACAAATCGACAGTATTTGCCCGCCAAACCCAGGAAACTACCGATCTCTGTAGCTGATGTGGGTCTAGGCCAGTTCTGGACTACCTCAATCTTCTTAGGATCCATCTTTATGCCTTCTGCCGATACAACATGCCCCAAAAGGCAACTGAGTCTAACCAAAACTCACATTTTGAAACATTTTGGCATATAACTGATTATTCTTCAAAGTCTGAAGCACACTCCGAAGATGCTGCCCATGCTCCTCTCTACTGCTGGAGTAAATCAAGATTTCATCAATGAATATAACCACAAAAGAACCCAAATAGGGCTTGAACTCCCGATTTATCAAATCCATAAGTGTTACTGGGGCATTGGTAAGCCCAAATGATATTACTAGGAATTCGTAATGCCTATACCGAGTCTAAAAAACCGTCTTAGGGATGTCAGATGCCCTAATCTTTAACTGATGGTAATCAAACCTCATAATTATTTTCCCGAACTAACGAGTCACATTTAACACCACCTCGGAGGGCACCTACCTCGTAGGTTACAACTCAATATTACAACACAAATTTGGCAAGTATGCACATAGAATTTCATACAAATATTTTCCAGATAAGCCTATCAGGCATGACTCCCTATTAGTACTATAGTACAAATTTAATTTTCACAAGGGAGAATTTAAACACAAGAATTTTTATTACAAGGATCTCGTCCTTATATAACTTTCACTGTAGCTCATAGCCCGGTTTAAACATATTAATTTATTTTAAAATATGAGGACCTCAGCCTCAATTCTGAATCACAAGTAATATGCACATCTTGCCAACTGAAACTTTCCATTTTCACCTTTTAAATAACTTTTGTTAAACAAAATCACAACACATAATGAACCCCACACCGGTAGGGCATATTGGAGTCCATCATGGAATGATAGGTGTAGTTATCTCCATAAAACCTCCCAACAAAAGTAAACACATAAATAGATTATAGAATTACGAAGCTCACTCATAAGTGGAGCACAATAGGAGGGCTCGTCCTGACACTCAGAACCTAATCAAGTTAAGGAAATTATTCCTTTATTTTAAATCGAGGTCGTACCTATAATGACACCATCCGATGTAACGACCTCCACCATACCATAAAACAAATATAACAACGGCTGGGTCTCGACCTCTAGGATGCATTCTACCCGCCTGTCCTCCACCTTTAACTGATCGTGTAGGTGGTGTAGTAACTACAATGGGGCACGTAGCCTGAGTGCTTTGATGAAATATACCTCTCCCAAGTTTGGGACAATTTTCTCATGATGTGCCTAGTATCGCCGTATTCATAACAACCCCTTTGCGGGTTTGGCTGCTCATATTGAGTCTGTGCCAGATAGCTGGAATAACCATGGTAGGAAGCTAATGTCAGTGGTGCATTAAAAGAACTTACTAGAGCACCTCGATTAATCCGATGTGCGATCTGGGCTGGCCGACTACCCAAGCCCCTGCCATAATGATTTATACTCGCAGAGTAGAATCCACTGAATCCCCCAGAACCTCTAGACGTCTTGGTCTCCTTAGTTTCTACCACTAGTGGAAATGAAGTATCAGTCTGTAGCTCCCGAGTCATACAAAATTTTACGATCATAATTAAGTTCTTTATTGAGTCTGTGGAGTCGCTCTCTGGATGTAGGAAGCAAAGTAGGAATACAACGGGCTAACTTATTGAACCTGATGGCATATTATGACACCGTCATGGTGACCTGACGTAATCATTCAAACCCTATGCGCCATGCATTACGGAGAGTCCGGGAAACAAAATCCTTTAAAAGTATTTCTGAGAACCGAGCCAAGTGGGCGGTGTTGTATTGGCTAGTCTGCCCTTTTCATAGGCTTGCCACAGACACCTGTGGAGAATTATCTCCCAAGGCCAATTTCTTCTTTTGTTATGCTGACTCAACACTGTTGAGCTGACCCATTTCTTAACATACTCTTCGATTCTTCTTTGGGGTAAACTTTACCCCTATTTATATACAACGATCATAAAAGTAGAGCTCCATACAGACAATTCTTAGTCCAGAATCTCGTCAACCACTGTACTTCCTCCGAAGCACCCCAAAATCTGCAATTGTGGCGTCCACGCTAAGTAGACCTTATGCAAATTTAATGTTGTTTCTCTAACTCCTTTGGTACTGAAGTATAAGATTATTGCGGAGGCGGACATACCGAAAGTCCCAACCTTATCCTCTACGAAATTTCAGGCCTTAAACACATGTAAATTTTGGGAGAACCTTTCAGTACCACAAATATACATTTCAGGCCAAAACTAATATAACATATGACTCGCAATCCATTCATTGATAATGGACTCCCCACTTGGAGCGAAGTCATAGTTCACCACGTCCGATGGTCCACAATATTAAAATTCACAACTCATATAAATCAACCAGATGCCAAGGTACGTTGCCCCCCCCCCCACATTATTCACTAGGTGATCTATTTATATGTCCTCATCTTTAGTCGGAATCACACGTTGATGCAATGTTTGAGCATCTCTGGCTTCCTCGTAGTTCATCTGCGACATCATAAACTGTAGACGCACAACTGATACCGAGTGCGCAATGTCATAAACGAGTAGATACAAAGGAATGTGAGATATAGATTTCAAGCAAAACCAATGCCGTACGATAAGGAATGAAAGAGATGATATTGTTCCTAAACTTCATATCCTCTAATAGATAAGTACAGACGTCTCCGTACTAATCCTCTAGACTCTACTAAGCTTGCTCGTGAATCGTGAGACCTAGGAAACCTAGTGCTCCGATACCAACTGTCACGACCCAAAATTTTTCACCGACGGGACCGTGATGGCGCCTAACATTTCACATGCTAGGCAAGACAATGTTAGAAAATCATTAAACCAATTACTTATTCCCATTCAGTAATTAACAATAATTAGTTAATATGAAGTATAATAGGTGCGAAATATCATAAAACTGTATAAATCACTACTACCTGGATCTGGAGTCACAGTTCACGAGCATTCTAGAATTTACTACAAGTAATAATCTGAAAGAAATACAACTGTCTGAATGAAAGAAACAGTGGAACATAAAATATAGGCGGGAACTTCAAGGTCTGTGAATGCCGACAGATCTTCCTTGAGTCTCTGGACAACGGACCAATAGCAAAATCTCGATCAACCTAAGCGAGTATCAAGCCTTCACAGAAAGTGCAAAGTGCAGCATCAATACAACCGACCCCATGTACTGGTAAGTGTCGAGCCTAACCTCGGCGAAGTAGTGACTAGGCTAGGACAAGACACCAACATATAACCTGAACAATATAATCATGCTAGTGGCAACAACAGTAAATAAACAAATAACGTAGAAATAATGGGAAGGGAACATACAGTGGGGGAATACAACATAAAGAGTGAGAATAATGAAAGGACAAAATTAAACGGAAAATCCTTAAATGAATTGAGCAATTAAAAACAACAAGGAAAACTACATGGCATTACCCTTCGTGCTTTTACTCTCAACCTCACCAAATAATAAATAAAAATGCAAGGCATCACCCTTCGTGCTTTTAATCTCAATATCACCATAAAATAAATAGAAACGATACGGCATCACCCTTCGTGCATTAACACTCACAATATAAATAATTCATGCACAGCATCACCCTTCGTGCATTAACACTCATAATATAAATAATTCATGCACGGCATCACCCTTCGTGCTTTACACTCTTCCTCACAATATAACTAAATCATGCACGACATCACCCTTCGTACTTTACACTCTTCCTCACAATTCACAGAATCAATAACAACAGATTAAGAGAAGTTTCACAAAGAAATCAATATTTCATCAATGATTACTTTCACAATTTAAAATCACAACCTCGAACCAATATTCACAATTTTATCAACCTTGGTAGAACTGGATACAAGTCTCCTAATATTTCGACAACAATAATAAGTATGGATAACAAGATTTAAGACTACAAATTTGCAAGAATGGAATTTCACTCACATGCTATGACTCAACCACAATGCATAGATGCTCGCCACGTCAACTATACATCGTATTCAATAGCAAAACACGTAGCAAATACTCACACAATATCTAATCCCTCAAGCCAAAGTTAGACACAACACTTATCTTGCTCCAAATGCCACTTAATTGTCAATCACAGTTTTTCCTTTGGAATTCACCTCCAAACCACTCATATCTATCATAATTAGTTTAATATCATCAATTATCGCTAGAGGAATCAACTTTAATGCATAATTACAGTTTTCCTAAGTTTTCCCAACAAAAGTCAAAAACCGACCTCGGGCCCACTTGGTTAAAACCCGAGGTTCAAACCAAAATCTATTTACCCATTCACCCCCGGTCCCGAATATATAATTGGTTTGGAATCCGACTTCAAATTGAGGTCTAAATCCCCAAATTTTGAAATTCCTAAGTTCTACCCAAAAATCCATAATTTCGCCATAAAAATTCTAGATTCTAGGTTGAAATCTTGTTATAAGATGTAAAAGATTGAAAGAAAAGAGTTAGGAATCACTTACCTATGATTTGGGGAAGATTTGGTCTTTGAAAAATCGCCTCTTAAGGTTTAGGGTTTTGAAAATATGAAGAATGAATGAAAAATCCCATCTAAGTCCCTTTTACTCAGTTGCAGGTGTCGCAATTGCGACCCGAGCTTCGCAAATGCGAAGGAACAATCGCAATTGTGATGCCCTTCACAATCCCGTTGCCTTCGCAAATGCGAGAAAAGTGTCACATTTGCGACCACTGAACCTCACAAATGTGAGTAGATGTTCGCATTTGCGAACCTGCCCTTCCCAGACTCCCTTCGCAATTGGTAACCTCGCAAATGCGAGAACTGCTGGCATAGGCTTCTGTTCACAATTGCGATGAAAGCCTTGCAATTGCAGACCCTGTTATGTTCGCATTTGCGATGCCTCATCTTGCAATTGCGAGATCAGAGGCCTGCAACAGGTTCAGTTATACCATCAAAAGTTTCCAAGTTCAAAACATCATGTGGCCTATCCGAAACTCACCCGAGCCCTCAGAGCTCCCAACCAAACATGCACACAAGTCTAAAAACATCATACGAACTTGCTCGCGCGATCAAATCGTCAAAATAATACCTAGAACTACGAATTTAGCACCAAATCAAATGTAATTCTGAAGAACACTTTCAAATTTTTATCTTCTCAACTGGGCGTCCGAATCATGTCAAATCAACTCCGTTTCTCACCAAATTTCATAGACATGACTTATATATTATATTAAACTTGTACCGGGATCCGGAATCAGAATACGAACCCGATACTAACAATGCCAAATATTAATCAATTCTTAAAAACTAATAATTTCCAAACTTTTAATTTTCATCAAAAATTCATAACTCAAGTTAGGGACCTCCGAATTCGATTCCGGACATACGCCCAGGTCCATAATTCGATACAGACCTACCGGGACCATCAAAGCATGGATCCATGCCAGTCAGCTAAAATCAACTTTTAAGGCAAAAATTCTTATTTTTATTAGTTTTCAAAATAAAAGGTTTCCGAAAACTTGCCCGGACTGCACACGTAAATCGAGAAAGGTAAAAATGAGATTTTTAAGGCTTAAAAGCGCAGATTCAAGTTCTAAAACATAAGATGACCTTTTGGGTCATCACATATGAGCTTCTACCATAATTGCCCTTGGAAGATCTTCTACATTAGGAACGCATAAGCGGCCATCAAGTCTCATCACACCATTCTCGTCAAGTGCAAAATTCTTAATCTTGCCACTGAGGACACCTTCCTTGAGCTTCAGCAAGCTAGGGTCATCAAATTATTTGGCTTTAACTTGCTCTACTAAAGTAGAATTAGTACACATACTTGCTATCAACCTTCCAACATACTTCTCATCGAGACAAACCCCTTGGCTAGCTATTTGTTGGGCTTCCTTAACTATTGGACGTTCTACCACACACAACCTAGTCAAACTCTCATGAATCTTCTGCTCAGAGCATCAGCAACCACATTCGCTTTGCCGGGATGGTAAAGGATATTACAATCATAATCATTAAGCAAGTCCAACCACCTGCGTTGTCTCAGATTCAACTCTCTCTTCTTGAATATATACTGGAAACTTTTGTGATCTGTATAAATGTCACAGTGCTCTCCATAAAGGTAGTGACGCCATATTTTTAGATAAAAACTAACTTCTTCTAGCTGAAGATTGTGGGTAGGATAATTTCTCTCATGATTCTTCAACTGCCTAGAAGCATAAGAAATTACCTTGTCATTCTGCATAAGAACATATCCTAATCCTACTCTAGAAGCATTACAATAGATCACAAATTTACCTGTAGGGGTATGTAGAGTCAGGATTGGGGTTGTAGTCAACCTATTCTTTAGTTCTTGAAAACTTTTCTCACAAGCTTCAGACCATTGGAAATTCACATTCTTCTGAGTTAACTTTGTCAACGGGGAAACTACTGAAGAGAACCCTTCTACAAAATGACGATAGTAACCTACCAACCCTAGAAAAGTGAGAATCTATAGGGGTCGTCGGCCTAGGCCAACTCTTAACTGCTTCTATTTTCTCTAGATCTACTCTAATGCCTTCTTTAGAGACCACGTGTCCCAAAAATGTAACTGTATAGAGCCAAAATTTACATTTGAAAATTTTGACATAAAGCTGATGGTCCTTGAGTATTTCAAGAACTGTTCTCAAGTGATTCTCATGCTCTTTCTGGCTATAGGAATATACTAAAATATCATCGATAAATACTATGACAAAGGTATCTAAGAAAGGCTTGAAGACTCTGTTCATTAAGTCCATAAAAGTTGTTGGTGTATTGGTCAACCCAAAGGGCATTACTAAAATTTCATAGTGACTGTACCGAGAGACATCTAGGAGAAAGTTGAACCAGGATCAACTAATACATAAGCAAGGTGACCACAAATCGAGAGAATACTTGTAATAACTCTGTTAGACGCCTCAGCATTCTGCCTGTATAGAACTTTATATAATCTAGCTGGTCCGCCTCCTCCCTGAGCTTCACCTTATTGGCACCACGCGCATTCTGAGTATTAGATGCCCGAATTAGAGGAGGTGAAACTATAGAATTACCCATAGATGTTGCCTATCTGGTTGGAGTTTTCCCCAAAGCTTTCCAAGCAGAGGACAATCTCTCTTAATTTGACCCGGAACATGGTAGTAGAAACAACCTTTCTAACCCAAAAGGCATTCCCCTGGATGTCTTTTACTGCACGAAGGACATATAGGATAGGAGAACCGAGGTTGGCCCTTACTAGTTGAAATTTGCCCCTGAGGGCCTGACCCTTACTCTGCTGGCCATGTCTGAGTGGAAATGGATAAGGAGATGAGTGAGTCGTTGATCGAATGTGAGCTGAATGATTCATATTCTTACCCCAACTGAAAATCCACTATAAATACATGTTGTTCTAGTTTCTTGCTGTTATATCTAGCTTCCCTGGCAATTTTATCAAAAGCCTCCTTACGCGTAGCGATATTGACAACTCGAAGATAAGTCTTGTCATCCTGATGTGAAGTCATATCTTTTGCCATATGTGGATTCAAGCCTCCAATGAACCTTCTCACTTTTTCTCTCTCTGTCGGTATCAAATTAGGTGTATACTCTGCCAATTTTTTAAATTCCATCTCATATTCAGTCACTGATATGGTACCCTATTTAAGATGTTCGAACTGACATCAGAGCTCATCCATCCGACTGCTAGGCAAAAACTTGGCCCCGAAAGCTTCTTTGAACTAAGGCCAAGTAAGTGGTGGTAATATAGAATCTCTGGCCTTCTTGTAACCTCTCCACCATTGTCCTGCTGCACCCTTCAATCGAAACTCAATCAATTCTGTGGCTTGTGTTTCAAGACAACCTAAAGAAAAACCATTTCCTATATCTCTTCCAAAAATAACATTGGTTCATTTGGTTTATCGGTACCATTATAAGTAGGAGGGTTTAATTTCATAAAGGCATGTGGATCAATTTTTCCTGTTGGTAACTGCACTGTCTGGGCAATATTTGCAGGGACAACTGGTGGTGGTACCTTGAGTAGAGCTTGGAAATCATCTCCTATAACCTCTTCATCTGAATCATAAGGGTCCTGAGGAGGAGCATGAACAGGTGCAGCCCGTCCACCCGTCAGAGGGGCTAGGGACTCCAGAAAGTCCAAAATTCTGTCAATTCGATTATCATGCTAATGTGGTGGTACCCGATCATTAACAACCTATAAAGGTTGAGCTTGTGCTTATCTTTTGGCCCTACCACGAGCCTGATTACCTCTGGCATTTCCATCTCTACCCCTAGCATTTTGACCTATACCTCTACCTCTTCCATGTCCTCTAACTATAACTGGTGCTATTAGTGAGGATTGCACCTCTGGTTCTGCTTCTTCATGATTAGCAGCTGATATCTCAACATTGTTAGCATCAGAGGATGAAGTTGATCTTGTTCTAACCATCTTGTTTGTGCTGATATCTCAACATTGTTAGCATCTGAAACGTTTAGCTCTAATGCACGATAGAAGAATCAAAGGAGAGAAAAAAAGAAAACAAATTCCTAACATGTCCTGCAGCCTCCCAAATATAAGTATGGTGCACAACATACGCATATTTGAGACTCTGCTAGACACGACTCATGACTCCCTAGAACTCCGCAAACCTGACTGCTCTGATACCAACTTGTCACGCCCCCAAACTGGGGTGGGACATGATTGACACTCAACCCTTACCACTCGTTGAGTGAACCCTGTAATATTTGTATCAAACTTCAAGTTCAATAGCAAAGAAACTAACATGCTTAAATATTAATTATAATCAGATTTGCAGTTCTTACACTGACTAATAAAATATAATAAATAAAGGATAAATCCCAAAATATTTTAATACTGACCCACTAACAATTCATGAGCCTCTAGAATCTAAAAAACCAAATCTAAAATACATAGCCTACGGGGGCATCCCCCAGAAATAAAATAAATGTAAAAAAAAGTTATAAATAATAGTCTGAAAAGGGTCCGCTACCACTGCGATGAATCAACAGAGTCTGTGAACTGAATCTAGAATATATCCTCTAGCCCTCGTTACCTGCCACACGACGTAGCAGGCCCAAACGGGCTAAGTACTACCTAGTAAGTCTCATAGGCTACCTCTTAAAAAGGCGGAGCGAGACCTTCTGGAAAATATAAGAAAGAAAAAGGATGTACGGAAAATCATATAAAAATTTGGAAACTGAAACTGTAAGCTAAACTGTAAGCTAAAACTGAAACTTAACGTAGAAATTGAGCCCATAACTGATATCTGAAATAGAAACTGAGTTATATATATTTTAAGATATAACTTTGCAAAGTTAATTGTTATGCATAATGGACTTGCGTACGTGAGCATCTGGGAACACGTACGGGGGAGTGTCGGCTTATCTCCGCAACAAACAGTTGGCACCTGCGGAATACGTACGGGGGAGCGTCGGCCTATCTCCCCAACAAATAGTTGGCACCTGCGAGCGTGGGGTAGGTAACCCTGACATCATGGCACTCATGCTGGGGGAGGTTGGCCACTTCTCCCTACTGAATGTGAATATCACAATTAAAGGCACATAATAATTGGTAATACACATAATCATTTATTTATGTCACAAATAATGTCGTACTGAATAAGAATAAGTGAACTGAGCATTGGATCACGAGAAGACATGACTTAGCTTTAACTAACATATGGAGCACAAGGGTTATAATGGAATTCCCTACTAGGAAAGTAAACCTCAACTCACCTCAATTATAAGCTCAACTTTGCCTCCATGTATCTTCGAGGCAATCCCAAGTCACCAATTTCTCTAACTACATGACAATTGGGTTCAACTTAAATTAATACATGTCCAAAGAATACAACTATATACATGTCCCACTTAGTTTCTAAAATACTAATTAGTCCGTAATAACTCAATAAATCGATTTGTAATATTTAATCCCACAACTCATTAAAACAAGCTATAATTACGAAGTTTTCTATTATTTGTTTTCTTCCAAACTTCATCACTGCCCATCAATGGGTAATCATGATTCTAATAATAAATTCATAGTAATACATCCAGGCTCTTACTATATTGTAATAACATTTTTGAATAAATCCCAAACATTTAAAATCCTTTAATATTTTTTAAAAGAAAATCCAAATCACAAAATCCTGCCCATATCTCAATCGATAGTAGATAAACAATTTTTACTAGAGAAGAGTATATGAGTACCTACGAATGAGAGTCAAGAAGTTGCAGACTTGCGGTGAACAAGCTTGAGAAAATAGAAATTTTGTTTAGATTCTTTCTTGAAAGTAGCCAGCAAAAGAGGCATACAATTGTCACTGATTTAGTGGACTTATTTTTCTTAAAGTTTTCACTAGTGGGTACGTGGGACATAGCTAAATAATTGCCCAACCTTTTCTTTCTTTCTAGTTGTTTACTTGACTTCTCTCACCCTATTTTAAACTAATATATAAGCTACTTATCCTTCATTACACTAGTTAATAAGAAATTATTCAATACACTCGGATATTAAAAAATTTTAGCAACTTTGTTTTCCAACTAAAAGTGAGGTAACTTAGTTTATTATTAAGTATCCATCCTACCATATTAGTTCATATCTTATACGCATATTATCCCAAATACTTCGCTTAAACCGTGCAAGTCCTTATACTCTTCGAGCACTTTAATTACGTTATGAACTCCAAGATTATTAAAATTTTAAGCTAGAAAATTATGGGGCTTTACAACGACAACAATATCCAAGGCTTCTATATGATCGGCCTCAAACACTGGGGGGCATCACCCTCGGATAATGACTTTAGCAAGGAAAGACACTTTGTGATCGAATAGTCTCGACTCGATCGATAGGATTCACTGTAAGGGCCAAACGATCGAATGAACCGTGCCCACATAGACTGCTCGAGCCCTGACATAAATTTTGTACACATGTGTAATCGTATATATTGCGCATAGAAATAGAAAGATGTTTTTACCTTGCGGATAAATATCTTGTCCCTTAAAAATCTTTTCCTCTTAAGAAAATTCCTATATTCGATCCCCTAAAGATATCAAGACCAAGGGCCGCCTTTATCCGGGTTCAAAGGATTGATCTTACTCGGGGACTACCATCCAAATAAAAACTCGGACGGCCCGTGCTATCATAGCCGGAGACATATGACCTTAAAGGCCCATCCCCATTCGGGGACTATTATATTAGGCATGCCCGGATAACTCGGGGCAACAAGACCACTAGGAAACACCCGAACTAAAAAGGCTACGACCATATTAAAATGATTTGGAGACATCCGAGACCCGTAACAAAAAATAAGGCCTTCAAAATTTCTAAATCGGTTCAAAAGGCTATCCTCGACAAATTATCATCTAAACAGTTCTAAGTATTTTGGGGAAAGCTTCCGTTCATACCGAGCCCCCACGAATCAAAAACGAAATAATATCAAAAGAAAGGCATGTTCGAACCTCCGAACAAGACCTAATTATTACATACTAAGGCATTTCGATCTTTGCAAACATAAAGAATAAAGCGAAGGAAAACAAACTTAGAAACTGTCGAAGGGAAAAAAGAAGCCTCCTTAACAAAAAGTACAAAGTACAAAAATACAAAAACATTGGAAGGGTCCAAATGCCAAACGGCCTTGGCAAAAAGTACAAAAGTACAAAAATACAAAAACAAAGGAAAATGTGCAAGGCACTTAAATGGCCTGGTCTTCACCGGAGCCCGCCTTGTCGCCAGGGCCTTCAGAGTCCCATCCACCCTCGGATCTGCTCGAACCCTTGGAGTCTTCTTCATCCTCGGGATACGCCAACTTCTTGGCTTCGTCTTCGAGTCCCTTAGCACTCTCAATCTCAGCCGATAAGTCAAAACCCAGAGCATGAATTTTCTCGAGGACCTCTCTCCGGGATTGCCGCTTTACATGCTTGACGATATCTTTCAGTCGATCCTGGGCCGCCTCAGCATTGGCCTTATATTGATCCACCATCTTGTCAGCATCATCTTTGACCACTGCAACCACCGACTTGTCTGTTTTGAGCTCCTTGGCAAGAGTTTCTCGACCGGAGACGACCGAGCTTAGGTGAGACTGGAGCTTCTCAACTTTTTAGGTCCGCACCTCAGCCTTTTCCTTTGACGCCTGAAGCTAGACCTCTGCCAGAGTTAACTACGCCCGAGCAGTCTCCTTTTCCGAGGCCAGGCGATCCATCCCGCCTCTCCATTCTTCGGCCTTGGCCTTAACTGAATCCATCTCAGCTCTGAGTTGGTCGATCCAATCGATCTTCTGTTGGACCTGCGAATTCCGGCCATTAGTCACCGTGTCTATCTCATTGTCACTAACTTGAAATATTTTTACCTTTTTAACCAGGTTAGCATGATCCTTCCAAGCCACCTCCATCTCAACTCAGAGGCTCTTAGCCTTCCCTTCATGCTGCTCGCTGAGGAGTTTGTAAGTATCTATCTTCTCAGTGAACCCTCGGACCTCGGCTTCAAGCTGGTTTACCTCATCCCAATATCGGTCATGATCCACATTCATCTTAGCTTGGCAGGCAGGGCGCATCTACCTCATTCATCTTGGCTTTGAATTCCTTGGTCACCAGACACCGAAGGTAACTGGCCACTCCTACGGGGACGGAGAGGACTCAGGCATCCTTCGGAATGGAGATGACGATTGATCACTTCCGGTCAGGAGCCACACTCGGAGCTGGGAACCGGTTGATCAGTTTGAGGCTTGAGGAAGGCCAACTTTCTCCCAAAGATGGACTCTTCTTTGGCACCTCTAAGTCACCCAATCCGGTGGCGGTAGAATCCACGCCATCAAAACAATCGCGGAAGGGTCATTCATCCCATGGGCCCTCTTATTGAGGAGTTCTTTCACCGTTTGGACCTCGTTATACATGGACTCGGTGAAAGAGGGTGACTCGGTGGTGTCTATCACATTGAGTACATCCTTCGGGGCATTACCCACATCCCAGGAAGCCTCGGCCATGGCCACAGCCTCCTCGTCGGCCTCCCTAGCTTGAGGCAAATTGGACTTGCCTCTCTCTGGTTCGGAGGCCCCTTCCCCTCGAGCTGCGACGACATGCGGGCCACCAAATCAAAGGCTTCTCCTTCTTCTTTGGATTCGTCCCTCAGCCGATAGAGTGAATCCGAGGATGGTGCTCGAGCGTTGGTACCTTCTTTAGACTTGCGCACAAGCCTTCTTCTTATTTTCTTCTTCTCCGAGCTCGAAGAACTCAGAGCCCTTTTTCTTTTCTTCTATTCCGCTTGTCTCGGAGCAGGGAACTCAGTAGGTAAGTCCTCGCTACCGGCTGGAGGCCTCAATTTGGCATCCTTGGATAAACCTACAAAAAGAAGTAAAGGGAGTAAGGACTTAATGATAAAAGAGGAATCCAAATGTTACCTACTCAGGAAAGGAGTCTCACCATGGGAACGAGCCTCCTAACGGCCCTTCGAGAGATTTCTCCATGAGCGCTCGGAGTAGAGCATCTATAATACGATACCCTTAATCCACTCCTTGAGTCGAGGGACAATATTCGGGACCCGAGCGACGGTTGCACCACCACAAAACACCGATAAGAAAGAAGGAAATAAGTATAAAATTGACTTTCAAAAATAAAATTATACTTACGTGATGTATTCCACTTCTCATAGAATGGCATACGCTCAGCTGGGATCAGGTCCTAAGTCCTCACTTGGACAAAACAACCTTGCCAGCCCCGATCCCGATCTTCATCAATACTCAAGAACGGGGCTTTGCTGGCTCGGCGCACGAGCTTTATCAGCCCCCCAGAAGATTCGGGGACTGTACAAGCGTAGAAGATGGTCGATGGTGAATGAGCACCCATCGATTCTACTCATAAAGAACCGGAGGAGGATCACACGATCCTCCAGAGCGAAGGATAAATCTGACCGAGGCATACCTCGTACCTCTTGCAGAAATCAATGATGAACAGATTCATCAGGCCCAATGTAAAGGGATAAGTGTTAACACTTTGATATCCCTCGACATGGGTGGTGATGGCTTTGTCGGAGTCAGGGATCACTATGCCCGTACCGGCCTACTTTCACTCTTTTCGGACCATAAGGAGGTCTTCTTCACTAATCGAGCATATGTATCTCGAGACCTCCTCGCATCGGCCTTTGTACAGATGAAGGTTTTTCAACCTTGAAATTGGCGTTGACCGAGCATCCTCCAGGGATGAACATTTTCAAAGGGGGTTCCGGTACTAGTTCATCGACGGCAGTACGCGAAATAGTTTCTTCGGCCTCAGTAGCCGGTCACGAAGTAGAAGGGTTTTTTTGGGGAACGTTTTGAAGTATTTGACATTTATTTAAAAAAAGGAGGAAAAATAGAGGAACAGAGGAAGTTGAAGGAGTGCACTTGTTGGCTTGAGATGGAGATGGACAAGAGTTCTTGCAAAGGATCTCAAATAACAAGAGTATAACTACTAGAAAGTATTGAAATTTCAAAGGTACGAGGGTAGATATTTTGGATGTAATGTTAAAATGAACAAATGAAGAGGTATTTATAGTATTTCAGCGGCGGTTCGCATCCAGGAATGGCCGACCGGAGGTTGACATGCATTTAATGCCATTAAGACTTGACTGGCGAGACGTTTCGTTTGTTTTGTCATTTCTGTCACGGTGTATCGAAGTAAGAATCGAAAGCTCATGTCGTTTCTCGTCGTCTACTCTCCGAAAAATAAGGGTACTATCTGTATACGATCAAAATCGAGCTCACCTACGACATGGTAGGCCAGGCTTGAAACATGGCAATAAAGGACTGAAGATCAACCCCAAGTCTCATCGGGCTAGAACCCAGGGGAAGAACGCGTGCCTTCGAGAATATCGATGTCGTGATCCCGGAATTGGTCCTAGCCTCGAACGAGCTCGAAGAAACTTTATTAGCATAGCCATCAGAAGACTGAAATATCCGTGACCGGTCGGATATTATGGCGGAAATCTTGGCACGTATCAATAAGGAACCGACAATTAGTAAATCAAGAGATTTCTTTACCTTTTATAGAATTATACCTAAAGTAGGACTCCTCTACTATATAAAGGGGGTATGATAATTTATAAAATAGATTGTAACACGCATTCCAAGGTAATATATCATTAACTTTTCCATTATTAGTTATTTTTCTTTAGTTCTCTAATGTTTGTTGTTACGATCTCGAATCGAGGGCAAACATTTCACTGAGGCTTAAATCTTCTTCCTTGTGTGGTTTGAGTTTACTTCATCCTTATCTGTTTAATTTATCTTTATTTACTACTCTGTGTCAAATAAATTCGCATATCCTTAAAACCACTTATAAATTTAATTGTTATCCGATTTTGAGGATAAACAATTATTTTTCTCCAGATTAGCTAGATCTTGAGACCTTTACCCCATTGTTTGTGGTATAATAAAGGTTACAATTTGTTATAAATAATCTTGGAATTGCTAATACCAAAATCAAATATTTCGTCCAATATATCATAACATAAATCACCACTTGGTTTAGTTAAAATTATTTTTGGAAAGTTTAAATAAATTGAGTCAAAAGAAACTTCTTGATGAGTCAATAAAGCTTAAACCTTCTTAATGATTTGCTAAGTCTAGAAAAAAATGAACAGATAATGTGTGTATTGTACTACACGTTTAGAAATCACCTATGTGAGTGTGAAGTATAAACTGCTTCAAGGGGAATGAAAGTAAAGGCCCATTATCTAAGCACTCATGAAACCAGGCGGTGTTCATGGATGTAACGAACAAAACCGTGAGAACCATAGATGGTTAAGGGTTGATTGTGTGACTTATGTTGTCTAGGTATACAACAAAGCTCGACGGTTCAAAGATATCAATTATACTGATTGACCGAGTATATCCGATATAAGTTTACTACGAAAAGTTCAAAGGAAAACCTACTTAACCAGATGCAATTAATCCTTGCATGTAAATCACACACTCGTCCATGCATTTCTTTGTCTTATAGACATATTCCATTCATGTTGGGGATTGTTGAGATAGAAGTTTGGTGAATGGAAAATAGAGGAAAGAAATGAGAAGGGAAATTGAGCTCCCTTATGCTTTGGAAAGAGCAGTTGTCCCTCATTGTTGGTGGAAAGAAAAGGGAATGTGCTTATATTGAGAAATCACTTCCCTTGATGTTAGATGGGCTAGAAATAAAGTAAGCCTCACGTCGTCGTCGTCATCGCTCGCTCGACTTCGGCTTCGAATTTGGTCAACGATTGATTGATGAATTCTTTTGGACAAAATTTCTTTCAAGTATTTAATTAATTAACAGAAAGTCTACCCGGAATAACACAGGACCCGTGACGCGATGCGACCCGGTCCGTTTCTTTCCCGAATTATTTTAAGTTATTTTCCCAGAATATTTTGAACGTTTTCGCTTGTCCATCAGCCATGGCTGTTTCTGAAAGGTTGCAAACTTTTCAGAAATAGTGCCAAAATGACTATAAATATGCCTTGATCCCAGAATCTTTCCTTACAAAATTTTCTGAACTTCTTCTCCTTCTTCTGCACAAGTAAATTCCAGTGTGATTTACAGTCATTAAGTGGTTCGCCGTTCACCAGCGTTTTTGGTACCAATACTTTGGTATGTTAAATCGTTCTATCATGGGAGGATAATATTCCAACACCTCGGGTACTTGAGGGAAATAATTTCCTTAAGGACACATTGTGCATTCAGTAAGCTCGATTTCATTCCGAAATTTATTTTCAGATTATATTTAATTGTTTCAAGATTTAGCTTTACTTTTGATGTTCTGTTTCTGTTTTTTGTTACAGAAATAAATTGTTTCGTTATATTATAGTATTACAGTTTGACTAACACGGTCAGGAAGTCGGTTCCGAAGATGAGGTTAAGATCAGAGGCGAGAGCCGAGGGAGGGGGTTAAAGGCTGGGGCTGGGGTTAGGGCTGCTTATCGGGCAGATTGGGCGGGTATTTACGCTTAATGGTTCGGCTTATTGGTTATGATCTTGTAAATATACTAATCTATTAGCCATCCAATAAGATATCAGGCAGATAGGTATCAGATTAATGATTATCGGGTTCGTTTATCGGCTAAATCGAATAGACAATAAAAATTACATAAGTAAGCTAGTAAACAATAGAGAGACGATCCAATCTCAACCACACTCTAGTAGGCTAATGAAGCTCTTATTGTTAATGGGAGTTTCTTCTTTTTTAATTTTTGTAAAATAAGCAAGCTAAAATACAATGAAGATCCTTAGCCAGTAATGAAGTACATGCTGATCAGGAATGGATTAGACACAAAGGTTGAGAAGCCAAGGAATAAGATGAAGGAGCAGAAGAATAGATCCAAGAAAGTACGCGGTGTCAAGAAGACAAAGGTAGGAGATGCTAAGAAGAAATGATCTTCAAGGAACGATGCCCTTAAACCAAATGCAGAAAATGTTTGCCGTATTTTTTATGTTTCTCTAGACATTTATATTGAATCCTTTCAATTTTGGTTTAGTCACGCACATTAAATTTGCATGTTTATGTGCTAGTTCTTCTAAACCTAGAGAATTTGGGATTATAGCATTTTTCTTAACATTTTCTGTTTCTTAATTACCATATCAAATGTTTCGACACGGAAAAAAAAATAGTAATGGAAATCCAGTTAACATAAATTATGAACATAGTTTTGCTTTGGTAACTAAGTTAAATGATTCATTTGAACAGAAATGTATCGAGAACTATCTAGATCTGTCTAGTCCCACCCTAAAAACAAGTTATGATAACATTGAAGTTGCTTCATAGTGGTAAAAATATAAATATAATAGTTCTAAACGGATTAACGATTTATCCGATAATGAAATTGAATAATTGTTCAATCCGTTCACCAATCGTTACTCCGATAACTCGATGCCAATAAGCCAATAAACTACTTTTACGGTTCGGTTAAAAGTTACGATTCGATTTTGAACAACCCTAATGAGGTCGAGGTAGGTGGTGAGAGTAGATGGATTGAGGTGGGCTGGAGCACCGAGGAATCCAGGTGAAATCTTGGACTAAAATACTGTGCATGATTGGCATGAACTGGTACCCGAGTTAGACAATATAGTCAAGGGGGCCAAGGGCGGACGAGAGTCGAGGCTCACTACTAGAAATTCGCTAAAAACCGACCAAAACAACCGACCAAAGTTGGTCGGTTATGGCCAATTACCGACCAAAACGCGACCATTACGGTGTGGACGGTGTTTTGATGGTCGGAATGGCTTACCGACCAAAGTTGGTCGGAAATTACCGACCAAAGTTGGTCGAAAATTACCGACCAACTTTGGTCGGTAGCTTAAAACGACCATTTGACAAGTTTAATTACTTACCGACCAACTTTGGTCGGAAACATATTTTATTAATTTAATTTTACCGATCAAAGTTGGTCGGTTTAACTAAATTATATTTTTTTATTAATTATTAAAATTAAAAAAAAATGACCAACTTTGGTTGGTAATTGAAAATATATATATTTTTAAAATAATTTATTGGTATGCTGGCAGGTGGTGTAATCTCAACAGTGCAGGAAAAATACCGACCAAAGTTGGTCGGTAATGTTGAATTCTGGGAATTCAATGTTCATTAACCTACCAACTTTGGTTGGTATTTTGAAATAATTGTTTTTATTATTAAAAACCGACCAACTTTGGTCGGTTTTTCTGGGTTTAATTTTGACATAAAATGCCTGTTTTGGCAGCTACACCACCTGCCAGCATACCAATACACCTAATAACAACAACAACACAACAACAACAACAACAACAACAATAACAACACAACAACAACAACCAAAACATTCAATAAATACTTTAAAACTAACAAATTAAAGTTCAATTGAACATAAAAATCCAAAACCAAGTTAAAACTAATTACAACTAGTTCAAAACTGGTTCTATTTGTCTAGTTCAAAGTATATAAAAGTCAAGGGGTATTTTCTACAATATCATCATCACCGTCTGATGAACTTTCATTTACAAGACGATATAGAGAACGGTCTTGTGGAGGACGGGAAGTACGATCACGGGGAGGACGGGAGGAACGATCACGAGCAGGACGGGAGGAACGATCACGTGGAGGTCGACCCTCTGGAGATGACTCACGATATCGGGGCAATGGAAAAGCTCCACTAGATAGGAGAGTTCTGATCTGAGCTTGCATGCCAAGGAATTGAGCATCTCTAAGCCTTTCTCTTTCCTTGGCCGCTTCTAGCTCTGATGTGAGCTTTGTCACTGTCTCCCGCATAGCGGAGAGGCTCTCCCTATTAAGTTGATCGCCTTGCGAGGAAGTCCCTATTCCTCGCATTCCACACTTATAGCGATGGAAGTTTTTAGTAGGAAGCCCGTATACCTTCCCCCATTTTGGACTGCCAACAAACTCCAACCATATTCTTTCAGCATCCTCGTCCGAAGGTTGGGTTGGTTCACCCGATTCACCAGCTGGATGACTACGGATGAATTCCTCCACATTACTTTGGTAGTGACCCTATATTATTTTAAATTAAATCAATATTTCAATTTTTTTTATAAAAGTAAATTATAATACTTAAAGAAAATTGAAAGCTTACATATGCAGTCGAGGCCCGGTCCTCGACCCACCTATCTTGATCCCCCTCTTTCTTCTTCTTCTTCACAACATGTGTCTCCTTGAATAGCTCATCATGACTCATTGGACGCCCATACTTCTTTTCCTGAAAACAAATTAATTTAGTTAATAAACAGAATAGATATACTTAAAAAAGTAAAATAATTTAAGCAATTACGTACCAGTCTTCTTTTTATTGTCCCTAGGCTGATCGCACCTCCAGTGTGCAAGGAGCCTCCCTTCTCGGATGCGCGAGCTTTCTTTCCTTTTTCGCTCCTCTCTAAGAACTATGCGATAAGCCATTGCCTTTGCAAATCATTCCACAAATTCTCAAGTAACCAGCCAGGCCTCTTGTTCTTCTTTATAGCATCCGAGAAAGCATCCGCCAATCTCTTACGAGCTTTATGATAAAAATTTGTAGCCACTTCCGCGCTATAGTGGTCTTCCCATACACACTTACTCTTTATTTCAAAAGTTAAATATTAGATGGAAACATCATAAATATAAATTATTAAACTGTTTAAAAGAACATTTATACCTTAAATTGATTGAAAATTTGCTCCTTCAGTGAGAATGGGCAATCAGTCCAAGTCGCATAAGGGCCATCATAAAGCTTTCTGATGGCATTGGTGATTATCTTCGTAGTCTTATTACCCGGCCTGAACCTGTAATTTAACAATAAAAACACATTAATATCTTAGTAAAAATGTTACAAATCAATAGACGCAAAAATAATGAATAACACTTACACAAATCAATATGTAGTCACAGTAAATTTTACATTTTGATAACTAATAAATCAATACTTACTTGAGAAATGGTACAACTTCGGGACAATTTAGCAACACATGAAGTGTAGCTGACTTGTACTCCATATCACTCAAACTTCTCTTTCTATCATCCTTAGAACATCGGCCTGGTTGATTGAATATGGACATTGGTGGATATAATGGATCATTCACACATTCGACCGTGTGCCTATTGGGCCTATTCCTAGAACATGGCACGTTACTCTCAAAATAATAAGAACAAAAATGTGCAGTTTCTTTTGCAAGATAGGCTTCGCATATAGATCCTTCAATCTTATTCCTCTGCTTAACAAATTGTTTGCATTTGCCAATTGTCCTACATAATCTCATGTTAGCCAAGAACATTCAAATAAAATAGAATATTACATCAAACATATAATATTACCTCTCAAAGGGATACATCCATCTGCATTGAACAACCCCTCCAAGTCGTGCCTCGTGTACAAGGTGTATTGGAAGGTGTTCCATCACATCAAAGAAACCACATGGGGATATTTTTTCCATATTACTAGAAATTACACGGATGTTCTGGTCCATCTGAAGTAGGTTTTCTTCCCTTAATGTGGTAGAACACAAGTCTTTGAAAAATAAACTAATCTCTGTGATGGGTTTCCAGATTCTTTCAGGCAAACCACAAAATGCAATAGGCACTAAGGTCTCCATGAAAACATGGCAGTCATGACTTTTCAAATGGCTCAACTTTCCTACCTCCATATCTACTTTTTTTCCAAGATTCGACGCATAACCCTCAGGAATCTTCAATTTCGTAACCCGATCACAAATTTGTCATCTTTCCTCCAAAGTGAATGTGTAACTTGCTTTGGGCTTGAACACCTTACCATTGTTTGCTGTCTGCAAGTATAATTCAGGCCACCTGCAATATTCTTGTAAGTCCATTCTAGCCTTCGGGTTATTTTTTGTCTTACCTTTAACATCCATCACTGTGTTGAACAAATTATTAAAATAATTCTTCTCAATATGCATGACATAAAGGTTGTGTCGGAGAAGATTATCCTTCCAATAAGGAAACTCCCAAAATATACTCTGTTTCATCCAATTATTATTAACACCATATCCAGGGAATCTATAAGGTGGAGACTCAGTAACTTTACTGAAGTTCTGGACCCTCTCCCAAATTTCCTCACCTGAAAGTACCGGAGGTGGAGAATCATATTCCACTTTATTCTTTTTGAATGCATTTTCATCCTTCTAAACTCATGATCATCAGGCAAGAATTGACGGTGGCAATCAAACCATGATTGCTTTCGGCCATGTTTCAAAGTGAACGCTTTACTATTTTCCATGAAGTAAGGACAAGCTAGCTTCCCAACAGTCATCCAGCCAGACAACATTCCATACGCAGGAAAATCATTAATAGTCCACATTAAATTAGCACGCAAATTGAAATTCTGATTGGTTGATATGTCATATGTTTCAACACCATCATACCACAATTGTTTTAGCTCATCAATCAAAGGTTGCAAATATACATCAATAAAACTTTTCGGATTACGTGGATCGGGGATAATACAATTTAAGAATATATATGGACTAGTCATACACAACTCAGGTGGTAGATTATAAGGTGTAAGAAAGACAGGCCAACATAAATATGGTGTCGCAGATATAGAAAAAGGCGTGAAGCCATCCGCACACAGACCTAACCGAATGCTCCTTGGTTCACTAGCAAAAATCTGGATATGTCCTATCAAAGTGCTTCCAAACTTCTCCATCTGAAGGATGACACATAACACCAGGTGGTCTTCTATTTTCAAAGTGCCATCTCATATGAGGAGCAGAACTCATCGACGCATATAACCTCTTTAACCTAGGTATAAGAGGTAAATAATGCATCGCCTTGACAGCGACCATATTCCCGCTGGAAAGCCTCTTGAAACGAGGCTTTTCGCAAAATTTACAACTGTCTAAAGTTGCATCATCTTTATAATATAACATCCAACCATCTTCACAACAATCAATTATCATTGACGAAAGTCTTAACTTAGAAACCAATTTCCCTGCCTTATAGAAATCACCAGGTAAGTTGATATTAGGGTCAACTAATTCACTCATAAGGTCAATGAAAGAGTCCATGGCTGCTTGAGAAATATTTCAATTAGATTTGATACTTAGTAATCTAACTGCAACAGACAGCTCAGAGTGCGGACTTCCTTCACGTAGTGGACGACTAGCTTCCTCTAACTGTTCATAAAAATTTTTTGCTCATTATTAGGAGTTTGTTCAACATTTTCATTGGGCTTTCCCCCGAAGTGCATCCTAAAAGCATCCGCAACCATATCCTGAATTCTAGAATCAAGATTTGTATTCTCCACCGACCTACTACTTTAACCAACAACCATGTTATGAAATATCCCACGGCTACCATCGATCTCTCTATGATTAGTCCACACAAAGTAATTCTCTATAAACCCCTTCCTATAAAGATGAAGCTTAACTTCCTCCGGTTTTTTAAACTTCATACAATCGCACCTGACACAAGGGCACCTAATTACTCCTTCACTTTGGTATGGTGGAAGTGACATTGCATGTCTAATAAAGTCATCAACCCCTTCTACAAAATCCTCCCGCAATCCCCGCCGATTAGGATAATTCCTATTGTACATCCAAGTACGATGTTCCATCTATACAAATAAAACAAGAACAAATTAATTTATTCTACAATTATAAATTAATTATATCTTTTTAGTTAATTCAAGATAATTATTTTTTCCTAATTACACCAATTTATATCCTAAAAGTTCAATTCATATCCAAAAGGTCCAATTCATATCTTAAAAGTTCAATTCATATCCTAAAAGTTCAATTCACAAGAACAAATCCTAAAAACTAAAATTTCAATTCATATCCTACGAGTTTAAACATAAACTAACTAAACTAAAAGAAATTCAACCCATACCCTAAAAGTTCGATTCACAAGAACAAATTAATTTATTCTACAATTATAAATTAATTATATCTTTTTAGTTAATTCAAGATAATTATTTTTTCCTAATTACACCAATTTATATCCTAAAAGTTCAATTCATATCCAAAAGGTCCAATTCATATCTTTAAAGTTCAATTCATATCCTAAAAGTTCAATTCACAAGAACAAATCCTAAAAACTAAAATTTCAATTCATATCCTACGAGTTTAAACATAAACTAACTAAACTAAAAATATTCAACCCATACCCTAAAAGTTCGATTCACAAGAATAAATTAATTTATTCTACAATTATAAATTAATTATATCTTTTTAGTTAATTCAAGATAATTATTTTTTCCTAATTACACCAATTTATATCCTAAAAGTTCAATTCATATCCAAAAGGTCCAATTCATATCTTAAAAGTTCAATTCATATCCTAAAAGTTCAATTCACAAGAACAAATCCTAAAAACTAAAATTTCAATTCATATCCTACGAGTTTAAACATAAACTAACTAAACTAAAAAAATTCAACCCATACCCTAAAAATTCGATTCACAAGAACAAATTAATTTATTCTACAATTATAAATTAATTATATCTTTTTTAGTTAATTCAAGATAATTATTTTTTCCTAATTACACCAATTTATATCCTAAAATTTCAATTCATATCCAAAAGGTCCAATTCATATCTTAAAAGTTCAATTCACATCCTAAAAGTTTAATTCACAAGAACAAATCCTAAAAACTAAAATTTAAATTCATATCCTACGAGTTTAAACATAAACTAACTAAACTAAAGAAATTCAACCCATACCCTAAAAGTTCGATTCACAAGAACAAATTAATTTATTCTACAATTATAAATTAATTATATTTTTTAGTTAATTCAAGATAATTATTTTTTTCTAATTACACCAATTTATATCCTAAAAGTTCAATTCATATCCAAAAGGTCCAATTCATATCTTAAAAGTTCAATTCATATCCTAAAAGTTCAATTCACAAGAACAAATCCTAAAAACTAAAATTTCAATTCATATCCTACGAGTTTAAACATAAACTAACTAAACTAAAGAAATTCAACCCATACCCTAAAAGTTCGATTCACAAGAACAAATCGTAAACCCTAGATTCTAACTAAACTATTCATGACAATACAAAGTTAATAATTCAATTCTAACTAAACTATTCAAGACAATACAAACTCAAAATTGAAACACTCATCAATTAAAACTAATTCATAACTAATTGACTAATTAACAAAACTAATTAGTTAATAAAACTAATTAACAAAACTAATTAAAACAAGACCTAAACCCTAATCCTCAATAAAATACAATATTCAAATAATTAAAACACTAATCAATTAAAACTAATTCATAACTAATTAACAAAACCTAGAAATAATAAATAAATGGGTTGTAATTCAAACATAGAATTTTTAGGAGATGGAGAAGGAGAGGGGCGGCAGTGGCAGCGGCAGCGGCGATGACGCGGCGACGACGAGGGCTGGGCGGTGGCGACACGGGGTGGGAAATGTGATTTATGTGAGGGAAATAGAGAAGGAGAGGGGAAGGTTTTGAGTGAGGGATTTTGAGTGAAGAGGGGAAAATTTCAGAGAAATGGGGGTTTCCCCGTTTTTCAATTCTCTGATTTTAGAATTACCGACCAAAGTTGGTCGGTAATTTTGGTCGGTACATTAAGTGTTGACCGTTTGACCAAAAACCGACCAACTTTGGTCGGTTTTTTAAAAAAAAAAAATTAAATTCTTTTTTTTGTGTGTGTGTTTTTTTCTTAAAATATTATAAACTACAAGCATTTATTTTATTTAACTATGCAATTAGTATAAATAATTATAAACTATAAGCATAATCTTTATAAATAATTATATTAACTATTTAATTTTAATAAATTATAATAGCATCTATCTAAGTAAATTTTCTAAGTTATAATTAAGTATGTGAGTAATTTCTCACACACACACACATACACTATATTGTAATTGATGCTAATAACTTCTTTTTTCATTAGTTCATCACTAATAATGCATGATATAGATTAATCGATATATAGGTCGAGACGTTTTGATGAATCATCTATTAATATTCATCGATACATCTAAGTAAGTTATAAGTCGATGAATCAATTTACAAATAAATATATTTGATGATAAAGTATATATACTAATTAGTATCTTCCCAAGTCTATCCCTAAAAGAACCCGACCCTGTGGTCCTAGCGATTCGTGTTCTTATATATATACGGCTTTATATATATATATATACACACACAAACACACTTCACTGTAATACTTTAACTATATATATAGCTTGTTATAGTATATGTTAGTGTGTATATATATAGCTTGTTAAAGTTTGACCATGTTTGACCTATTAATTTAACTCGTTTACTTAATACTAATAGCTTCTTTCGTTTATTTAATTTGTGATCCATATATATATGTCAAAGATGTTTAGTATTAATTCTTTTATTTTTCATTCATTCATCACTAATAATGCATGGCATAGCTAGATTAATCGATATAGGTCGAGACGTTTTGTTTTTACTATTAGTCGATATAGGTCAAACGTTTTATTTTTAATATTCATCGATGCATCTAAGTAAGTTATAAGTCGATGAATCAATTTACAAATAGCATGTTATATATAGTATATGTTAGTGTATTCATTATTTGTATTACAAAAGTGTTAACGAATTACATTTATATTATTTAGATAGTAAATATAAAAGTAATTCGAAAGTTTGACCAATGTTGACGTAATAACCGACCAACTTTGGTCGGTTATTTTGCAGAAAATAACAATTACCGACCAAAGTTGGTCGGTAAATGCTTCCCCTACATTAACCGACCAACGTTGGTCGGTAATTTTAAATATAAATTCTTAAATATTATAAAACATTTTAAATAATAAAATAATTATTAAAATTTAAAAAATTGGATCCAGATTACCGACCAACGTTGGTCGGTAATCCAAAATTTTCTTGTCTGACCAGCTGGGTCAATTCGTTGACCAATTTACCGACCAACGTTGGTCGGTATTTTGTTTTAAAAAAATATAATTTTTTCCCCAGTTTTCGTCCAACCTGGACGGTTTTTGATCGCTTTTTTGGACCGACCAACGTTGGTCGGAAATATTTGGTCGGTTTTTAGCAGAATTTTAGTAGTGGCTGAGGGGTTGGGGCAGGACAAGGGCGGGCGCCGGTGATCGAGGGTCGATGGTTTGAGGTTGGGGGTTGAGGGTCAGGGTAAGGAATGACGGTCGAGGTCGAGGGTGATGGGTAGAGGGTGTGGGGGGTTGGGGCGGGCAAAGAGAGGGGGGGGGGGAGTCATGAAGGTTTGTGGCTTGGGAATGTTGGTGGATTTGATTATGGGAGCGTTGGGTGGGTGGGGTGGGGGTGGAGGTGGGTTTGCAGATTGTTGAAAATATTAGTTGGATAATTTGGAAAATCCTTTTCCCATTGTCTTGCTAGGGAAGTTATTTCCTGAAATTAGAGAAAAATGAGTTTTTAAAGAAAATATTTTCAAAAATATTTAAGCCAACTAAATATAATTTTTTTTGAAAAACTCAAAAAACTCCTCCATTCCAAAATATATCCATAATTAATATATAATATGTGTTTGGTTTTATATTAAATAAACTAGGATATATAACTTTTTATTTTCAATTTTAACATAGCTTTCACAAAGGATTTTGAAAAAAGGACATCTTTATCATTTGATTATTTTTCTCCGGATTAGCTAGATCTTGAGACCGTTACCCCATTGTTTGTGGTATAAAAAAGGTCACAGTTTGTTATAAATAATCTTGGAATTACTAATACC
Organism: Nicotiana tabacum; assembly: GCF_000715075.1. Classification (NCBI taxonomy): domain Eukaryota; kingdom Viridiplantae; phylum Streptophyta; class Magnoliopsida; order Solanales; family Solanaceae; genus Nicotiana; species Nicotiana tabacum. The sequence goes on along the minus strand of NC_134094.1, from coordinate 28,720,270 downwards.
AAAATCAAATATTTCATCCAATATATCATGACATAAATCACCACTTGGTTTAGTTAAAAATATTTTTGGAAAGTTTAAATAAACTGAGTCAAAAGAAACTTTTTGATTACTCAAATAGCAATAGTACCAAGGAAATAATTATTTAGCATTGTTTTGTGTATGTGTCAAGTTTAAAAGAGAAGTGGGTGCATTGGTAATTAAAAATATCCATGGATAATTTGTACAATCTAGTACCTTTAGTATTCACAAAAATTGTTCTTCTGAAAAATAGTTGGAGCAAGAAGAACAAAAAGTAATTTAAATAGTAGAAAATTGGGAGATTTTGAATTATTTACAAATCAAGGGTTATTTTTTATAAGTTTGTTGATCGTAGGAGTAAATTTGACTGGATAGTATAACAGTGACGGTAAATTTAGCCGGCTAGTATAACGAATGTTAAATGTAGACAATATCCGAAAGTAGAAAAATATATTTAGCCATTTTCCCTTTAAAATTTTGTAACAAATACTATACTAGTGGAAACTAAAGAACTTACCTTTTACGTTTTAAGAACCCGTTTGGACATAAGAATTTTTTCACTTTTTTTTTTCGAAATTTTTTCATTTTTTTTGAAATCAGTGTTTGGCCGTAAAATTTTTTATTTTTCACTTGAATATGAATTTTGGATTTTTTTCGAAAATTTGAAAAACTCCAAAAAGTTATTTTTCAAAATTTTTACTCAGATTACTCACAAAACTTAAAAAACAACCCAAAATTAACAACTCTAATTTTCAAATACGATTTTCGATTGAAAGATTTTTTCACTTTTGTTTTTTTTAGAATTTTGCAATTCTTATGTTCAAACGCACACTAAGCATATATAATATTAGAATGAAACCATCATCTAAAATACTATACCCTTTCACTTCCAGCCTTCATCAACAGAAAAGAAAAGAAGACCGACCGCAAATAAGACCTAGATCCAAAACCTCATACAAAGATACATTTTTTAGATACCACCTAATCCTTCCCCTTCTCACTGGCCTAGCTAGCAGGCAACATGAAGTGCTTCACTGCGCCTTCACGAGAAATACAGCAACCCCTCGCAGAAAATGGAGAAAGAAATTTTATTCGTGGGGGCTTTTGTCAAGATATAGGACCGTCTGTTGGAGATAGACTTTTGTTATTCACATGAACTTATGTGACGACCATTAATTTTTAGGGCAGTAATGGTCCAATTTTTAGACGTCAAGGACATATTTGGTATCAAACACAAAACGAATGATATAATTGAACTATTTTTGATAGTTTGAGGGCAATTTTGACCCCTTTTCCATAATATTTAAGTATGTCCAAAAGCTGATGTGGCAGCCGTTAGTTTTTAGGGCAATAATGGTTCAATTTTTAGACGGCGAGGACAAATTTGGTACCAAAAACAAACGGAGGGTATATTTGAGCTATTTTCGATAGTTCGAGGACAATTTTGACCCTTTTCCGTTCAAATATATTCATACTTCAATTTTGTTCCAGTTTTATAATTTTATCAGCTTAATTTCACAAGTTATTGTACTTCCTTGTAAGTTTCAGGAAGAACGCATCACTCTTGAAGATGTAGAGCCTTTTTGAAAATATTTTTATCAAATTTTTTCGCGAAGACAAAAATAGAATTAGCTATACTTTTATTATGATTCTAAAAACAAATTGTGAAATAACACAAACTGAAGAATTGAATCTTATGTCTTCTCAATCTATTTTCCTCAAAGGTTGCAATACTAGCCTTGTAATGAGGTTTTAGTTACTAAAGTAAAAAAATAATGATTAATGATGACTCAGTTTGAATAAATTTTATTTTCGGTTATTTCATTATCATTTGTTCAAGTTTGCATACCCAAGTTAACTCGTAATATTATACTACAATTGATTTTGCTCTATTTTCTAATTTCTTTCATCGCCAGTGATCTTTTCGAGAAAACAAATTTATGGTCCCTAAGATTTGAGAAAACTTGAAAAATAATTTTATGTTTATAATTTTGGAAAAGAATAGTACTGGATTCTTTTGCTAATTAAATAATTAAAATATCTAAGTATTTATTCTCAATATTAAAAGAAATAATTTATTTTTGTTGATACAAATTCTTAATATTAGCTCATACTGAATTTTAAATATTTAATTGCAATTAAATATTTTTAATAATATTATTTTATTTTAAAATCGCAAAAGAATCGTATTTTGGCACTTTCTTAGCGTTATTGACTTTTGCCAATAATTTCCCTCTCTCTCTCTCTCTCTCTCTCTCTCTCTCTCTCTCTCTCTCTCTCTCTCTCTCTTTCTTTTTATATTAATAAAGATATTTCATAGTTATTTATTCTAATTGTTAAGGGTATTTTTAAATACATAGGTGTGTATATATATATATATATATATATATATATATATATATATATATATATATATATATATATATATATATATATATATAATTGTTATACAACTATAATTATACCCAAGGAAAAGAACATGTAAAAGATAGTTATTATTTGATTAATATAATTATTTCTCATATTTCTTAATTATGGAATCGTTTGGGTCAATCCTATATTTTAGTAGAATGTAAATTGGAGATGAAAAGGAAACTTTATTAAACGTAAAATCTTAATGAGTTTTAAATCCTAGATGTTAGGAATTTAACTTAATTCAAATAAGAAAAAGTTTAATAGCTAAAATTTTAATTTATTTCAAAATCCTAAAATTGCAATTTTATTTAATGTGAAATATGTTTTCAAAGGGTAAAAAAGCAAAAGATATTTTGATAGGGGCATCGTGTTTTTAATATAGTATAGATACGTGATTTTTAAAAATAATTTTCTATTTTCTGATTAGTAAGCAAAAAGTTGTCCCAAGAGTATTTACATATAATTTAGGACAAACTATAGAGAGCGGGGCGGGGAGATGGGTGGGTGGGCCAGGGGATGGGGGTTGGTGTTGGGATCGAGGCTAGGAGATGGGGTGTCAAGATCAGTGGTAGGGGGACATGGCCATAGTCGCGGTCAGGTTGGGAGTGGGGAAGGCAAGGTCAAGCGATAGGGGTTTGCGGTATGCAATGTGGTGGTGGTTTGGGGTAGGGGTGTGTTCGGGTCAGTGCATGAGGTGGGGGAGGTCAGGGTCGGGGTTAAGGGTAGGGCGCCTAGTAAGAGGGTGTGAGTCAGGGTCAGGGTCCGGGGGGAGGGGGGTCGAGGTTAGGGCTTAAGTCTGGTTTTGAGGAATATGAGTCCACATGAAAAATATTTTTTCAAACATTTAAGTTGACATTCTCCTTTTAAGCTCTTTTGAATATTCTTTATCTACGAGCAAAATTAACAATAGGCGATCTTCTTTATTAGTAGTACCTTCCATCTTTGTTGGTGCTAGAACAAAAAAGGATTTAAAATTGGGATAAGGGCCAAATATACTTTTCGGATATTATATATATTTAATCTCAGTTATACTATTCGGATAAATTATCCATGCCGTTATACTATTCAGCCAAAATTTACCCCTATTATCAGCAAACTTTTAAAAATTACCCCTCCGTCCGTTAGGTGGCCCAGAATCTCCCAAATTATTTTAATTAAGTCGCATATTCTTCTTCTTGATCCACTATTTTTGAAGTAATTGGCATTTACCTATTTTTTTAATTGAAAACAATAAGAGAAAGAAATATTAAAATAGTACAACGGTTAGTAAATAAAGTATAATAAATTAAAGAATCTAAATTAGGTAGCTTGTCTAAATTCCAAAAGTATTTACATTACCCCACTTTAATGAATTCGTTGCACCAAAGGTATGTAGACTTTGCAAGCATTAGTGATAGAAGTTGAAGTTCCTTGGAGACTTTACATTGTCGAATTCAACTTTGTTTTAATCATATGCTTACACATTGTGCACTCCTAAGCTAGTCAATCGAACTCTAAATAAACCAGACAATAACAAAATATGTTCGAATATTCATCTACATACATGATGATCAACTGCATATAATACACAATAAATAGACCCACTGAATTCTACCGTGTGTATATGATTGAAAATTAAATAAAAATTTGAACCAATTTCAAACCCATTATCACAGAAAGAGAAGTGGATGCATTGGTAATTAAAAATATCCATGAATAATTTGTACAATGTAGTACCTTTAGTATTTACATCAATTGTTTTTCTGAAAATAATGGAGCAAGAAGAATAAAAAGTAATTTAAATAAAAGAAAATTGGGAGATTTTGGATTACTTAACAGATCAAGGAGTAATTTTTAAAAACTTATTGATCGTAAGAGTAAATTTGACTGGATAGTATAACGGTAGCGATAAATTTAGCCGAATAGTATAACGAATATTAAGTGCAGACAATATTGGAAAGTGGACGATTTCCCTTTAAAAATTTGTAACAAAAACTATACTAGTGGAAACTAAAGGACTTCCCTTTTAGTATGTTTTAAGCATATATAATAGTTTTGACGAAAAAGGACCTTTTTAATTTAATACTAGAAAATAAGATTTTATCATGACATAAAGTTTTGATTGACTTTTATCTAAACAAAATATTTGTGTTTTCGAGAAGAAAAAAGGGAAATTTCTATGTAAAGAGTCACATCAATAGACCACACGACTTACCAATGTGTCATATTTCGGACTTGAGTTGGGTAAGTGTGTATATATATTTCATATCTGATAAAAAAATAGCTTCTCTTTAGTTTGTCGAGTCTTCTTCTTCAAAAAAATCCAGAGAGTCATTCAGTCATCAAGAAAGCCATATTCAGTCATCAAGAAAGTGATTCATTCATCAAGAAAGCCATATTCATTCATCAAGAAAGTGATTCATTCATCAAGAAATTAAGCCTAAAAGAAAAATTGAAGGATGGATAATCAAGAAAGCGAAAAGATGTTGCATTGGAAGAAACACTATGTTGTTGGTACCGGTTTCTATGGAAGCTCGGTATATTTTGCTTCACCAATGGGGGATCCCTCTTACTTCTCTTCTCCCCCATTTGCTGCAGTTAAATCGTCTGAATTTCAATACTCTTCTCCTCTGAGAAAGGAAGGGAAGATTTTGCAAGAGCTTAGGGGCTGTCCCTACATTCTTCATTGCTTTGGTGAGGACGAAAGCCTTGAAAATGGCAAAAGTACCTATAATCTGCTGCTTGAATTTGCACAAGGGGGGACACTTAGAGATTTATTGAATTCAAAGGTGGGAAAGAAAATTTCTGAAGAAGAGGCAGCCTATTACACTTACCAAATTTTAATGGCCATTTTTCACATTCATAGCAAAGGTTATATTCATTGTGATATAAACCCCCAAAACATTCTTGTCTTTCCTAATGCTGTAATTCATGCTAATGGAGTAAATAATAGATTGAAGTTGGCGGATTTCGGTTCAGCACAAAGGAAAGGAGAAAAAACTTGCCTAAAAAGCAGTATGTATCTTGGAGAGAGTCTCTGTTATGTCTCCCCTGAGTTTATAGAGAAGGGAAATTTTCAACCAGTCAGCGATATTTGGTCCTTGGGCTGCATTCTTTGTGAGATGATCAGTGGAACCATGGTTTGGTCTGAAGCCGAAGCCAAAGGAAAAGAGGATGGATTAGAATTGCATATTGTTTGCAAGCATCCGAAAATCCCAAAAGATGTTTCTGCTATTGCGATGGATTTCATAAAGAAATGCCTTGAAAAAAAGCATGAAAGAAGATGTACAGCAGAAGATTTGATTAAGCACCCCTTCGTACAAAATTTTCTTGATGCTTCGACTGACTGGATTTCAAAGAGGGACATGTTCACCGCACACAGTCGTGACACTCTTGGTAGCCATTTCATACCATTCAAGCTTTTCCCCTAAAGTTGAATTACAGATGTGTATTAGTTCGTTATTAGCGGTAGAGTTCGTTAAAAGTAGAGGAATACGTATAATTCATATTAGCTTTGATAGTTGTGGCCTGATCTATGGCCTTCTTACTGATACTAAACCACAGTATTAGCTTTGATAGTTGTGGCCTGATGTATGGCCTTCTTACTGATAATAAACCATATTAGCTTTGTGTGGACCAACTGTAAATGGCTCAGGAGGATCAAGCTAGTTGCAAATTGTCTTGAAATGCAGCAACTATATGTTAGATTGGTTATTGTTTTGTCTACTTTGTAGTATATGTTACATGATTGCAGGAACTTCACATGTGTTTCATTTACTGCTTACATGAATCACTCAGTGATCTAAGGTGGGAGCATGGTCGTAATTATCTGGTCTTAAGAAAGTTATTTTCTTTCTACACCCTCTCAATTGTGCATTTACCACTTCTGAATTGTGACACATGAGCAGCTTGTGACTGCAAATTTTTCTTCCAAAGAGCATTGCTATAAAAAAAAATTTCCAAAGGAAAGAAGTCAAGAACCAAATAAAATACATATATGGACTAAACACCACAAGGATTGCAGTTAACAACATGGTCTTTCTCCAGCTCCAAGAAAAGCCTTTTTTTTTACTAGTGCAGAAGTAGCTTTTTGATGTCAGATGTTCATTATCTGTCTATGTATGTTGTTCCATAAACGATCATGGTCCGTACAACTGTGTCAATTGGTATGGAAAAGTTAACCCCTGAGGACATACCGGAGCCTGCAGCATGTTTGAAATCTAAAAGCAATTAGAAAGAAATTCACTCAGATTTCATCTTTTCCTAATAGTAAGTTTCTCCGTATATAAGATATTCATGAGGACCAGAGGTATTAAACTCCTGGAGGCAGCAAGAAAAGTAATACATAGTTCATTTAAGATCAAGTAACTGAAATGACTAGAAGATGGTCAAATATCTGGTACAGGTTAACGGATTCAATATCCAACTCTACAGCATCAAACAAGTTTGAACTCTAATTTCTTTCAGATCATGCAATTTCGCAGTAGGTGACAGAAGGTTCTTTGGATGAATCATAAAATGATGGCAATCTACATAATAACCAAGAGCCACCAGGGAGAAAGGAGTGAACTACAGCTTTTGTAATATAAATAGGGTCTAACTTTGTGATTAGGCTTTATCAGGGAAATTTGATATTTTGATTAGATTTAATCTTATCCTGTTTTGTCACCTAGTTTGGAACTGATCTATAATTTAATCCCTTTAGCATTTAATCTTTGTTTGAAAAGTTGGATTTTTATCAAGATTTTACTATATTATTGATTTCGATTAACTTCTCTTGAATTCCCATGGAAATATGTTAAATATGGCTAATTGCTAGGGGAGGGATCAGGGAATCAGATCCTATGGGCCCCAAAATTCTAACAGCTAGTATATTGGCTTAGGATACTGTTAATACGTTTGATGATTCCACTTCGAGGAAAAATTAAGCAGTTATCACTTTAAAATTTGGAATCAACATATAGCAGAAGAATTAACAAGTTCTGTGTAAAGAAGCAACAGGCTATTAATATAGTCAGCATGCAACGAACCAGATGAATCAAACAACAGGCTATTGATATAGTCAGCACTCCGTCATTTCATTAAGTTGTGGGCTTCAATATCCACATCAATTAATTTCTAGAAACAACAAAAGCAATGAACTTTTTACCGCTGCGGGTGAGGTTGCCTTACTTAAACCAATTACACGACCAGATGAACCACCTGAATTCCCTGCATAAGGTAGTAAGTATAGGTCAAAACTAAGTTTCCCATAGATGCATAACCTGATGAATAATGAGTTTTAGACAAGGAAAAGTAATCTATTTTGACCATCTTCAGCGATTAGAAATTGAATCAAACCAGCATTCTGCCCTGACCTCATGCTCAAGTAAACCACATTATTTAACTGGCTCTGCTCTTTTTGCCTTCTAAACAATGTCTTACGTCCTATCCAAACAGTGCATTGTGCAGAGGTGACCATAGTGCTATTCACTAAACTTTTCTCGCAACCAGTAAATCTCTTATATGGGAAAAATGGTTACCAACATTAATGGCAGCCTCTGATTGAATAGGTCCTTTAATGGCGGCTCCATTTGGTGCCGTATTTCCCTGCCTAATCCACTAACTACCTGTAATATTTGAAATAATCAGATAAACTACAATAATATCCATTTCCCCCCATGATTATGCTTCTTCTATCTTTTTTTTCCTTTCCCATTGCACGGAGAAACACGAGCAAATCAGTTTAACAACTTAATCAGTTTTAAGATTTTGCTTCCCTTTTGGCTAGGCCTAAGCTGACTTTCTTGGGAGTTGATAGTATATAGCATTATGAGTTGAACAAAATATTTCCCTTATTTATATCAGATGACATTACATACAGCAAAAGCAATGACCTATTCAATCAGAGGCTGCAATTTTGACCTACCTACATGTAAGCCATGGGAGGTACCAGCAGAGACTTGGTTTTATTTCATCACCTTCAACGTCAATCTGCAGTTGAATATTAGACAACTAAAACCAGGGGACTCTTCAATCCAATCAGCATGTTTAGATATCGAAAGTTGTTAGACAACTTTATTCTGCACATCATTTTTTCATGTTTAGTATCCTATAACGTTTTTAGCTACTTGCTTAAGATTTGTATCTAAATGATCCAAACAAACGTTTTTAGCTACTTTTTGTCGACTATCACTATGAACAAAATTACTATCACTTGAATTTTGCAGCTAGTCAAATAGTGTCATATAAAATAGAACGGAAGGAGTTAGGTAATGTCATCTGTGTCATAGTTTTCTTCGACCATGAAATTTGGGTAAATAGAATTGTCTTTATAAAGATGATCAAAATAGATATTAAATAAGAATAGCAATTGGCAACCATATTATGGAACAGTTATGATTTAACACCTTGAGAAAAGCCATATCATATGCTGGATCAACACCTACGATCTTCGCTCCCTTAGCTATGCTTTCTCCTTTAGCATTCACTAAAGAAACCTGAATAGAAACCTTTAAAATTAGAATGACTTGAAATGGAGCAGTGCGGTTCAATATCCAGATAGGAACAGAAAACAAAGGGATAAAACACCAGGAATGCAGAAAACCTTACAATGCTGCAGTCCACTTTGATCAGTAGCTAATTTAGCAATGACATGGTAATCGGTAACCTGCGATAAATTCAAAATAATCATGCCCCATTCTCAGAGAACTGTTTGATTTCAGAATTATAGGTACATTATATTTGGTCAATACTGAGACAAATTTATAGCAAACTCTGAAGCAAGATTTGAGGCAGGGTTAGAAATTTAGACGAGAGAACTGAATTTCAAGTGTGAAAATTTTGGCGGCCGTAAGAAAGTAAAAACCATTGGAATCTTAAATACAAGTCTAACACATTTGACTTTCTTGAGAAGAGGCATTTAAATTTCTTGATATAAGCAGCAGGAGAATTAATCCAATTAAGATGGAAAATTGAAGATATCCATTGCATATTTGTAATCCTTAAAGTTGAAAAATCATCCAATGTGACCAAACTTATCCCAAATGAAGCCCGAACCTGTCCCTTCAACTGTTGCATTCTCGTCGTTGGCTAGCACCGTAGTAGAGCCATTGAAGCCTTTAGCCAACTCAAGGTCCTTAATGAAAACAACAGAAGGGGGAGTTTCCTGCATTTGCATCATTAGTTCTGTTACAGCATTTCGAACTGATAAACTTACGAGTCAACAAACATGATAAGACAAAGATGATGCGTTGATGCTTTCATCTTACTGTTGTTGTGAAGATTTCTTATGATTTATTCATGACCTGATTAAGAAACATTTAAATTTTCTTTTAGGTCTGATTTATGTCCTTCTTAGTGATGTTATACCATATTAGCGTTGTGTGGAGCAACATACCAATTCAAATGGCTTAGAAGGATCTTATTGTTCAAGACAGCTGTCTACTTAGATGTCCAATACTGTTAAATTGTCTTGAAATACTTGATAGTTACCATTGTTAACAGATAATTAGTTAACAGGAAATTGTTTTTGAGAAATACAGAAGGAGCACCAAATTGGCAACAACAATTCATTGTTGAATTTATCTTCATTTCCGTCATACTTAAGTCAATTACTACTAATACACAACACCCAATAAGAAAAACAAATTATTAGTGTTTTCTTAACTCTTTCTTTTTCATTTATTTACTGGAGTGCGAAATTTACCTCAATTGAGCTGAACTACTATCAATTCTTCTTCTTCTTCTTCTTCTTCTTCTTCTTGGCAGAGTGATTAGATGTCTTAACACTGTTCAAATTAACACTTTGATATGATTTTTTCTCCATCAAACTTTTTGACCATTACTTTAATATTTTCTTCCAAAATCACTAATACAATGTATAAACCAAATTAATATCTTAACTTCCATTCCCACTCAAAAAGTGTCTATAATATAATATAGAATGGAAGGATTAGTTAATATCATATTTGTCATAGTTTACTTCCACTGACCAATATATAAAATCTTTTTGATGGAGAAATTAGAATTGTCAGTATAAAGCTGACCAGTATAGAGAATAAATTAGTAACAAAATGACAATTGGCAACAACAATAAGTAATAGGTTGATTTAACAGCTTAAGAACAGCCAGATCATATGCTGGATCAACACCTACGATCTTCGCTTCCTTAGCTACGCTTTCTACCAAATGGTTCTGCTATTAAATTAATTAGAACTAATAAGCTTACCAATTATATTACTATAGATGATAAGACAAAAAATGATGCTTTGAAGTCTTTGTCTTGCTGAAGTTCAAAGAGCTGAACAACTCTTATCTTCATCTTGCTTAAGTTCATAAACTCTGAAATTAAAGCACAGTAGCAGAGTTAGACGAATAAACAAAAGAGGAAACAAAGAGAAGACGTAACAATTAAAGCTTTACATATTGGGTTTGCGAATTTGTTGAAGAAACAGAAGGAGGGGGAATTTGAGGTTGATGGGATTGCAAATGAGGGGAGGATACCTCCAAAGACGACCACATGGGTAGTGATGTATTAAAACCAGACCAGATAATGTTAGACTACGTGTCACATCTGATACTTTTAGCGCCGTCATTCTTTCTTATCATCATCGTTAAAATAAAATTACATCATCAAAACTTACACAAATAAATTTTTTTATCATGTTAGTTAGATAATTATTATAACGACCCGCCGGTCATTTTGAGAATTAGCGTCCAGTTCAACGGCTTAAGGTCTCGAGCAATTTCGTATGGTGATTTTGGACTTCGGTGTACATCCAGATTTGGAAGCCCGTAGGATAATTCAGCGCATTTTGGCGAAAATTGGAAAGTTGAAGTTTTGGAAGATTGAGAGGTTTGACCGAGGGTTGACCTTGTTGATAACGGGTTCAGATTTCGATTCCGTGATTGGAACATGTTCATTATGTCATTTATGACTTGTGTGCAAATTTTGAAGCCATCCGGATTGATTTGATACGTTTCAGAACGCATTTTGTAAGTTGGAAGATTTGAAAATTTATAAGTTCGATTCGAGGTGCAATTCATAATTTCGACGTTGTTGCATGTGATTTGAGGCCTCGAGTAGGTCCGTATTTTGTTACGGGACTTATTGGTATATTCGGACGGGATCCCGAGTGGTTCAGATGAGTTTCAGACGGGTTTCAGATTGTTTTGGAGATTTTGTTAAGGCTGGTTTGGCAGTCACTGATGTTGTAATGACTCAACCAGTCGGTTTACTTTCTAGATCTCCGTTCCCCTAATAAGACTCCTAGCATATGCTTTTACTGTTTTATGACTTACGGGGATGGTTAGTTCGGGTTTGTAAGGGTTCAGCTTGAAATCGCAACACATGGTTCCTTATTATTGTCTTAAGAGGGTTAAGTTTGACTTGGATCAACATTTTCAGTAAATGACCTCAGAACATGGATTTGACAGTCCCTATAGGTTCGCATGATAATTTTGGACTTGGGCGTATGTTCAGATCAGGTTTCGGATGACCTGGGAGCGATTCAGCGCATAAAGTTGAAAGTTGGCGCATTGAAGGTTTTGGAGTTCTTTAAATTTGGGTTGAAGTTGGTTTTAGTGTTAGCGAGGTCCGTTTTGGATTCAGAGCCTTGGTTTGAGACTTGCACATAAAATTTGGTGTCGTTCCGAGTAGTCTAAGTATGATTCGGCGCGTTCGAAGCAAGTTGAAAACTTGAAGTTAATAATTTGATTCAATTTGGTTTTGGGGTGTGATTCTTGGTTTCGTTGTTGTTTTATGCGTTTCGAGAGTTCGAGCAGGTCCGTATCTTGTTTATGGGCTCGTTGGTGCATTTGGATGGGGTCCCGAGTGGCTTGGGTGTGTTTTGGACCGCCCGAAGTTAAGTTGAAAACACTTGAATTTTTTGTTCTGGTTTCCTTCTTCGCGAACGCGGAGAAGCAATCGCGTTCGCGATGAAGGAATGGGTCTGGGTGGAATATTGCACTATGAGTTCGAGAGATGGAGACCGCGTTCGCGGAGCTTTGGGCCACTGGCCTTCGCATTCGCGAAGTGAGAGGCCAGTTGGGAAGGGGGTTTGTCGTTGGTCTTTGCGTTTGCTAAGCAGCAATCAGGTTCGCGATGGGCAGTCCAGCTAAGCCTTCGCGTTCGCGTGGGCTTTCCCCCCATTTGCAAAGGGTATATTCGGATGCCCAATCGCGATCGCGTATAAGGTCCACTAGGTAGAAACATTTTTAAAATGAGACTTAGACCCATTTTTCTCATCTTCTCACTTGTGTGGTTCGAATTTGGAGCTTTTTGTACAGGAGTTTCCACCTAACTATTGAAGGTAAGTAATCCTTACCCAATGTAAGCTTAATACATAGATTGTGGGTAGATTTTAACACGTAAAATTGTGAAAATTATAGGTTTAGTTGAAAAACCTAGGTTTTGATAAAAAAAATTAGATTTAACCACGAAAATAATTATAGAATTGGGAGAAAATTATATATGTGAGTTTGTGAGGTTATGGGTAACAATTATCTTCGAATATTTTCGGAATCTGGGTACGTGGGCCCGAGGGTGAATTTTAAGAATCTTTCAATTTGGGTTGGGTAAGTACTTTAATAGCTAAACTATTAACTTTTGAGCGTATATTGATTATTTTATATAACATTTGTATAGTTTCAGATTTGTTCGACACGAAGTTGGGTCCTTAGAGTAAATTTGTGGCCGAAAAGTAAGCTTTGAGACGAGGTAAGTCTCTTGCCTAACCTTGTAAGAGGAAATTTACCCCATAGGTGATTTAAATTGCTATTTGATTCTAATTGTGGGGGCTACGTATGCACGAGGTGGCGAGAGTCCGTGCGTAACTAATAATTACGCTTAAATCCGGGCAGTTTAGGACCCAAATCATGAAATACTTCTGATGTTTGCACCCTACTTGTTAATTAAAGTGCTTAAATTATATTGAAACTTGTTAAAGGATTTGTAAAGACCGAATTTTACTTACTTGAGTTTTGGCGGGTCACTTGACTGTTATTAGAAATTGAGCTACTTTGTGTATTAGCCTTATAATAGCTTTTAAATCGGATGTTCATAAAGTAATCTATCTTCTTGTGGAGCGGGCCGAATGCCTCGGCAGTATAATAGACGCATCTATGGTTTGTTCCGCTCAACCCTTGGCAGTGTAAATATTATTCTGGATCGGGCCGTACGATCGACATAAATCGTGCGTGTTAATGCTTGAAGCCCGAACACACGTGATATTATTTTTCATGAATTGAGAGATTATAATTTATTGATTTGTTCGAAATTTATTTGGAATTAGTATGTGCTAATGGAACACTATTGGAATTTACTATTAGTTCAAGAATTATTTAATCACTGTTGTCATTGTGTTAATATTATTATTCATATACTCTATGTCTATTTAGCATTTCTGTATTTTATTGTTAGCCCATAGTAAGTGTCGATGTCGACCCCTCATCACTACTTCTTCGAGGTTAGACTGAATACTTACTAGGTACATGTTGTTTATGTACTCACGCTACACTTCTGCACTAATCGTGCAGGATCTGAGGTAACTGCATCTGGCAGACATTCCGGCGCGCACTCCTGTTACTCCAAGGCCTTATGGTGAGCTGCTCTTCTGAGTCCATTCCGCAGCACCCGAAGTCTCTCTCTTTTGTATTTATTTTCTGTCTACTCTATTTTAGACAGTAGTGTAGAGTTTTGTTGTAACGACCCGGCCGGTCGTTTTGTGTATTACAACCCCGTTCTCCTATTTACTGCTCAATTTATGCTTTACAGTTGTTATGTGACTTGCTGGGGTGATTGGTTCAGGTCCGGTAGGGTTTTGGAATGAATTGGAACACTAAGTTCCAAGGTTTAAAGCTTAAGTTAAAATAGTGACCGGATATCGACTTATGTGTAAACGACCCCGAATAAAGTTTTGATGATTACAATAGCTCCGTATGGTGATTTTGGACTTAGAAGCGTATCCGGAAAAATTATTTGGAAGCCTGTAGCTAAATTAGGCTTGAAATGGCTAAAGTAAAAATTTAAGTTTGGAAGTTTGACCGGGGAGTTGACTTTTGATATCAGAGTCGGAATCTAGTTCTGAAAATTTTCATAGCTTCGTTATGTCATTTATGACTTTTGTGCAAAATTTGAGGTCAATCGGAATTGAATTGATAGGTTTCGGCATCGAATGTAGAAGTTGGAATTTGTTAGTTTTCGTTAAGCTTAAATCGAGGTGTGATTTGTGATTTTATCATTATTTGATATGATTTGAGGCTTCGACTAAGTTCGTATGATGTTTTAGGACTTGTTGGTGTATTTGGTTGAGGTCTCGAGGGCCTCGGGTGAGTTTCAGATGGTTAAAGGATCGAAATTTGGACTTAAACAACTGCTAGAATTTTCTGATGCCTGTATCTTGTTTCCTTCATCGCGTTTGCAAGGGGAGTCTCACGTTCGCAAAGAGGAAATTTGAACTGGCCCATTTTGTGCTTTGCGTTCGCGACCGAGGTGCACGCGTTCGCGAAGGGTCGAGGGGCAAAGTTACTTGTCCGCGATCGAGGGCACGCGTTCGCAAAGGGTCGAGGGGCAAAGCTATGCGTTCGCGATCGAGGCCTCGCGTTTGCGGAAGGGAAAGCCGGCCTAGGGGAAATTTTGTCATTGCGTTCGCGAGATTGGGCTCTCGTTCGCGAAGGAGGAAATCCTGGCTCTCGTTCGCGAAGGAGGAAATTCGGGCAGCACAATTTTCTTCTTCTCGAACGCGAGGAAGCTTCCGCGTTCGCTTAGAAGAAACATATAGACATAAAGTTTAAGTTCTGATTTTCCATATTTGACGAATTGGAGCTCGAGAAGAGGTGATTTTCGGGAGATTTTCAAGGAAAATAACGGGGTAAGTGTTCTTAACTCAATATTTGTAATACTCCAAAAAATTTTGAAGTACTTAAGTGCTATTAAAAAAATTGATGTGCGCTAATTATATTATATTGTGTGCATACGAGGACTATTAATATGATGGATATCAATTGGATGTGATAATAAGTGTATGAGGCATTGTAACGATCCGGCCGGTCGTTTCGGGAGTTATAGATCCATTTCTCCCATTTCTGTTTCCTTTATGTTTAAGTTATATAATGATATACCGGGTTAGTCGGTTCAGATCCGGAGTGAAATAAGACACTTAGTCTCTTATTTAGAACCTTAAGTTGGAAAAGTCAACTGGATGTTGACCTATGTCTAAACGATCTCGAATTTGAATTCTAATGGTTCCGTTAGGTATTTTGGACTTAGGAGTGCATCCGGAATGTGATTTGGAGGTTCGTGGTAGAATTAGGCTTGAATTGGCGAAATTGGAAATTTGGCAATTTTCGGTCGGCAGTGAAAAATTTGATATCGGGGTCAGAATGGAATTCTAAAAGTTGAAGTAGGTTCGTAGTGTCATTTGTGATGTGTGTGCAAAATTTGAGGTCATTCGGACGTGGTTTGATTGGTTTCAGCATCGCATGACGAATTTGAAAATTTAGAAGTTCTTAGGCTTGAATCTGAGGGTAATTTGGTGTTTCGATTTAGTTTGTATGTTGATATATGGCTTGTAGGTATTTTTGGTTGAGGTTCCAGAGGCCTCGGGTGTGTTTTGGGTGGGTTTTGAGCTAGTCTAGGCATTATCGGAACTGAGGTTTGGTTCTGGTGCTTAAACATTCTGCTGAGGGCGGAGGAGGGGGCGCGGACCGCGTAAATTTGGTCGCAGAGGCGCTGTAGGGTAGATCTGCAGATTCACTGGTCCGACTTCGGAAGCATGTATCTTTTGATCTACAAGGAATTTTGAGATGATTTAAAAACGAAAGTTGTAGCCCTTCGTGTCTAGTTTCCAGAAAGCTAAAGAAATTATCTGTTAGACATCTGTAGAGAAAGGTATGGTAAAAATACTAAAGCCTGTCACTACAACCACCAGAAGTGCGGACAACATTGAATTTTCGTGGCCGCGCCTGGATTTTCGTGGTCAGCGTAGTGGAGATCAGAGAGTGCACTATATAAATGGGGTTTAGGGCATTATTTCACATTTTGGACCTAGGGACCTCGGTTTGTGGCGATATTTCGAGGGTTTTTCAAGAAATTCATCGGGGTAAGTGATTCTTATTCGGATTTGGTTAATGTACATGAATATATCACCGATTTCATCATTTGATTAGTACTTTGGGGTGGAAAATTGGGGAAAATAGTAGAAACTTCATAAAATGGATTTTGAGAGTTGAATGTCGATTCGAAGTCAGATTTTGAAAAATTTGGTATGGTTGGTCTCGTGAGTGAATGAGTTTCCTAGTTTTGTAAATTTTATCGGATTTCGAGATGTGGACCCCGGGGCCGGGTTTGAGCCAATTTTGGGATTTGGGCTAATTTGATAGTTTTTCTTGTGGAATTCATTCTATTAACGTATATTGATGGTATTGTGCTGATTGTGAATAGATTCAGAACATTTGGAGGCCGCGTCGAGAGGCAAGAGCATTTCGGGGTAGAAATTTGACCGGTTTAAGGTAAGTAGTGATTGTAAATCTAGTTATGAGGGTATAAAACTCTAGATTTTTGTATCATTCTACTATTTTGAGGTGACACACATGCTAGGTGACGGGCGTGTGGGTGTGCACTGTTGGGGATTGTGACTTGGTTTGTCCCGTAGCACTGTAAAGTTGCATATTTTGTGGAAATTATATGATACTTATATGTTTTAGAAATATTTTCTGTAAGTTGGGTTGAATGCCATGTTTAGGCCTCGTGCCAGTGCTGTTTGGACCCTTAGGGGCATTTTCTTACTATCCTCTCACTGTTTTCGATTGAAAATCTATACTCAGTCATGGTTATACTTCTTTATTGCATAACTCAGTTTTATGACTCTATTTTGATGCATATAAATATTGTTTTGGGCCGAATGCCCTGTTTTTACTGAAATGCCCGAATGGCTTGAGAGGTTTATGACTGAGTGAGGCCGAGAGCCTGATTTGTGAAGATATTTATGGGATCGGGCTGTACGCCGCAACATATTTGGTATAGGCTGAGGGCCTGAATGATTTATGCCATGATTTGGCTTGATATAGCGCTTGGGCTGAATGAGCCCCTACGAAGTCTGTACACACCCCCAGTGAGCGCAGGTACCTACTGAGTGCGAGTGCCGAGTGCTGAGTAACTGTGAGGCATGAGTGATTGTGAGGTATACCCAAGTGGTAAGAGTGATGGTGAGGTATGCCCGAGTGGCAAGAGTGATTGTGAGGTATGCACGAGTGGCACGAGTGACTGTTTATGATTTCATCATTTTTGCTCACATTTGCATTGAGCCTTGTTTGAAAAACTATTGAAAAATATCTTTAAATGATTTTTACTGGAACCGGGTCTAAACGAGATGATTTGATTCAAACACTGATTCTTAAAGCATGCTGTACTTCACTGGATTTTTTGTGATATGAACTTGATATGATTTATTGCTCGTCACTACTGTTCAGTCTTTATTTATTGTTGTTACATACTGAGTTGGCGTACTCATGTTACTCCCTACACCTTGTATGCAGATCCAGGTGTAGCTGGACACGGTAGCGGTTGTTGATTATTCTGGTTGCAGATTTTCTCGGGGATAGCAAGGTAGCTACTTGGCGACCGCAGCCCCTGCTCTTCTCTCTCTTATCTTCCTTTAGTCGTATTTATCTATTTTACAGACTATGTTAGTCTTGATATTGTCAGACAAATGGTAGTAAATGCTCATGACTAGTGACACCTCAATATCGGACTTTTCTTTTCCGCACTTTTATTTTGATTTGAACTTCTTTACGAAGGGTTTTATGTTAAATAGCATTGGAATTATCTTTGAAATGAAAATATCGGTTTGCTTTAGAAATGAGTCGGCTTGCCTAGTTCCACGATAGGCGCCATCAGGACCGGGGTTAGTTTGGGTTGTGACAGATTGGTATTAGAGCTTAGGTTACATAGGTCTCATGAATCATGAGCGGGTTTAGTAAAGTCTTGCGGATCAGTACATAGACATCTATACTTATTTTCGAGAGGCTGCAGAACCTTTAGGAAACTCCACATTCTTGAATTCTGGTCGTGTAAATATGTTGATTCTAGTAACTAAACATCTGTTGTTTCATTCTCTCACAGACGGTGAGGACTCGTGCTACCGGTTAGGAGGTCCAACTGCCAGCTCCACCAGCCAGGTCCGCGAAAGGCCGAGGCTGCGGTAGAGGCCGTGGTAGGGGCAGAGGTGCAACTAGTACCGCAGCTGGGGCAGTACCCGCAGATCCACTAGTTGTCCTAGATCAGGACCAGGTTCCAATTGTTGATGCACCAGCTTAGGCACCACCTGTGCCTATTGTGATTCCAGGCCTTCAGGAGGCCCTAGCTCAGATTCTGACAGCGTGTACCGGCCTTGCTCAGGCGATCTCTATCTCGACGGCCGCAACCACTTCTCAGGCCAGGGGAGGCACTTAGATTCCCGTTGCTCGCACACCCGAGCAGGTTGTTCAGGGACTTCAGATAATGGAGGCACCACCAGCCTAGCCGGCTGCAGCTGCACAAAATTATGTGGTTCCTGCTATGCCTGAGGATGATCAACGTAGGTTGGAGAGGTTTGGGAGACTCCAGCCACCACCTTTCAGTGGCACAAAGAGAGAGGATGCTCAGGATTTCTTGGACAGATGTCAGAGGATACTCCGTACCGCTGGTATTTTGGAGACTTGTGGGATCTCATTCACTATTTTTCAATTCTCCGGGGCTGCACTTAGATGGTGGGAGACTTACGAGAGGCGTTGGCCTATTGACGCAACACCCCTTACTTGGCAGCAGTTCTCCGTGGTCTTTTTGGAGAAGTTCGTTCCTCGATCCCGTAGAGAGGAGCTGCGCAAACAGTTTGAGTGGCTTTGCCAAGGTGATATGTCTGTGACACAATATGAGAAGCGATTCTTTGAGTTGTCCCGTCATGCTATCTGGTTGTTTCCCACAGAAACGGAGAGGATCATGAGGTTTATTGATGGTCTCACTTATCAGCTACAGTTTCTCATGACTAGAGAGAGGGTTTCAGGTGCTACTTTTGATGAGGTTGACGACATTGCTCGACAGATTGAGATGGTTCGCGGTCAGTAGAGGGTTGAGAGGGAGGCCAAGAGGCCTCGTGGTCAGGGCGGATTCAGCGGTGCTCTTTTTGGGGGTCAGTTCCAGCATGGTAGAGGTCGTCTTTTCAGACAGGCTCAGTCAGCTCGGGCATTTCACCGTGGTGCATCATCCGGCCATAGTTCTCACAGTTCTCATCAGGGCTACTCATCACTTAGTGCCCTTCCAGCTCAGAGTTTGTCCCGTGCTCCACCTGTTCAGGGCTCTCCATGCCAGGTTCTTCTACCAGCTATCCCGGTGCTAGGGGTTCCATTCAGTTCCCGCCACTAGCACCAGGGAGTTGTTTTGAGTGTGGGGAGTTCGGGCATATGTGGAGCCATTTTCCTCATCGTCATGGAGATTTATCTCAACAGAGGAGTTAGCCTCCGACTTTAGAACCAGTTACTTCACCACCCGCCCAGTTAGCTCGGGGTGGAGGTCAGTCAGTTAGGGGCCTCCCTAGAGGGGGAGGTAGATCAGGGGGTGGCCAGGCCCGTTTCTCTGCCCTCCCTGCCAAACCAGACGCTATTGCTTCAGATTCTGTGATTACAGGTATTGTCTCAGTTTGTCACCGAGATGCCTCAGTATCATTTGATCCTGGTTCCACGTATTCATATGTTTACTCGTATTTCGCCCATTTTCTGGATATGCCCCGTGAGCCTCAGTATCATTTGATCCTAAAAGACATTTGTTAGTTTACGAAGAAATCAATAGACTAATACCGAACTTAAAATACTATTAAAAAGAATTATTATAAACAACATACATTTAGGTTAAAAAATGTGTTAGTCCATAATATGGATTTATTTAAAGCAAATAGTCCATAGAAATGTATAGGTATATATTATCAAGAAAGCTTATATAAGTTTTGTCTAACTAAGAATGGTTCGGAGTAATTTAGTGCTGGAGACTTTGCCATTCCATTTTCAAAGACAACCGAGTACAAATTATATCGTATGCTTTACTTTCCGATTCTATCATCCGTAAATGATGATTGTGTTAGGATATACTATAAACCATGCGTATTGTTATAATATTCTTTATGTAACAATTATTTATTTACTTATTCAATTCAATAAAGTTTTATTTTAAATAAATTATGTATTGGTTTGTGTATCCGTTGCTTATATAATAAATGATTTAGTGTATAGAATTTACCTTATACACGGAAGATTAAATCATCGGTTCTTATAAGTCATAAAGTTTATGTTCACAATCTAATGATGGAATTGACAAACCATCAGAATGGTTGTAGCACAAGATTAAAAGTAATTTATCAGAGGGGTTGCTCTGATGGTAAGCAACCTCCACTTCCAACCAAGAGGTTGTGAGTTCGAGTCATCCCAAGAGCAAGGTGGGGAGTTCTTGGAGGGAAGGATGCCGAGGGTCTATTGGAAACAGCCTCTCTACCTCATGGTAGGGGTAAGGTGTGCGTACACACTACCCTCCCCAGATCCCACTAGTGGGATTATACTGGGTTGTTGTTGTTGTTGTTGTTGTTGTTGTATGTGACTGGTCTAATTCCAACTTCTTGTGCTAGTACATTTTGTATGTATTGAACGGATCAAGTAGAGATAAGTATTTTATACTGACTTAATAAAATAATATCTCTAGTCCATTCAATGTACTTATACTCTTAATTTTGATATAATTATTATTAGTTGTGTATGTCATTTATTGTTTTGATTTATTAAAATGCGAGATTCTTTCGTGAGTCAATAATCCTAGTAAATTGGACAATAATGATATACACTGGCAAAGTAATAATTAGTTGATGTAATCCATATCTCGATTTTATTGAGATTGATAATAATCCTTTATGAAAGCTTATAAGTTTTTATGTGTAAACCCGGCCGGTGGATTTTGTATCCGACACATGAAATAAGTTAAGCGAAAGTCTAAAGAAAGTAATCAATAAATTAAATTGTCATTAATTTAATTTGATTGGTTAGTATCTGAATCTTAACATGGGGAGTTAAATAAGGTTTTATGGAAGAATTTCGAAATTGAACTAAGGAGTGCAATAACGAATTTTTAGTAGAATAATTTGTAATTTATTATGGTAGAAATTAATTTTAAAATTTTGAAATTAATTCCATAATAGGAAGCCTTGTTATTTAAATTTTGTGGTCCCTGCGGTGTCTAAATAATAGAAAATAAAGGAAACTTTTCCTTAGTGGAAGAAGAAAACCTAACAAGTTTTGAAAAAGGGTTTTAACCTACAAAACGTAGCTATATATACATGGGATATAGCTGGCCGTTTTTAGACTGAAAAGATACACGTTTTTCTTCCTTGAATTTCGCCCACCCAAAATTTTCTCTTTTCGGATATTATTTGGGTAACACGGTAGAAGTCTGTGAAAGTTTGCTGAGGTCTTGCAACTCTGGAACTGGAGACGGATATTGATTTGCTTTGTTCACGCTTCAAGAGGTAACTCAAATAATTTCTATATATGCTAATTGTTTAATTCACACGTGAATATGATACTGTAATTGCTTCCGCTGCGATATATAATCCAACAGATTGATCGTAAGGAACTTTCTTAACGGAAGATTTATCAGCTAAAAGCTTTTGAAAGAAGAGTGCATGATTGACTGCGATGAGGAAGGTGACACATCGATGTTGTTACGTTACTACTTTAAATTACAACAATCATGTAATGTTCCTATTGATTAGGCAGGTGCATTGTTATTTATTAAATGTTGCAGCGGTTTCACAATTTTTAAAAGAATACGATCTTTGAGAACATAAAAAGCAATCCTAATTGGTCGTAATTTGAGAATACAGCCGGTAAGCTTCTTCATTAGGCACCTTTTCAAGGAAGATGTTTCGCTTTTAGTTTAATTAATGAGTTAAATGGGAAAATAGTACAAAATACCCCAAAAATGGAGGGAAAAGATAAATGAGAAACGTGTAACAAAAATAGCAAACACGTTTAGGAATAAAATTCACAAAATATTTATATAATATTTAAATTGAGAAAATGTCAGTTACACAAGACTTAAAATAAGAAAAGGAACCAAAACTAATTTTGTGCATATCCTATAAGTTGAAAAATTATTGCCTTACTTACCGTTGCTCATGCATTTCAATAATTTGCAAACCAGAGCACTTAAAAATTTTAAGAAAAAATTAGTCAACAAAATATATTTTAAGTAAAGAAAGAACAAAAACTAATTCCATTGACTGTTAATACTGGAAATAATTACCATGTAAAAAAATGTTTTATTTTGTTATTCCCTCATACCAAGATGAGACTTGTACTCATCAAGATTCAAAGAATATTGAATCTATAAAATGACCGTTTTTAATCATCTACGACGCAAAAACCCAAGTTTAGTGTATAATTATCTATAGTGTTGTACTATATCATTGTTAGTGAATAATTTAAATTAGTATTTGTAATTACCTTCAAAATGGATGGATAAATGATTGACTTGATTGGCACCACCTTCACAATGAAACATTGGTGGTGAAACTCTCATTCTCCTTATCAGTTATCGCTGATTTTATTATCGTATTCATTTTTCTTCAACATTCATTCTTTTATTATGAATGGCAATGGCAGAAAGTTTGAGAAAGAATTTAGATTGTGAGGATAATAGAATGTAGGAAAAGGATAGAGCCGAAGAAATGTACACGCCTGTTAAGAAATTGAAGAGTAGTGATTGTTGGAAAAGATATTTCAAAGAAAAAGAAAAGAAAAGTAAACTTAGGTGCATGCAGATCAAACTTATTGTGCAAGCGTTACAACTGTTGAGAAAGTGGTGGGAGAAATAATAGGAGAAGTAGAAGGAAATAGAGAAAGTGCAATTAAGAGATTTGAAGAAGTGCCTTTTCGATTTGTAATTAAGATAGCAAATAAACGGTCAAAAAAGGCAAATTTGTGATAATTAAGAAAAATGTGTATTCTCGTCAAAGAGACATGCCATGTCATCAGCCAATACCCCTCAATTTATATATATATATATATATATATATATATATATATATATATATATATATATATATATAGAGAGAGAGAGAGAGAGAGAGAGAGAGAGAGAGAGAGAGATTTTTGAGCACATTCAATTAATTGTTCAAGATAAAATTTTCTTTTTCACAAACTTAAATTTATTAAATTATTCCTCTATAATTTTCGTTTAGGACGTTTCACTCGGTATCATTATTCTTAGAATTATATTATTGATTTAATTATCATTAAATCAATAGACTAAAATTTTTATTCGTAAAATCGCTCTATAGATGTTCATCAATCATCATTATATCAATAATCAATAAGTTAATGCTTAAACATGTCTAAGGATGTTTAGTAGTGAATAGAACACAACAAGTACGGTAATTAGTATTTGATGATTTACTTAATTGGATAAACATAGAAATATGAGTTTATACTCCATCTGTTCCAATTTATGTGAACCTGTTTGATTGAGTACAAAGTTTAAGAGAAAATGAAGACTTTTAAAATTTGTGGTCCTAAACAAGTTAAAAAAGGGTCGATGTAACGACTCGGCCAGTCGTTTTGTGTATTGTAGTCTCGTTCCCCCATTTATTGCTTATTCTATGCTCAATTATTGATATGTGACTTACCGAGGTAGTTGATTTGGTTCCGGAGATATTTCGGAATGGATTGGGATTCGTAGTCCCAAGGTTGGAAGCTTAATTTGAAAGAGTTTATCGGATGTTAACTTATGTGTAAATGACTTCGGAATGGAGTTTTGATAGCTCCGATAGCTCCTTATGATGATTTTGAACTTATGAGTATGTTCAAATATTGATTTGGAGGTCCACAGGTTATTTTGGCTTGAATTGGCGAACGTTGAAAAAGTTGAAGTTTGGAGAGTTGAGAAGTTTCACCAAGAGTTGACTTTGTGGGTGTCGGGCTCGGATTTTGGTTCCAGAAGTTGAAATAGGTTTGTTGTGTCAATATTATGACTTGTGTGTAAAATTTGAGGTTAATGAGAGTTGGTTTGGTATATTTCGGCATTAGTTTTTGATGTTAGAAGTTCATAAGTTTATTAGGCTTGAATCGATGTGCGATTTGTGTTGTTTGATATGACTTGTGGCTTCGAGCAAGTTCGTATGATATTTTAGGATATGTAGGTATGTTTGGATGGGGTCCCGGAGGCCTCAGGTGTGATTCAAATCAAGTTCGGACTCATTTTCGACTTTGTTGGATTGTTGATATCTGTGCTTTTGGTTTTCTCTTTCGCGATCGTGAGAAGAGGGACGCGACCGCATAGAGTCTTTTATGGCAGCTGGGCACTTTTCTATGCATTCGCAATATGGTGGACGCTATCGCAGAGTTATGAGATTATTTGTTACACGAACGGGGGTGTATGAACGCGTTCGCGAAGAAGGTAAGTGAGGTCAGGGATTCAGACACGTTGTTCTTCGCGATTGCGTGAGTAGGTCCGCGATCGCGTAGGTATGAAAGTTGGGTCACCGCGTTCGCGAGATTGAAGGTGCATTCGCGTGGAAGGGTTTTTGGCCCCTGAGGATTTTGTTTTTCGCGATCGCATGGATTTATTCGCGATCGTGATGTGTAATCACTGGACACACTATTAAAATATCAAAATCGAGGGTTTAAACCCATTTCTCATATTTTGAGTTAGAGACCTCGGATTTGGGTGATTATTGATGAAATTTTCAAGGAGTTAATTGGGGTATGTGATTTTAACTCGGATTTGGTTAATATACATGAATCTATCATTGTTTTAACTATTTATTTAGTGTTTTGGGTTAGAAAGATTGGGAAAAATTTGTGAAACTTTATAGACAATAATTTAAGGATTTGAAGGTCGAGTTGTGATCGGAATTGAGTAATTTTGGTTTGGGTACGCATTGATTTACGTACTCATACTACACTTTCTGCACTTATTGTGCAGATACATATATGCCTGGTGGTCTTTTGGGCGCAGAGGCGTGACTATTGTGGGGACTTTACCATGAGCTGCATTCCATATTACGATCCGCAGCCTACAGAGTCTTCATCAGAGTTATTTATATTTTCCTGCCTAATTTGTATTCTAGACAGATGTTGTATTTTATTATATTTTCTAGTTGATGCTCATGCACTTGTGACACCGAATTTTAGGGATTCTTATGGGTTGTTCATTATTGTAGTTCACGTAATATTATCATTTACCCTATAAATTCTATTTTATACTATTTAATTAATGGAAATTATGATTTCAAAAGTAATAAGAATGAGTAATTAAGTTGATCAATCACCGTTGGCTTGCCTGACTACGGCGTTAGGTGCCATCACGACCTATAGTGGATTTTGGGTCGTGACAAATACATGTCCAAAGCATACTGACCAAATAAGCAACTCCGGAGCTAGTGGAGTGCACCAACACTTTCCGCTGAGCTGATAGCATACTAGGAGGACTGTCAACCTCTCTATCGAGACCTACGGGCATGAAACGCAGCGTCCCGAGGCAAAAGGGACATCAGAACAAATAAAGTACTGAGTATGTAAGGCATGAAAGCAGTATATAAAGACATGAAATAAATATGGAGTAAAGAACTCAACCTGTAAGTCTGAATAGCTCTGTGAATCATGAAACATTTATAATGCCATGCATATGCGAATAAATATCATATCATGTATAGGTATATGCGTACATAACATCATCAAGCCTCTGAGGGCATCCCATCATATCATCTCGGCCTTTGTGGGCGAAATCATCAACGTATATCAACTTATCAGGTGGTGGTGCGTATATAACGCCGTAACCTTTCCCCATACCCCATATACATATAATATACGCATATATAACACCATCTGGTAATGGGTTAATGTACATGTATAAATAAATGCAATGCATAATTAAGTAAGTCAATAAGATTTTTCGGAATGTCATAAGATCAATATGCCTTCGGATAAACTTTATCAACTTACGTATATTTTTGATACCCATGAACAGACGATATAATAATAGCACACATGGGGAATCAAGAATATAGGCACCCTAGTACTTCTATGAATAGAGTCATTTATGAAAGTTGCGTGTTTGCTCGTTTCATTTGCATCATATGGATCATGCCAAAAGGAAAGAAGGGATAGCCTTAACATACCTCAAGTCGTCAATGCAACTCAACAACAAGCTTATGACAACTAGTGCGCCAACCCTATAACAAGTTATACATGTACAGCTTAGATGGCGCTAGTATATCACGTATCTCAAAATATAACTCGATTCTTAAATAAAACGGGCAGTATTTCCCCTGAGTTTATTGTTCCCTCAATCCTACTATAGGCGATACAACAACACAATACAACCAGCAACTCAAAAATAACCTAACTACAATTCGGAACCTTTAATACAATAAAAAATCCAAATATACCATAACACACCCAATCAAAAAGTTATCACTTAGCCTGCAATTCTAATGACGAGCGACCAGCCCACTACCCAACCACATGTAGAGTTTCTCCACGCCCTTTATTCTTTCAAACTTCATAAATCAGCAGCACAATAGGCCAACACGAGTGGACTACAAAACAGTCCACTAAAAGTGAAATAAATCAAACTCATAGCTTCCGATCACCGTCCCGTGAGTTCTACCTATTAGAAAACTAATTTATCAACCTTACTTGATATTTAAAAGCTTAAATAAATAAAGTATGAATTTTATTAACTATGAAGTACCTTCCAAAAGTCAAACTACAAAGTAAAAGAGAGGCGATATAGCTATACTTACGTCGTCGCGATCGTTCTAATATTATCGCTTCTTGATTTCGTACACGGGATGTTAATATTCTTTGAAACCCTTGTATAGAGATTAAGGGTAATTTTATGGTCTTATTTTGGTTGTTATATGTGGAAAAATAAAGAAAGAGACGACATAAGGGATATATATATCCACTTTTGAAAAGTCAAAGAGGTGCTAGATTGGCACCCTAACATTGGTCCTTCTTCCGATGCTCATATATTTTTATCCAAATGTCATATGAATGAATGGTTAATAGAGTTGGAAACTAAATTCCAAGACCTTCAATTTGGTATATAATATGTCCCAAAAATACCTCATATAACACACAAAATGTATTGGTCAAAAAGCTTCAGTGACACACCTACTTGTCACCTATGCAGTCTGCGCAGTCTCGCAAAACTGCAAATATCTCTCTACTCCGATGTCGTATCGATGAGCGGCTTAATGAGTTAAAAACTAGACTTATAGATATTCAATTTTATATGTGGATTATCTCGTAATTCCAAGTATATTGGGAGAAAAGCTCCACTACATTTGACCTAAAGTTCAGCACATTTATGAATGTAACTTGTGATGACCTTTGCCAACTTTTGTTCCACAACTCGCTTGACTTCAAAACGTAACACACGACTATCATAAGACTAAAATAAATCATAACATAACCTCCTTATCATGTTAATAACCATAGACTCAACCCAAAGTATATGTTATAGCATTTCAAACTTATCGACTTTCGACGAAACCTATTTTTCGTTTAGCTTCTAAGCTTTCCAACCCTCTTGGTACTTGTTATTCATGATCTTAAAGATTTGTAACCTACAAGGTAACATGATTAAATTACTTTATGTACCTTCAAAAATGATCTCATTTCTGAGCTTACATCAATTGACTTACGTCATACTCTCGCTAACAAAAATATGGGGTGTAACATCATTCCCCCCTTTGGAACATTCGTCCTCGAATGTTGACTAATGCGCTTATCAATCTCATAACTTATAGCTCTTACGAATACTTTAATATTGTCCTTTCCATATAGGAAACTGTTCTGTGAATAGATCCAAAGTCCAGGGCATTCCCCTCTTTAGGCCTCTTTCTCACACCACGACTTGTGATCGGAATTCTTTCAATCTCGCAATTGTTGCTACCTTCTGTCATGCAGCCTATACGACTTTGACCTTGTATGTGTGCCTATGCGACTCTTCTCTCCTTTTTCCTCCGATTTTTAGCCAATATCTAGGCCTTACTTTGTGAACATATACAGGATTATAACAAGCTGTCCCTCTGGGAATCTATAGGTGTACTGAAGTTCTTTGCTCGGTAATTTGTCGATATTTCGACTATTGATATATATTTTTTAATAGCCTCGGTTATCTATGCTTATGGCTTTACAATATCTAGGTAGGTCATACTATACCTTAAATCTTACTTCGGTTTATTATTATCGAGGTCTGCTGCCAAACTCCAGGTTACTGTCTCGCTGCTTATCCTATATGTATAACTCTAAGTCCATTACTTCTTCCTCATTAGTGTTCATCTTAAGAATGACGGCCTAAACTCATCTCATATTTTGTTAATTTTATATATCCATTATTGATTCACCTTAATCTTAATCCATAATCTACCAGTGATAACTTGAAACCTCTTATGTAATACATTGTCACTAGGGCTCACGTCGTATCGGGGAACATTTAAAGTGATTTTCTTGATCCACCTAGGGGCGATACAATATTTCAATAACCATATTTCATAGCATCCCAATGCGATTCATCTTATGATGGGTATTCTAATCCCGTGCAATTCATGAAATCCCTTTCTCGTCAAATCATTACTCAATCAAAGACCTAAATGTCATCCTCTTATATATCACAATATTACTCTTATTCTATTACCAGGGCAACATTCCATATCTTCTAAATGCTCCTAGTCTTAGACTCCTCCGAATTAATTCGAGCTATCCTGAGCTTTCTATAACTTACGAAAACCATCAGCTCTCTTGTTTTGATGAGTTTAATTCTGAGGCCCTACCTATTCTTGTCATCTTCTCACTCACCTTTTCTTATCTACAAAATAAAATTGTCGCTCTACCATACTTTAGCTTGCGGCCTACTCATATCTATTTATATTACTCGCAACCTTCCTTTAACTTGCTAGCTCCATAGATTTCCTTATATGTCTTCTCAGTTGTCTTTAAATGTAAGAAATTACTTTTCCTGGTCGTTCTGCCACTTACTACCTGAATGCTTGGCTTATCGTAGTGCCCACGAATACTGGAATTTCCTGTAACTCATATGATCTGAAATATCACTTTTGATTTTACTTCCCGTTCATCAGTCACCACATGTGCCACTTTTTTATGGAGTGTATACAATGTTGTAGTGAGACTATTCTTACAAAATCATTTCTTCTTTAGGTCACTATGCTTAGGTTGAAGCCTTCTTCCTTTATTTCCTCAGCTAGTCTTTCGTGGTAGTACTTAGGGGAGACCCTATGACTCCTATAAAGCTGCGAGCTTATTACATCGTATACCCGACAAAAGTTTCGATGTTCTTACTCGCCTATAATTATCCTTAGTTACTTACATCTATGCCATTGTGCTTGTAGGCGTTCATTCGACTCTGATTCTGTATTATCGCCATGTTCTTGACTTGATACATTCACCACCAGGTTATATAGGTCTGATTCAGTGAGATTTTTTAATTATTTGGTTCTCCATCTTGAACTAGGGTTTACCTAATTTTTCTCCTAATCCGATTCTAAATCGATTCTACATGCAATTATTTCCTTTATTATTTTTGATTGACCGTGTTTCCTTGTTTGTTCGTTTAAATTTTACTACTATATAAAGCCCTCCCCTAATTCCTTTTAGACAGACTGGAATCACTGTATTCTTACTCTCACTAGGCCTATACTATTATGAAACTTGAGCTCTTGGCCGGCTGAAATCCATGGCCACCGGAATTCGACTATTCGACCTTTCTCAATGCGAGCACTGCCCGGGGTTCATCTGAAACACTTGAGAACTCTGACGCACTGAGATTTTGGGTTCAACTATTCATTTTACTACTAACATTCTAGGTATTGATGAAATTGTTCTTTGTTTACTCGTTTGTCAATTAGTAACTGATAAGTACCATTAGCCCTCACAATTTCATTCCTTTTTTACCTGAATTCCTGTTTTGTATGTTATATCCTTGAAACTTCTGTGAATTAACATGTTGTTACTTGTATCCTTATCTAGTTTGATGTTATTCTTGAAGCTCAATCTTCCCCTGGTAGCTGAACTTGCCTAAACTTTAACTTTGATTCTGACTCTCAAGCATGTTTAACCCAATGTGTGTTCGAATGCATTTTACCTGCTATTCCTCTTGAATTTCTCCCTAGTTTGTTCTGTATTCCTACGACATACCAACTCATGTGTTCCAATACTTTAAATGTGACCAATTCCTAATTGTGGTGACAACCAATTATGAGCTTAATGTGTGTTCCATGTTTGGTTCAATCCTGTGTTGTTTGATACCACTTATAGTTTGTAAGAAGAAATGCAACATCTAGCCTTTATGTGACAATCTAGTCTTTGCCTATTGAGAATTCTGACCCTCTCAACTTTCACCTAACCTTCATATTTACCATGAGTTATCTAGACCTTGGAATCTATATGTTATACTCAGCAGATTAGGCTGCATGTTGATTGTGGTAGACCATGCCTACTTGCTTGTTTACTATGTGTAATTGCCATTCTCTGACTATGATTCTATCAGACCTTCATACCTTAGACTCCTAGTTTTGAGTCACTTTTAGGCTAACTTTGGCTCATGCTTTTCTATAAACTTGTTGTTCTGGAAAACTAAGCATGTATATGTGCTTACCATGTTAACCTAAGTGACCTGTCTCTCCAACTCTGCTAATGTTACGCATGTTGTACTCTTCCACTTGTTATGAACCTATGTTGTTAATTTTTTCATGTCATGTGGAGGCTAAGTTCTACTGGTTTTCCTAGTTTCATGTTTAAGCCCTTGTTTGACCAATCTTGTCACCCTATCTTGTAAAAATGCAAGTGCTAATATGTTTTTATGTGAATCCTGTTGAATGTCATGTAACCCTGTCCATATAAGGTATTACTTCAAAGTTGTTTAACTGATTGCTATGTGTTGTTTGTTAGCTTATATGGCTAAGTGGTTTATCTATAATTACTGGTTTTGGCATGAGTTCATGCGTAGCCCTAAGTTGTGCAAATGACACACTCTCTTGTTTAAGATGCGTTTGGATCCAGGTCTACTATTCGATTGATAATGAATCTGTTGAAGGCCCATGCAGTGCTGGTTTATTTTCATTTGGGCATGTTCTTGGGCTATAAGTTGTTCAATGCATAATATTTATACTCATATTCATTATTTTAGGCCTGTAATAATTTGTAAACAAACAATGGGGGGGGGGGGGATTAATGAAAAAGGGGGTTGGGGTATTCTGATTTTTGCATGAACGGGTAGAGAACTTACCTATAGGATTTAACTATCTTGTTTCGATATTCGTTGACGTGCTCCTATTCTGCACATTCATAGAAATCATGCTTATAGGAAATCACACACTTCACTCAACCTGTCTAAAGCATGTTTAAAGTATTTGCTATACCTGTTTCTAGGTCTACTATTACACACACATAAACGATATGCCTATAGGATACAATAACACATGTTTTTCTAATGCCTATCTAGATACCATGTCTATAGGGTTTCAACTAATCAGTCAACCAGTCGATTCTATTTCTCTTAGTACGCTGCTATTATAGATATCATGACTATAAGATCTTAAACAACTAATCAATTACTTCGTTGCTTCGTTGCATTACTACACTTAGGTGACATACCTATAGGGATAAAGTACTATAAAATCAAGCTCAATTGTCAATCATTAAAAATCCTGCCTATAAGATGCTATTACTCATTTTAGACAACATGATCAACATCGTTAACACTGGGTTCTTGAACAGTCTTACTGCATTCTTGCACGAATAATATAGATGCCATGCCTATAGGTTTGAAACGCCTTAATCTGCAAATCCTCTAGCCTAAAATTGCAACACTGCTTGTACACTACTGGAAATCAGAATTACCTAGAAATTATGCCTATAGGACTTAATGACTCTAAGTCTTAATTCTTTAATTTTCTACCGCCTAATATTAGAGTTTCTTTGCGTGATTTTGTGCTTATGTGTGAAGGTCAACTTGAGCCTTTCATTGCAATTGTGTGCATTCCTATATGTTTTGAATGTCGCCTAGTTTTATCTTTTTGAGTAACCTAAGTAAAGTCTAGAACCACCTAATAGTAGGTCAAAGCCTCGTGGACCATAGGCATGGGACGAGTAGTGCACGCATAGGATACGATTTAGAATTGAATTAAAGCGCTCTTGAGTAACAATTTCAACATAGTAATTGGGTAGCAGGAGATAATAGTGTGTGCCCGCTGAATAATATGAGCAATCCCTACCCTATGGGAGTTGCAAAGTATTATTTATGTTGCACGGGGTGATCCTTTAGGCTGAAAAACTTAGGACCCCCTCCCTATCCTTTTATATACTGTTTGTTCACACTTAGTCATAGATTGACGCAATTGTACTCCTTATGATTTTTTAAGACTTGTATCAATTAGTCATATAGTTAATTCTTATGTTTTAATAGAGTTTTAAACTTCTATATCTTTCTTTGCTTATTTGATCACCTAGCTTAATTTTCTAATCCACATAGTGTAAATTTTGGTCGGGACCCACAATTGTGGATCTCGAAGAGTGTCTAACACCTTCTCTTTGAGGTAATTTGATCCCTTACCCGATCTTTAGTGGCGTTGACTAGTCAAACAGAGTTATTTGTGAATAGGTGCCCTAACGCACTTTAAAATCATTAGGTAGTGACTCTTCTCTTATAATACCCATTTAAAAGAGTTGTCACACGTCGAAACTCGCTTTCGAGAGAAAAAGGGGGGCGACGGTAGACTTAGGTTGTTCCCCAAAAAATTCAAGTCAAGATGGACAAGTCTGTATATGGTGAAACATGTCTCACCGTATGGCGCAATTGAGATCTAAGATGAAGAAGGAAATGAGAGATTTAAAGTGAATGAGCACAGGTTGAAACAGTATCTGGTCGGAGGATTTGAAAAGTAATCCTCTAGCATTGTGATCAAATGAGCCTAAGTGACGGAGTCAAGCTGACGACTATAACTCAGAACTACTTCTACTCCTTATTATTGCATTTGTAAAATGTTAGATAATTGTTATGTAGGATTATTAGAGTTTAGGAGTTTTGACAATAGTTTGAATAGGTATGAGCATGAATTGGACACAAAATAAGTACATAATAGAGTTAGGGTGCAAACCGTAGGCTAAAATGTGAAAAAAATTAGAATTTTGAGAAATATGGCTTAACGCGCCGCATGGGGCGCCGCTCTAGGCCAAGGGGTTGAGTCTGTCAGAATAACAACCCTCTAAAAATCTCCATTACCTCGCCACGTGGGGTGCCGAACCCGCGACGCGACTGTGCAATACTTTTTGGTCAGATTTTGAATTGTTTTTTGAAAAAGTTAAGAAAACAAAAACGAACCTACTCTAACCACCGTCTCCCTCTCTTTTTCCACTTATTCTTTTACTCTCCTCTCTCATTACACTCTAACTCAACTCCCAAACTCTTTATTCTTCTCCAATTTCTTCCACACCCACCTCCTATTACTCCCATCCACCTTCAAGGTAAGTTCTTATTCTCCTCTATTCTCTTTATTTTAGTAATTAATTGAAGTATTTAGTTAGTTCTAGTTTAATTCAACCTAACCCTCAGTAGTTGTAGTTTTGATAATTTTTTTTAGTTACTTTGCTTATTTTGGCCGAATTTATACTTAAAGTTGTGGGATTTTCGTTGTTATTATACTTGTGGATGATTTTTGGTGTGTCTTGATGGTGTTGGAATTGTTTTGTCATGAAACTTGGTGGGGGTGCCTATAGGGACGAAATTTGGAGGGTGATTTTTGTAAAATTATAACACTTTGTGCTATTGTTACATTGTGGTGGTGTTGTTGGGTGGTTGATTGGTGTGTTTGAGTAGTGATCTTAGAGCAATTGAAGTTGAAATTATAAGTTAAATTTGGTGACTACCATGTGTTTGGTAAAATGCCTCAATGACATAAGAGGTGAAGTTGTTGCTTAATTGGAGGATAACGGTTATGAGATAATGTGATGCATGATGATAAGTGTGGGGTGGAAGGTCATGTTTTTATGTTGTGAAACTTTTACATGTTAACACTGAGTGCTAATCGATTTATCACCCCATGCTAATGTGTTGCTAGGTACTAATTTGGGTGTCCGATTCATGCTAAGTACTTGTGTAGTGTTGTATTATTACTTCTTGATTTTGCTAGTAGTAAATTAGTATAACTTATTCTTTTTCTTTTCTTAGTTACTAGTTTAGCTTCTTGATTTGGATTTTACACTAGTATAGTTCCTAGTTGTGTTGTTGTAATATTATGTTGGTAGTTGGGTGGATTGTTGATTACTTGTGGCGTGCTTTCAATGGGGTATTCTGAGTCCCTGATATACATTGTACTTGTGAACATGCCAATAACATAACTATGGAGTGATCTCAGCGTTGTGACAGACCCCCTTTTGCTACTGTTCCTGTGGATAAGATATTACTTCGTGTCGAGGAGACAGTGCAATTGCTATTTGTTGATATGCGCCTTCGCACTGCTCGGGGGGAGACTGACTTGGCATAGCTGCAGGAGGACCACCCCCTCTCTCCGCAATCACTCAACAATGGTTAGTATTGGTAGATGGAGCACATATCACACCGGATGAGGACGTAAACTCTGTTCTCTCTGATGATGAGGAGTACTTGCACACCTTTGAGGGTGTTGATGAGGTGTAGGCCAAGGGCCTGAGGGAGTTATCTTTTCACTCTTGTTTCTATTGTTTTGCATTAGGGACAATGCAATTTCTTAAGTGTTGGGTGGGGTGCTCCTATTTGGTTGTATTTGTTTGTTTTCTTTTTGCCAATTAGCTTTGTTTGATTTGTTTCTTGATTTCTTAGACAATATGGCCTGTAATTATAACTCTAAATTCTATCAGCGACCTGTAATAGTTAGTAATCATAATTATTTAGTTTCGACTCTTTCCGACGATGGATTTCGTCGACTGGCTTCTTGAGGTATTTGAAGTCGAACGAGAAAACTACAAAAAAAATTTACAATTTTAAAATTCAAAAATATGTGTTTTATTTTTATTTTATTTTACTTTCTTAGGTAGTGAAGTAATTATCCCTTGATTTTATTTGTGCCGCAATTCTTTTCCAAGGGTTTGACTTGAATCAGGTGTAGTTAGTTTTTGTTTAGGAATATAGAATCTCGAGTCATAGAGCTAATTTGAAGCAATTTTCCTTGACTGCATATGCCTTGAGAGTGGTGAGTGCCTAGGCTCAATTCTAGATTCATAGATAAGTGCCTTAAATTGGTTGATTGTGACTTTACTTAACTCCCTTGACTAGAGAGTCGGGATAGATCCGATCCTAAGTGAGTTATGTGTCAATGTGTGAGTGAGGTTTGTCTTGATATTTTGTGCATATCAGTTGATGTCTAGAACTTGACCTGTGTGTTTGGAAAGTGAAATAGCAGTCTTGTTCAGTCTAGGAAGTGATATAGGCATTTCATTGTTGAGCCAATTATATGTCTGTGACCCACCTAATTGTTTTGTATCCTAGTTGGCCCTTTTGAGTCTGTGATCCTATTTTGTTTGGTAACCACACTACAAGTCTATCCCATTTGTTTGAATTGACTATATGTTTGAACCGTTTGCCTCTCTTGAGAAATTGATATATTTTTATGCTTGTTAAAAGCTAAGTGGAGGTATGGTTGAGTTTTTGAGTGAAACTATAGAAAAGTGGAAAGGTGCACTATTTGAAAAAATAGTGAGAGTCATTGGTACGGAATTGATAAAAATAAGAGAAAATTAGAATCTAAAAAATAATTAAAAAATAATTGGTGTTTATATATATTATAAAAAAATGTATTCCTTGCTAATGGTAAGTTTTGCGTTGTCTGTGCTTGAAGAAATTGGGAGCATGATGTTAATATGATGCGAAGGTTAGGGTTGGTTCAACATAAGAGTGTGAGGTTTGAATTTATATTAAAGTGCTTAGGGAGGTGTAGCCATTGTTATCCAAATAGTATCACACCCACCCCACAACCTACATTACGATCAAATTAAAGTCTTACTTGATCTTTGACTGATTAAGCTCAATTAGTAGAGTATTACACTACGGGCAAGCATACGGTACGTATTCTGTTGCACATGAATTTTGATTCTGAGAGTGAGTGAATTCTGTCTATCTTGAGTTCCTATCTGTTCTTGAATTTTATTGTGTGTGGAAATACTCTCTATTTTTAGTATGAGGGAACATGACTTGTGAAGAAAAGGTAATGACGTTGACCTCTGTGTTAGAGTAAGTGAGCAGGTTGTGAATCAAATATGTGGTGCTTTTGAGTCGGGTTTTGAGGCTGGGATGTTATGATAGGGTGCCTAGTATGCTTTAAAAATTATTGGCATGATGGGTTATGGAAGTTGTTTGATGAAATGTTCATCCCTATTTGAAGTGTATTTTTGATTGCTCGAGGACGGGCAATGATCTAAGTGTGGTGTGTTGATGGTAGGCTAGAAACCCATGTTTTAGCCGTAGTATTACTCTAATTACTATATTTTACGTGTGTTTAAGTTTAAATGATAGTGAATTACACTTACTACATATTTTATGCCTTGTAAGAAGTGATTCCGAGTTAAAAAGTTAATTTGGAGCTAAATCGAACAAGTTGAAACTTTGAAGTTTCAGTAGAAGCCCAATAAATTAAGCCAGGATTATTTTTGGGGGTCAAGGACCAAGTACAGATGTCAAAAAGTGGACAAAAAGAATAACACTGTCGCGCGGCATGGGGCGCGACATGGCGCGACGCGACTGTGTAAAAGTTGTTGCATGACAAAAAAGTCTGCTCTTTGAAGATCCTCACAAGCACGTAATTTTGTTAGAGTTATTTCCTGTTTCGGCTATGAAAGGGTAGTTTCATCCGGGCCCATTCCTACAGGGTATAAATACACCAAAATATATTTTTAAAGGGACTTTTGACCTACGAAAGATTGGAGAAGCAACTAAGGCAAAAAGACACAAGAATTCATCAAGGTTTCAACCAACGATCGGTGCAATACGGGAGTTTGTATCGAATCATTAGCATTGATATTTTCTTTGTTGTTAAACCGTATTGAGATGACTTTTTCTATAGCTGTGGAGTTATTTTCATTAGGGTGTTGACAAATACAGTGTTTTGATAACTTGATTAGGGATTTGATTCTTGGTAATTGTTGGAGTTTTAATTTCGTATTGTGGAGTTATTTCTTATTTTTCTTAATCTAATGAGGAGCTTGATATTGAATTTCTTTACATCTTATGCTCTAGTTTAAATTTGTGATTCAAATAGGTAATCGAAAGAGTCTCTTGAATTGTTAATCGAACTAGAAAATAGGAAAATATCCGTGAGAAGTTACCCTTTAGACCATAACTGTCATTCTATTCGTTGCAATTGTTTACCCCACTTCAATTGGATTAATTACTGAAATTGATGTTTAATCGAAAGAGGAGCATTAAGTTCAAATGTAATCTAATTATATATTGAATTCGTGAGAATCAACAGTATTATAGAGTGAACTAACCCAAGAATTGGACCCCGAGTCAATTATCTTGCACCTATCTAGTGAATTGCCCTTATTTCTCTCATTGATATTTCTTCGTTGCTCATCTGCTGCATTTTGTGATCAATTATAAATTGCTTAATTCTTAGTAGTTAATCGTAGTTGATAATCATCAAATCAAGTATTAATATTTCTGGATAGTAATCAACTGAAGATTATTCGAACAATGTTTAAATTCAATCCCTGTGTTGATGATAATTAAATTATACTTTCTTTGACTAGCGAGCAATAATTTTGTGTTGTGTTTTGCGCTCATCACGAACCCTCTCCTTTGTTGTTCTTATATTTTATTAATGGTCCTCTTCGAATAACCAATATCTTAATTACCCTTTCAACATCATAAGGTTTAAGGTTATTTGTTGGGACACATTGTTTTTCCAAATTTGATTCCATTACGCTGCGCGAAATACCTGCAATATATAAGAAAAAACTGCAAATATTATCTAGTAAAATTAATATTGTTACACTAACATTAGTTGAAATCACACAAACCATTGATCTCTAAAGGTATACAATTTAAACATAATACCACGTCAATGTAAAGGAATTTGATATCCAAAACTAAAAATTATGACGAAAAATAAAGAAGTACGACACACAAGAAATTACAATAAAAGTTAAGATGTCATTATTTTTTTTCTCTAATTCATATTCATGACCCTAAAACATTACTCAATTACGAAAAACGGGAACAATAGAGAGAACAAATAATATCTTTGGAGAAAATTGCTTCTTTCTACACCAATACCTTTAGAGAATAATGAATAATGTGCAACAATGCCATCTTTTATAGGAATAACTGGCTTATTCTTTTCCTACATGAATTCGTGCGATAAAGCTGAATTCTATACAAACGGGAGAAGATTAAATAAGGAAGCATATTGCTGTCAAATAAGGAATAGGCTAGTAAAAAGAAGTTCCAAAAATCCAAAACGACCATATATTGTCCAACAAAAAGTAGGATAGCAAGAAGAAGTATGCAGCAAAGAAAAAGAATTTAACCCAAAGTTGGCTATGCAACATTGTTGTATGGGTAGTTTAAATAGAAAGAAAAATTAACTTCACATAATTTATATTTATATCCTTAAATTATAAAAATAATTAAGGTTATGAAAGTCGACCAAGCGCAAGCTCTATAACAAGCCAATCATGGCATAAATCATGGAAACATGCTGTGGCGTACATCCTGATCCCATAAATATCCTCACAATCAGGCCCTCGACCTCACTCAGCCATCGACCTCTCCAGTCTCTCGGAAATCATGGTAAACAGCCCAAACAGTAATGATATGATGCATCAATAATGAACAATAGAGACTAGGATGTAATATGCAAGTATAACCGTGACTGAATACAAAACAGTAATTTAACAGATAATTCAACATGTACACGACCTTTGTGGGTCCCAACAGTGTCAACACATGGTTTAAATATGATTTATAGTTCGATTTCTCTAATACGTGGAAAATGAACATATAACAATAATTTATTCAACTACACAGATCCATGGAATTGACCAAGTCATAACTCCTACGGTGCATGCCCACACGCCCGTCATCTAGTATGTGCGTCACCTCAAAATCAATCACATAACATATAATCCGGGGTTTCATATATACCCTCAAGACCAAATTTAGAACTGTTACTTACCTCAAACCATGTGATTCTTTATTCTGCAATGCCTTTGCCTCGCGAATCGGTCTCCAAACGCCTCAAATCTAGCCACAAATAATTTGATTTACTCAATACAAATTATAAGAACTAATTTCACATAAAAATACTAATTTTCCAACAAAATTCGAAATTTTACTCAAACATCGCCCGTGGGGCTCACGTATCAGAACCCGACAAAAGTTACAAAATATGAACGCCCATTCAATCACGAGTCCAACCATACCAAATTTACCAAAATCCGACCTCCAAATCTCAAATTCTTATTTTGAAATCCCTAGGCCCAAATCCTCAAATTGTACTTCAAAAACATGTAATCTAGTCGAAATACTCAATGATAATCTAATATTATTGACTAACAATGATCACAAGTGACTTAATTACCTCAAGTTTTCCCG
This sequence comes from Nicotiana tabacum, assembly GCF_000715075.1. Taxonomy (NCBI): domain Eukaryota; kingdom Viridiplantae; phylum Streptophyta; class Magnoliopsida; order Solanales; family Solanaceae; genus Nicotiana; species Nicotiana tabacum. Next base: position 28,680,210 of record NC_134094.1, on the reverse strand, counting down.
TGAATTCCCTCTGAAAAATCGCCCAAAACCGTGCTTGAAATGTCCCAAATGACAAAAAATGTCGGAACCCCTCTGTTTTGTAATTTGTCCAGGGGTTCCGCTTCTGCGGAAAATTAACCGCATATGCCGTCCCGCTTTTGCGGTCATTCTGCCGCTTCTGCGCCTGCTTCGCTTCTGCGAAGAAGTTGTCCACTTCTGCGGTCTTTCCTAGCTCCCCTTGCCTCCGCTTCTGCGACCTTAGAGTCATTTCTGCGGACTCGCTTGTACGAGTTTCCGTCCGCTTATGCGGACCTTAGCACCTGCGATGCCCATCCCGCTTCTGCAAAGTCGCACCTGCGAGTCAAATTCCGCAGGTGCGATTGCACCAGAAGGCAGAAACTTTCAGATTTCTTCTAAGTCCGAATTTGATCTGTTAACCATCCGAAACTCACCCGAGGCCCCCAGGACCAAGACCAAATATATCAACAAGTCCTAAAACATCATACAAACTTAGTCAAAGCCTCAAATCACATCAAACATCGCTAAAAACACGAACCACGCCCTAATTCAAGCCTAATAAAACTAAGAAATTCAACAGTCGGCTATGCAACATTGGTGTATGCGTAGTTTAGATGGAAATAAAAACCAACCTCACGTAATTTATAATTATATGCTTAAATTATACAAATAATTAAGGTTATAAAAGTCGACCAATATTTCAAGGTTATTTTAGTCGTTCAATAATTAACATAAATTATTCGTGTTTTTATAATAAATAATATTATATTTATATATATATATATATAGAGAGAGAGAGATATAAATAGATAGACTATTAAGATAGATAGATTACTAACATGTTGCCCAAGCTTAGTGAAGTCTCTTTAAACTGCCAAGCCAATTGAAAGGACGCGAAATGCAATTGAAAATCAGTTGTACACGTCTCACATTAGTGCGAGAAGATATATTGTCACCGTCGTATCAAAAAGTCAAAATTGCAATCCTACCCTATCAGGGGAAAGGCAAAACCACATGACAAAGTTGGGTGAAATTAGGATAAAAAAAGGTCAGATGTTAAAGAATCCTTTTCACATGAAAGCGTTTGTTAGCTTCACTTATTAAACCCCAACCCTAGTGACATTCTTTCAACACCACAAAGAGTACTAGCTCAAACCCAAACAGAATGCCTGATAACTTTATTGCCCATGATCGGTTATTTTTGTGCGGAAATACAATTAAAGAGTATAAAGCAAATAAAAGACAGTCTTTAAATAAAATGTACCAATGGTCTAGTGGTAGAATAGTATCCTGCCACAGTATAGACCCTGGTTCGATTCCCAGATGATGAATCTTTTTATTACATAATTAAAATACCGACCAACTTTGGTCGGTTTTTTTTTGCAATATTTTTTTTTTTGAATTTAATTGACCGACCAAAGTTGGTCGGTAATTTCCGACTAACTTTGGTCGGTATTCCTTTCCGATCACAAAAATACCGTCCACACGTAAATGGTCGTGTTTTGGTCGGTTTTTGGCCATTACCGACCAACGTTGGTCGTTTTTTACCGGATTTCTAGTAGTGTATATTGTCCAACAAAAAGTAGGATAGCAAGAAGAAGTATGCAGCGAGGAAAAAGAATTTGACCCAAAGTTGGCTATATGTCATTGGTGCATACATAGTTTAAATGGAACGAAAAACGAGCCTCATGTAATTTACAATTATATTATTAAATTATACAAATAATTAAGGTTATAAAAGTCGATCAATATTTCAGGGTTATTTTAGTCGTTCAATATTTAACATAAATTATTCATGCTTTGATAATACATATATATTCAAAGTATTCTTTCCTTTGTCATGCTTCAACCAGCTGCTTTGCGAACTGCTTGCTCTTACTGCTCTTTCCTATGTTTCCTGCTTCTGACTACTTGCCTTTCCCTATATATATATTAACATGTAGCCCAAACTTACTTGCATCCTGCTTAAGATAGATAGATTACTAACATGGTGCCCAAGTTTAGTGAAGTCTCTTTAAACTGCCGAGCAAATTGAAAGGACGCGAAATATAATTGAAAATCAGTTGTACACGTACCTTACATTCGTGTGAGAAGATATATTGGCACCGTGTATCAAAAAGTTGAAATTGCAATCGTACCCCATCAGGGAAAAGGCACAAACAAGCGACATGACAAAGTTGGGTGAAATTTGGATTAAAAAAGGTCAGATGTTAAAGAATCCCTTTTGACCAAGAGTGACTCGTGGAAATTGATTGGGAAGCTACCTGTAAGCTATGACATCGAGGGAGATATGGTTGTTGCTGATGGAATTGTTTATATGATCATAAATGAGCGACCCGACAATAAATTTATTTTATCTTTGTGTTTGAAAAATGAAAATTTTGAAGAAATATTGTTTCAAGGTCATCGGGACCTAATAATGGAAAAACCAAATTTGTTCACTGTTGAAGGATGCCTTTGTTTGACAAAGTTTTCGTCCCTTATTAATGAGTTGGCCAATTTCGAGGTTTGGCGTATGAAAAAGAATGGAACCATGAGCTATTCATGGAGTAAAGTATTAGCAATTACAGTGCCAGTGCCAGATGATAACTGGCTTTGTACAAGAATCCATGTCCTTCCTGTGAGCTTTATGAAGGATGGAGGCATCTTATTTCGGAGGAGTAAAGCTGAATTACTATTTTACTATCCTAATAGGAGCACACAGTGATTTATTTCATCTATGGGGTAAATTTCCTCTTACAAGCTTAGAAAAGAGACTAACCTTGCTCCGAAATTTCATAACCGGCTCCAAGGACGCTCCGACAATTTCAACTGATGCCCGTCGCTCCAAAACTAGTCAAATATGATGCAACCGAATCAAAGTATACTCTAATACTCATAATTAATCATTTTATAAAAATTTCCAACTCCGTTCGAAAAGTTGATAAAATCACCCTTTGACCCACGTGCCCGAATTCCGAAAATTTTCAAAGATAACCATTACCCATAGCCTCACGAACTCAAATATATAATTTATTTTCAATTTTATGCCCAAATTCGTGATCAAAATCTAAGAATGCCAATTTCTAGGTTTTTCTTCAAAATCCCAAATTTCTACAAATTTTCATGTCTAAATCTATATATAAACCTTGTATTTAACTCACAACTAGAAGAAATCACTTACCTCTTGATGGTGATGGAACCTCCTCTCAAAAATCGCCTAAGTCCAAGTGAAAAATGAGGGAAATGGGCTAAGTCTCAGAATAAAAGCCCTTGGCTCCAGTCGCAGAATTCGCATTTGCGACATCTAGATCGCGAATACGATGGTTGCATTTTCGACAAATGCATCGCAAATGCGAAGCCTAGTTGCCCCTGCCCAGGTCGCAATTGTAACCAAGATCTTCGCAAATGCGAAGGGGACATGTCCGCAAAAGTGACAAATTGTTCGCAAATGCGAACCACTTAGAAAATTCCCACCCTTCGCAAATGCGAACCCCTCCTCGCAATTGCGATATTCGCAGTTGCGACCATTACACCGCAAATGCAATCACACCAGAACCAGCAATCCAACTTCTTAACAAAACACTTCAAAGCCACTCCGAGACTCACCCGAGGCCCCCGGGACCCCGTCCAATCTTACCAACCAGTCCAATAACATAACACGGACCTTCTCGAGGCCTCAAATCACATCAAACAATATCGAAATCACGAATTACCCTCCAATTCGAACAGAATGAATTTTGAAATTCCAAACTTCTACAATTTATGCCGAGATCTACCAAATCACATCCGATTGACATCAAATTTTGCACACAATTCACATTTAACATTATGGACCTACTCCAACTTCCGGAATCGGATTTCGACCCTGGTATAAAAAAGTCCACTTCCGGTCAAACTTCTCAAAAACCTTTAAAATTCTAGCTTTAGCCAAATGACTCCAAAATGACCTACGGACCCCTGAATCCGCTTCTGGACGCGCTCCCAAAACCATAATCACCATACAGAGCTATTCCTAGACTCGGAATCCCAAACGGACATTGATAACATTGTAATGCACTTCAACCCAGATTTTTGAAATTCTTCCAAAATTTCAACTTCCACAATAGGCGCCGAAACGCTCCCAGGTCATCCAAAACCCGATCCGGACATACGCCCAAGTCCAAATTCATCATACAAACGTGTTGGAACCTTCAAATCCCGATTCCGATATCGTTTACTCAAAAATCTAACTTTAGTCAATTCTTTCAACTTAAAGCTTCAAAAATGAGATGTTTGTTTTCAAATCAATTCTGAACTTCCGAAATTTCAATTACGACCACGCGTACAAGTCATAGTACCTGAAGTGAAGTTGCTCATGGCCTCAAACTGCTGAACGACGTGCTAGAGCTCAAACGACCGATCAGGTCGTTAAATTCTCTCTCATTTAAACATACGTTCGTCCTCGAACGTGCTAAGAACTGCGCTGGAGTTGTCTGAAATCACTGTTTAACACCTCGTGCACCTACCCGTGCTACCATAACTCAGTTGAGCACATTAGCTTGATCAAATCTGAATATATTCTCTTTTATTTAGTCAAATAAGCCTTAGAGCCCAGTTCCAACATCCGGAATTCTCTGCCAGGCCTGCTACCGACATACAAACACCGTATCAATCACCACACGATGTACTAGAACATGACTGCATACCTTTGCTGAATTCACACCTTGCACCGCAACATTCACATGACCATAATAACATTCTCTGACCATAATAGCCAAAATTTCACGAACTTGATGCTCACAATGCACCTCATGGCATATATAAGTCTTGCTCCAACTCTTGCAATACCTCCACAATGAAAAAGATGTGTAGAAATTCCTAACCAACTGCCGAGTTATCAAATCATTGAATCTCCCCTCTTGACTAGAATCATCACCTCATTATGAACCAAATAATGGTAATTGCTCTTTAATATGCTTCATATAATCCGAACGCATTGATCCCAGATCCAAAATCTCATCTCACCCAGAATAAGCTGCTCAGGCAACAAGCCACCCCAAACATGACCAAAAGTCTCATATGCTGGCGCGATGTGCCAATAAGCTACAAACTCGAACATGATACATAAGGAAAACGAATCTCTAGAAAGGATTACTCAACACGCGTAACTAATTAGACAACCGAAAATGTGTTACGAACATTCCTCAGAAAATGGGACACAAAACACACAAAATAGAATATGGGGGACTGTACTTAACATCACACTATTGCGGCGCGCAACCCGATCCAAAAATAAAATCTATATAAGGAGATACTTACCAAGCTAGAATTCTCATTACTACAAAATATCCAAATATCGGACACAAGCACGCTAAGTGTATAATACCATCCATGGGAGGACAGACAGTGCCATACGCGACAAAACTCAAGCACAACTAAGGTGCGATATATGATCTGAATCTCGAGAGCTATCCTGCACACATAACATCATCGCTACGAGGAACCTCAACACACATGAAATTAACAAGTCGTTTCACAACTCACATGGGATAATATAGTATTACATGAAATAGCCGTCGATGAAATGACGTCCAACGTATGAATACTCATCCATAAGGGAGCGCTATGCTGAAATGAACACATCCGGCCTGACATAGAGCCCATATTCACATTTAAATCCATCCACATACCTCAAGCAAATTTTGATCGCACCGTACTAGGCTAATAAACTTTCAGGGATCCATAATAACCCCTTTTCCCCATAACACACAAGAACAACCATTATAACCGGAACAAACTTCCACAATCCACAACCAAATGAACCGAGCGCCCTCCAGGCATAAATTCCCAATTAGCGATATTACCAAAATCTTCATACTTGGTTTCCATACGTCAATCAATCAAGTGACTACATGTAACACTTATACAATCTTCCCGTGGGATATGCTCCCATGACCTTTCGCACCAGTTAACAAGTCTATACATTCATACTACCGGCCACACCAATCATTGTAAAGCAAATTCAAGAATCCGCATTATGTATACCAAGCCTCTTCACACCAGGTACCGATCTCACATGGTGTCAAAGACAATAAGAGCTTACTATAACCATCTAAATCCTTTCATGTTCATCCGAGCTCTTAAAATTCTTGTAGACACAAGCTGCAACCTTGATCCTCAACTTCCAAATCCCAAGCCGATCACTGCACTTAATCCTGCCAATGCGCAAGAGTACAAGAATTTCATCTTAACCTCTAAACTACTAATAGGGTAACACTTCACCACATAGAACCCTTTTACTTAATACACGAAAGCCTCCGAATAAGATCAGTTATGGAGACCGTCAAACCTCACACGTACCGTCATAAATCACATGAATAACCCAACACGCTGAAGGAGTTGGTCATTGCTATCATTATGTCGATTCAACCATTGCTAACTAAACCAGAATTTTCCTAGTTTACTCTAGATCTTCCTTCGAACTAACAACAGCTCCCTTATCAATATAACTAACTCAATTCACACTCATCCTTAATGACCCCATCACACGAGACCACATTGTCCCCAAAACCCACTAACCATCTCACACCCTCCTTGTGCGCACATCCGCATCTTCAACTGGTACACCCATTCTAATATTTCCTTTACGATTCTGAAGTTATTTTCTCCCATTCTTCCATTGCTAAACCGCATACCAAAGATAATATAGAACACTCCAAGTCACTTTTATCATAATCCGCTGTAAAAGCTCGATATTCAACCATACTATGGACTCTAAATCCTTAGACACCACATCTTAACTTTTGAATTTACTAGGACCGTTATTGGGAGTCACCCACTCTGACTTGGTCCCGAATATAATCAACTCCAAGGATCAGCTAGCATATGAGCACCCTTTCAAAGAAGCACCTGGACAAATCATCTTCCTTGTAACTCGCCTCTACACGAAGCAAAAATTCCTGAGTCTTCCCAAAGACTGACCATGAATCGGTAAGGCCAACTATAGCATACATTCCTCAAATCGCTTGCTCAAATTACCACTGATGTTCTCTTTCCTTAGTCGTAATAACCCATCAATATGACGATAACCAGAAATCTTACAAATAGACGACTATGCAATCCAACTGTAGGCGGTGGAACTCTCCCACTTTGCTTGAAGCTACTATTGCATAAACCTAAAACCCACCAAGATTCTTCCTTCATCGACGTGATCTAGCACAATCAACCCGCCAAATTCCTCGAAATCCTTCCATTAACCTTTAATAAACACTCTGAACCACTAGCCACATTTACATATTAAATCTCTTACCGGGTAGCAAGTAGAATTCTTTGCATAAGCTTCATCAACACCACGCGACCGCTAACCTGCTCATAGGAGATAACCCACATGTGGAAATTTCATGCCGACATATTCCAACTTCGCTGCACTGGGTATAATTACTATGAAATCAGTATACCATCCCGAGTCTGAGCTCATTCAATAGCTGCGCCAGTCCGTTCACTCCCTATGGATGTCAACTAAAGGTGTGACAATACATTCCAATCCAAAGTCATGTTGTAACCTTCTTCATATCAAGCAACTCCTTTATGTTGTATCCAATATCCCGCCGTATAATAGCCAATATCTCAAATTAAGTCCATAGACCCAATCACCGTCCACCATAATTACCAAATCATTCTAAACATTTCTCAAGGCGTGTAGCTATCCTATCACAGAACTCACGTGCTACTCTGCCACTCTCCCACTTTGGTCAAACTCACTCATTTAAGTAGCTACCCGACTCCTGTTTCTCACACTTGGCCTTCTATAATTTTATCCACCGCAAGGCACCTCCCACATGCCCTTCCTCATTATTCGCTTCCCAGTTGTTGCCTTAAATCAAAATCTACCTCTGTAGAACTTGAACCAACAGATCGCTACTAACTTTAAACCTCTTTGAAGATCCTTTTTCTTGAGCCATCAATACTAGAAGTACCAATCCGATTCCGAAACCGCTACACTCTATTATCTCTGACAACCGCATCTCCAACACCATTTCACAGTACCCTGCCCCAAAGGCAAATTGAAGAAGGCCATAACATCGGCGAACCTTAACTCGTTCAACAAGGACGATGACACCACATCACAATTTGAGAACTCTACTATGCTCGAAAATACCAAGCCTCGTTATTCCATCAATCCAAATCTGGAGATTCTTGGTTCGATTTCCTTTCCTCTGTCGGAAGTAAAATACTGAGTCTCTGAATCATGCACTGAGTAAACCTTATTTCAAGTCATTCACTGCCCCGAGACATAGGCAAGCATCCTACCATAACATCAATACTGTGTGATAACAACTCATGAGCATAAAAAAAACCCTGCACATAGCCTCAAAGCTCTCAGAAGTACAGCTACTAAGCTGAAATGACATAATATCCTTCCACAAGGCGATGAAAATTGCCCAGTCAACTACGCAGGGAGAAACATCCCGCACCATATCTGTCGTACCACTACAATTCCTCAATTCTCGATCGATAGCAAGTGCTTCACTTCACATAAGAATGAATGGTAAGGAAATGAAGGTAAAAGCTTCAAAGGAATCAAATTGCACGATGAGGAATCAAGAAGGGAAGTGCTCCTAACAGCCTTGTAGCCTCTCAAATATAAGTACAGACGTCTCTGTACCGATCCGCAAGACTCTACTAGACTTGCTCATGACTCGTGATACCTAAGTCAACCTACTGCTCTGATACCATGTTGTCATGACCCAATATACGTTAAAGGTCGTGATGGCGCCGAACACCACTGTCAGGCAAGCCAACCTAAATAGTAAATTAAATTCTCATTTTTAATGTTTTTGAAATTGGTAGTTCACTTCAATTTATCAAGTAAAAGATGTATTTACAGAATAAATAACAATGTTTTCCAATTTCAATATTGAACATCCCATAATCATCTCAGAACCCGGTGTCCCAAATGCATGAGCCTTTTCTAGGAATTTAAAATAAAATACAGTAACTGTCCGGAATACAAATTTGGACAAGAAGAAAAGTACAATACTTTGAACGAGACTCTGCTGGATGCGGAGCATCGTATAGAATGCAGCTCCCCTAAGTCCCCAACATAATCGTGCCTATGGGCCCACAAGGCCGCTAAATATATGTGTACCTGCACAAAAAAGTGCAGCAAGTGTAGTATGAGTACGTAAATCAACACGTACCCAGTAAGTATCCCGCCTAACCCTGAAGAAGTAGTGAAGAGGGGTCGACTTCGCCACTTACTATGGGCTATAAATAAATGGAATAATATCATTAAATTATACATGAATTAATTAATACAGTTGCAAGCACATTATTCTGAAGTAAGTAAACAGTTCTTTCATAATTAAGGAATCTCCAAATTTTATCTCCCACTATTTAACGATTATATCTCCGGCCAATGAGGCCATATCGAATTATCAGTTTATCTCAGACCAGGGAGGCAATATCGTTATATATAAATTTCAAGGCAAGAAATACAAGTATGCACAAGTCATGCCGAGGTCGTACGGCCCGATCCAATAATTATTTAAATTGTGCATTGCTAGAGGGTTGAATGTCGCGAACCAAATATGCATCTATTTAATCTACCGTGGCCCGTTCCACAAAAGATAACACGTTCAAATAATCAATTAAGAATTCATCAAGGGGAAATTATCCAAGGAGAAAGGAAAATTTCTCTTTTAAAAGTCAAGAAAATGATGTCTAGTCTTTTAGAAATTTATTAACAAAGTTCGATATGATTTCAGCATTTTACAATGACAACAGATTTCAAATATTACAAGTAAAGCATGCTTATGGGTCCTATACTACCCGAACTTAGGCATAATAGTAGCTCCGCACGGACTCTCGTCACCCCGTGCGTACATAGCCCCCACAAATGGGAGCACACAGTGATTTATTTCACCTATGGAATAAATTCCCTCTTACAAGGTTAAAAAGGAGAATTACCTTGCTCCGCAATTCCATAACTGGCTCCAAGGACGCTCTAACAATTTCAACTGATGCCCGTCGCTCCAAAACAAGTCAAATATGACGCAACCGAATAAAAAAATACTCTAATACTCCTAATTAATTATTTTATAAACATTTCCAACTCCGTTCGAAAAGTTGATAAAATCACCCTCGAGCCCACGTGCCCGGATTCCAAAACATTTCAAAGATAAGCATTACCCATAGCCTCACTAATTCAAATATATAATTTATTCTCAATTTCATGCCCAAATTCGTGATCAACATCCAAGAATACCAATTTCAAGGTTTTTCTTCAAAATCTCAAATTTCTACAAATTTTCAGGTCTAAATCCATATATAAACCTAGAATTTAACTCCCAACTAGAATAATTCACTTACCTCTTGATGGTGATGGAACTCCCTCTAACAATGCTCTCAAATATCGCCTAAGTTCAAGTGGGAAATTAGGGAAATGGGCTAACTCTCGGAATAAAAGCCATCGGCTCCGGTCACAGATGTCACATCTGCGATATCTGGCTCGCAAATGAGATGGTCACATTTGGGACAAATGCATCGCAAATACGAAGCCAAGTTGCCCCTGCCCAGGTCCCAATTGCGACCAAGATCTTTGCAGATGCGAAGGGGACAGGTCCGCAAAAGAAATAAATTATTCGCAAATGCGAACCCCTCAAAAAATTCCTACCCTTCGCAAATGCGGACCCTTCCTCGCAATTGCGATGTTTGCATTTGCGACCATTACATCGCAAATGCGATCACACTAGAACCATCAATCCAACTTCTTAACAAAACACTCTGAAGCTACTCCGAAATTCACCCGAGGCCCCCGGGACCACGTCCAATCACACCAACCAGTCCAATAACATAACACGGACCTGCTCAAGGCCTCAAATCACATCAAACAACATCGAAATCATAAATCACCCTCCAATTCGAACTTAATGAACTTTGAAATTCCAAACTTTTACAATCGATGCCGAGACCTATCAAATCACGTCCAATTGACTGCACATTTTACATAGAAGTCATATTTGGCATTACGGACCTACTCCAACTTCCGGAATCAGATTTCAATCCCGATACCAAAAAGTCCACTTTCGGTCAAACTTCTCAAAAACCTTCAAATTTCTAGCTTTAGCCAAATGAATCCAAAATGACCTACGGACCTCCGAATCCGCTTCCGGACACGCTCCCAATACCATAATCACCATACAGAGCTATTCCCAGACTCGGAATCCCAAACAGGCATTGATAACATTGAAATGCACTTCAACCCAAATTTATGAAATTCTTCCAAAATGCCAACTTCCATAATAGGCGCCGAAATGCTCTCGGGTCATCCAAAACCCGATCTGGACGTCCAAGTATGAATACATCATACGAACTTGTTAGAACCATTAAATCCCGATTCCGAGATCGTTTACTCAAAAATCCAACCTTAGTCAATTCTTTCAACTTAAAGCTTCCGAAATGAGAATTTTCTTTTCAAATCAACTCTGAACTTCTGAAATTTCAATTCCGACCACGCGTACAAGTCATAATACCTGAGTGAAGTTGCTCATGGACTTAAACTACTGAACGACACTCTAGATCTCAAAACGACTGATCGGGTCATTACAGTTTCGTCAGGGCACTATGAAAGTGTCAGAATATGCTATCAGGTTCAGTGAATTAGCTCGTCATACACCTATCTTAGTTCCTAATATTAGAGAGCGAGTTTGCATATTCATTGAGGGTCTCGATTATGATCTTAAAATGTGCATGGCTCGAGAATTGCAAACTGATACTCCATTTCAACAAGTAGTGGAGATTGCGAGGAGGATTGAGGGTGTTCTAAGTGAGGAAAAAGAGTCTAAGGAGACCAAAAGGTCTCGAAGTTCTGGAGGGTTCAATGAATTTTAATCTTCAGCTATGACCCATTATGGTGGAGGCTCGAGCAGTCGACCAGCTCAGTCCGCACATCAGATTACTCGGGGTGCTCCAATAAGTTCTTATAGTGCACCACCGATATGAGGTTCTTACAGTGGTTATTCTAGTTATTCGGCATAGACTCAGTACGAGCAGCCGCGGCCTCAGAGGGGTTGTTATGAGTGTGGTGATACTAAGCATATCATGAGAGATTATCCCAGACTTGGGAGAGGTGGATTTCATCAGAACACTCAGGCTATAGGCCCTAATGCAGTTACTACTCCACGTACACAGCTAGTTAAATGTGGAGGACAGGCGGGTAGAGGGCGCCCTAAATGGGGAGACCTAGCCCGTTGATATATTTTCTATGGTATGGAAGAGGCCACTACACCAGAGAGTGTCTTTACAGGTATGATCCTGATTTATTATAAAAAAGGTATTTTCCCTTAATTTGATTCGGTTCTGAATATTGAGGTGAGTCCTCCTGTTATGATCTGCTTATGGGTGAGCTTCATAATTTTTGTGACCTACTTACATGTTTATCCCTGTTTAGAGGGTTGATGATGTTAGCCCGTGTCTGAAGAGGAGGACATGAGAAGGCCACAAAAGTGGTAACTGGTGCGTAGAAGCACAAGCGCAAAAGCGCAAAGGCAACCGCAGAAGCGGCCATGCGCGCAGAAGCGGACACTGCCTCGCACTGGCGATTCTCGCAAATGCGAGGGTCGATTGGGCAGTAAACTTTCACAGAAGCATGATTTTTCTCGCAAAAGAGAGCACGCAGAAGTGTGGAAGCACTCTGCAGGTGCGAAACTGGGCAGAAACATAAGGATTGAACTTGGTCATTTTTGCCATTTTCGTTTTGGAATTTTTGAAGCTCAGATTTGGGCGATTCTGGAGGGAGTTTTAACAAGCTTGGTTGGGATAAGTGTTCTATATCCTAAAGTGATTATATTTCATGAATCTATGGTTATATTCATTGTTTGATTCGTATTTAAATGGAAGAAATCAAGATTTTTGCAAAATCTTACAAAAACAAAAATTTAAGATTTGGAGGTCGAGCTGTTATCGGAATTTGATAAAATTGATATGGTTGAACTAGTATCGGAATGGGTATTCAGATATCATAAAAATTATATCGGGTTCCGAGAGGCGGGCCCCGCGTTGACTTTTATTGATTTTTTCGAATAAAACTTTAAGTCGGCATATTATTATCCGGAATTATTTCCGATAAATTTTAATGAAGTTGTACAATTAATTAGAATAGATTTGAGCTGTCCGGAGGTCAATTGAAGCAAGAAGGAGATTTTGAAAAATCGGCATAACTTCAAAAATGTAAGTATCTTGCCTAACCTTGAGTGGGGGAATTGCCCCTTAGGCATCGAGTCTTATGTGCCATTTGTGAAATGTGAAAAGCCGTGTACGCGAGGTGACGAGTACGTACTCGGGCTTATATGTGAAAAATTTACTGAGTTAAAGTCTTGGGCATATTGTGTAGTAAATTGGATAATTGTTGATATTTATTTAATCATCTATTTGCCATACCTCAATTCGCATTTATTGAATTTGTTTTTATATGATGATTTGATGTGAATGTTTCCTCTGCAAATAATTAATTAAATGAGCTTAAGATGAGGAATTTATATAATTATTGAGAATTTGGATTAATGAAGGCGTTGCCCTATGCTGAGTAATTTCTATCACGGTTGGTTTTTTTGTTTTGAGGTGTTATACACACCGTGTGGAGCCTTCGGTTATTTGTTGTGAAATTAATTGATTTGTTATACCTTTGGAATTGGTTGTGGCCATTGGGAAAATTGTGTTATGAATTGATTTTTGTTATGTTACCGTGATAATATTCTGTATAAGGGTGGCATTTCACTGTTGTTATGTGTGTTGGGATATTGTCTGGCGGAGCAATAAAGGTGGCTATATGAGAGATAAGGGTGGCTATATGAGGGATAAGGATGGATATTGATATTGTGAGGGCGGAGGAATAAGGGAGGATATTATAGGAGTGATAAGGGTGACTATAGGAAAGATAAGGGTGACTATTGTCAGGGATGATATGTGATGATGTGGAGTGGTTGCATTTGTGATTTTTATATGATGTTGTGATTTTCCTTGTGTTTATTATTTTACCTTATGCAATTTGTCTTGTTGTTGGTAAATTGATAATAGTCTGATTTATGTTGAAATTGGGAGCCTGTGTCTATTGACAGGCGGATTATGAAAAGAAATATGGGCACGAGGTGCCGTGAGTAAATAATGATGATATTGGCACGTGAATTGTCCGTGCATTTGAGATATGAAACGTGGGCATGAAGTGCTGGGAAAAATATGATGGTTTTATTATTAGCACGTGAACTGTACGCGCAGATGTGATATGAAAAGTGGGCACGAGGTGCCTTAAAAATATGATGATTTAATTATGGGCACAAAGTGCCATGAAAATATGACAGTGGGCTGAGACCCGTATTTTTACGATAATGAAATGAGGTGTCACATCATTACTTTTTATTGAAAGAATTATATTCAAAATATTTATTTGGAAGGATTTTTATTCAAAAAGTATTTATTGAAAGAATTATATTCGAAAGATATTTATTTGAAGAAATTATATTTGAAAGATACCTATTTGAGGAAATTATATTTGAAAGAGATTTATGGAAAGAATTATATGTGAAAGATATTTATTTGAGAAAATTATATTTGAAAGAGAGTTATTTTGAAGAATTATATGTGAAAGATATTTATTTGAAGGACTTGATTTAATTGGGTGTACTTGTATTTATTATTTGTTGAGCGATATTAATGGTGTTCTTGTTGTCCTGCTGTGCATATCACTGGTTGATTTGTGTTTCCCTTATTGTTATTTGTTTCCTATTATTTTTGCATACTATATGTCACAAGTTATTAGACTAGTGAGTGTCTTGACTGTATCTCGTCTCTACTCCTCTGAGGTTAGTATTGATACTTACTGGCTACCGACTGTGGTGTACTCATACTACACTACTGCACATTTTTGTGCAGAGCCAGGTATTGAAGATATCGGAGTCGGACAGAGTTAGAGTGGGATCTCAAGGATTCAAGGTAGAGTTGTTTGGTCGTCGCAGTTCCTTGGAGTCTCATTTTTATTGTACTGTTAATTATTATTCAAACAGTACTGAGTATTCGATCCTTGAGAACATTTTATGTATTTAGTTAGAGTTCGTGACTCAGTATTACCAGTCTTGGGAGGTTGTTTGTAACTATTTCATTGTTAGTTTCTATTTAAAACAAATGGCTCGAAATGTGATTATAATCAGCTTACCTAGTCTTAGAGACTAGGTTCCATCACGATGCCTGAGGTGGGATTTTAGGTCGTGACAGAGCAGCTCACCACTATGCATCAGGATAACGGGGGTGCACGCCTGAATGACTACCAGATGCATCTGCCTCAAATCCTGCACGATTAGTACAGAAGTGTAGAGTGAGTATATAAACAACATGTACCGATAATTATCCAGTCTAACCTCGAAGAAGTAGTGACGAGGGGGTCGACATCGACACTTACTGTGGGCTAACAAATAAAATACAAAAATTCTAAATAGCCATGGAATATATGAATAATAATAATAACACAATAGCAAGCAGTGAATAAATGATTCTTTAACTTATAGTCAATTTAAAGATTTCCAACTAACATATACTAACTCTAACAATTTCGGGCCAATAAATAAATTATAACCTCTCAAGTCATAAATATAATATCAAGTGTAATAGGATTCAAAGCATTATCAGGCACGATTTATATCGAGGTCGTATGGCCATCCAAAATAATATGTACACTGCCGATGGTTGAACCACACAAATCATAGATACATCTATTATACTACCGAGGCGTTCGACCTGCTCTACAAGAAGAGAGAATACTCTATGAACATCTGATTAAAAATCTATCACAAGACTAATACACAAGGAAGCACAATTTCTATTAACCGTCAAGTAACCTGCCAAAACTCAAAGTAATTGAAATTCAGTCTTTACGAATCCTTTATCAAGTCTGAATATAATTGAGGCACTTAAACTACCCGAACATAAGCATGATTTGTAGCTACGCACAGACTCTTTTCACCTCGTGCGTACGTAGCCCCCACAATTAGAAGCAAATAGTAATATAAAATACCTATGGGGTAAATTCTCTCTTACAAGGTTAGACAAGAGACTTACCTCGTCCCAAAGCTCACTTTCCGGCCCACAAATCCACTCTAAAACCTCAACTTGGTGCCGAAAAATCCAAAGCTAGCCAGATATTGTATAAATTAATCAATATACACTCACAAGTTCATAATTTAGCTATTAGAGTAATTACCCAACCTAAATTGGAATATTCTTAAAATTTACCCCCGGGTCCACGTGCCCGGACTCCGTAAACTTTCGGAGACAAATGTTACCCATAACCTAACGAACTCAAATATATAATTTCCACCCAATTCCATAATCATTTTTGTGGTTAAATCCCATTTTTATTAAAGCTTAGGTTTTTCAACAATCTCCTAAAATTTGCACATTTTACATGTTAAATAATACCCATAATCTATGAATTAAACTTACATTAGGTAGGAATTACTTACCTTCAATAGCTAGGTGAAAACCCCTCACCAAGAAAATCCAAAATCGGCCAAGGTAATGCAAAATGAGAGAAAATGGCCTAAGTCCGGTTTTTAAAACAAGTCTCTGCTAAGGCCTGCCTTCATCACGATCGTGGACAAGCCCTTGCCATCGCAAAGGCAAAACTGAAGAACCCCGGAAAAACCCTCTTCGCGATCGCGAGAGGACACTCGCGAACGCAGTGCACTGAGCTGTCTCCTCATCGCGAACGCGTGCCCTCACTCGCGAACGAGTAAGGAAACTGGGTTGCCGAGGCCCAAGCCCTCGACCCTATGCGAACACGACATGTCTCCCGCAAACGCGAAGGCCACTGGCCCCAAGCCTTACCAAACGCGGCCAAGACTTCTTTAACGTGAAGCACAAAACCACCCAGTCCCCAATGTTTTGGCAAAAAATTATTTATGCATTAAGTTTGGCAATGGCTATTTTTTTTACAATGATTAAATTTCTAAAGTTTGCAACGGCTAGTTTTTTGACTTATTTAATAAACTTAAAAGTTAATCGGAAATTAGGAAACTAAGTAAAGAATTATAAAATATTAAAACGAAACACTTGTAATAAAATATTCTAGTAATTATAAATATATAATAGAGTTATAATTTATTTAATATAATTTCAAGCAATTATGTAACTAAGTAAGAGTGTAAGACAATTCATAAAAATAATTCAACGCTTAGAGATTTTTATTTTATTAATAGAACTTTCAAATCACACATAAAAATATAATTCTTTTGAAGAGCACCTAATCTACGCAGCCACCTTCTGGGAAGGGTTCTGTTTGAACTAGGCCTCTTAGTAGCCAATTATAAATTATCATACTAATATTTGTAAGCTCCTATATAATTTCGTTGTAACTTATCTATAATTTCTCTCGGACATTGTTCTGGAATTGGAAATATTTATTGATGTTCCATGAGTTCCATGCCGTCATCGCTCCCAGTGCTAAGTATCTCATTGTATTCTTCTTCTTCCCTAGTGGTTAATTTTTTAAAACCAAGATTTCTACTTTCTGAATTAATCCAATCTCTAAATAATACGAAAATTTCTATGTTGTCCTCTGCTAATGAATGTCTATGATCTTTGATTTGAAATCTTGCTGCACTAAAAGCACTCTCTGATGCTACTGATGATGCTTAAATAGCCAGGATATCTCAGGTCATTATTGAAAGTGTTGGAAAAGCCTTGCCACAGTCCCTCTACCATGCCAAAAGTTGTTCGTTGCCTTCTTCATCTTTAATACTTTTCAATACTTGATTAAGATAAGAATCAAGCTTGTCATCAATAGAGGAATCAAAACATGTTATATCATCCATATCTTCCCATAGAACTTCTACTCTAGACTTAGAAGTAGACGAACCAGTTTCACCACTTGTTATTTCCATAGATTTATATTTATCAAACATTGATCTAGCATAAGAATATATTTTATCTTGGCAGTCTTCGAGAGATGGTTGTTCATTTTCTTGAATTGCTAAATTCTCATAAATTTTACGAACAAGTCCATTTGCACCTCTTAATTTTAAAGATGGGTTAAGTATAGTAGAAATTAAATAAACTTGGGGAATAGAGAAAAAAATACTTTTTAAATATGGCCGTTGGGAACGGCTATTTTTGCAATTGAATCTGTTGCCCAACGGCTATAATTAAAAAAAAGAAGAAGAATGCGGGACGGGACGAGACAAAACGGATGGGATAAACGGGACGAAATGGCCATCACGTCCCATCACGTGTCCCGTTTAACATGGGGCCATCCAGTTACGAATTAAGTGGGCCGGGACGGACGGGACAGCCTTAATGTTGCCCAAGCTTAGTGAAGTCTCTTTAAACAACCGAGCCAATTGAAAGGACGCGAAATACAATTGAAAATCAGTTGTACACGTCTCACATTAGTGTGAGAAGATATATTGGCACCGCCGTATCAAAAAGTTAAAATTGCAATCCTACCCCATCAGGGAAAAGGCAAAACCAAGCGACAAGAAAAAGTTGGGTGAAATTAGGATAAAAAAAGGTCAGATGTTAAAGAATCGTTTTCACATAAAAGCGTCTGTTTGCTTCCCATATTAAACTCCAACCCTAGTGACATTCTTTCAACACCACAAACAGTACTAGCTCAAACCCAAACAGAATGCCTGATAACTTTATTGCCCATGATAATATCATCGATGTACTGATAAAACTTCCTGTGAGATCGCTTTTACGGTTCAAGCTCGTTTGCAAATCTTGGCGTTCGCTAATTGAAGATCGTCAATTCATCAATTTTCACCAAGATCGATGTAAAAGTGATATAAAAAATTATCAAAATCAAAAAATCTTTCTGAGTTGTTATGGAATGGTGACGGAACAAATGTACCACTACTCCTTAGACGCCCCTTCACTTCAACGTGATTCTGTTGTCTCTCTTCTTAAGCCTCCAACAATTCCAGAATCTTCATGGGGTGGTAAAGTATATGTGAATTCTTGCAGTGGGTTATTTGTTCTAGCTCTCTCTCCTTATAATATTGTCCTGTGGAACCCAACCATCAGAGAATCAAGAAAAATCCCAAGTCCAATCTCCATTCATGGTGAGGAGCGGTCCCATACTTTTTATGGTTTAGGGTACGATTCTCCATCTTCCAAAGACGATTACAAAATAGTTAGACTAGGATTAATATATCATCCAGATGGACATGATGTTCAAATATTTTCGACCAAGAGTGACTCGTGGAAATTGATTGGTAAGCTACCCGTAAGCTATGACATTGAGGGAGATATGGTTGTTGCTGATGGAATTGTTTATATGATCATAGATGAGCCACCCGACAATAAATTTATTTTATCTTTGTGTTTGAAAAATGAAAATTTTGAAGAAATATTGTTTCAAGGTCATCGGGACCTATTAATGGAAAAACCAAATTTGTTCACTGTTGAAGGATGCCTTTGTTTGACAAAGTTTTCGTCCCTTATTAATGAGTTGGCCGATTTCGAGGTTTGGCGTATGAAAAAGAATGGAACCATGAGCTATTCATGGAGTAAAGTATTAGCAATTACAGTGCCAGTGCCAGATGATAACTGGCTTTGTACAAGAATCCATGTCCTTCCTGTGAGCTTTATGAAGGATGGAGGCATCTTATTTCGGAGGAGTAAAGCTGAATTACTATTTTACGATCCAAAAACACAAAAGTTTGAAGAAGTTAAAATTGCTGGGCTTGAAGCATCACTTTACTTCTATCGTGCTTTAACATATGTGGAGACTTTAATCTCCCCTAATGCTCTCTAGGAATACATTTGATGAGTTATGTAGTGGCTAACAGGAATATGAGAGATGATTTAGCAAGGAATTGCCTTCCTATAAATTTTTCGTGATTTTGAAATGTTAAATTTTAAAACTTGCTTAAAATTTTAGAAGGATTAGTAAACATTCGATTTGTGTTACATTTATCTTTCGTTTACATATATGTTGGTTCATGAAAATCCCCATCGTTATTGATCTTTCATCTCAAATATACCCTTCCAGTAACAATTGTCCAGCTTTTGACTTTGACGTTTGGTATAGTGGAGCCGTATAGACAAACAAAATATTAAAATTAACCTCTAATATATCAAAACGGTTAAAATAATAATAATAATAATAATAATAATAATAATAATAATAATAATAATAATAATAATAATAATAATAATAATAATAATAATAATGCCCTTAACAATTGAAAAAGTCCAAATATACACGTGTCAATATGATTATACCATACTCAAAAATACTTTTTGATTTGAAATTCTAATAAACCTTATAATTTAATATACAATACCATTTTTTCTCCTTTTGGTCCTCGATTATCGTTATTGCTTTGATCGTTGCTCAATCTAATTACATTATCATATAAAGTTTTTATTGGTTTGCCTTTAAATTTAATATCCTCGCTTATTAATTCCTTTAATAAAACATAAATAAAATAGATTTCTTATTCTTGATAAAGTTGATTATTAATTTATTACTCTTTTACTTAAAATTCATTCATCATTCTATATCTTTTTATTTTTGATTTTATCTATTATGGTTTTAGTTATGTTTTATTATTTGTATGAATTTTCTCATCATAATTCAAAAGATACTTGCTCATCTCAAATTCCAATAAGTTTTATCTAAATGATTTTATAATAAAAAAATTATTTTCTTGTTAGTAATTTTATTTATTCATTACTTGAAAATCATTTAATGTTCAATGTTATTTGATTTGATTTATTTCGATTATAATTATGTGGTATTACATTGTATTTTTTCATCATAATTGAAAAATAACTTTCTCATCTCAAATTTAATTAAGTCTCATCATTCTATAATTTTTACTTTTTCTCAATACGCCACTTGGCTTCATATAAAGCTTGACTACCATCCTTTTAATATAATTTATACAACTTTCAATATATTATCTTCATATTAAGTTTGACTATTACTTGGATTCACTTTTAAGCTTGCTTAATTCTTTAAGTTTCTAAATTTATCAATAATATATTGAGTATTATTTACTTTCTTAGTTTTAATTATTTTTTTAAATTTAGTATTTTATCTATAATCTGTAACTGACATAATTTCATAATTAATTCTAATTTTGATTTGTTACTTCGTCCAAAATATGTTCTTTTATTATTTTGTATAAAATATATTTTATATTTTTAATTTTTTTATATTATATGAAATAAGCAATTAGACTTTTCTAAATTTCTTGCCAAGTAGCCTATTGTGAGGCTGCCACTTGGATTAATGCGGATGCTCTTATAATAATAATAATAATAATATATATATATATATATATATATATATATATATATATATATATATATATATATATTGTCGAATTTCATCATGTGGGATTAGTTGTGCGAATAGATTTGCCCGGTGCCGGTTACCGGAATATGGATTTTGGAGTGCGACAAAAGTGTACCAACACAATATAATGTAGGAATTAATGGCATTACTTCGAGGAAATGGGCCTTCATGGCTTTTTACAATGATAAAATTAAGAAAGTGTATCTTCTTGTCACGACCCAATTTTCCCTCCGTTGGGTATCGTGATGGCACTTAGTCTTAGGGACTAGGTAAGCCTAATATCTTCTGAATAACAACAATAATAAAGTAACATCTAATAATTTTTGAAATGGAATTCTATAAAATTACAATTTTCAAAACCGGTAGTACAAGTCAGAAGCTCTACAGAGCGTCTGCTAGAAAACTTCTAAAAATACGACTCTCTAGAAAAAAGAATAAACAGTGCAAAACGAAAACTTGAAGGTGACTTCGAAACCTGTGAACGCAGCAACAGGTTTACCTTAAGTCTCCACAGCAATGACCCGCATAGCTACTAACGAACAAATACGTGGATCTGCACAAAAATGTGCAGAAGTGTAGAATGAGCACACCACAGCGGTGTCCAGTAAGTATCAAGACTAACCTCGGTGGAGTAGTGACGAAGAACATTCAAGACACCTACTGGTCTAAATAAACTGAGCAAGTATAAGTATATGAACAACATAAATATGATATCTTTATAAATACTATGCAATATTGCTTACAATACAGTAATGGAAATAAGAAGGGAAATAAAAAGTATCAGCGGAATACCATAAAAATGACACAGAAGAGTGAATGGAACACAACCAGAATTCGAAATCACAAATATATCAAGAACAAATAATAAGTCAGCATTCGGGCTGTGCCGGCTCATACTAGAAATGGGTGCAAGACCTTTGTTCTGGCGGTGAGCCCCGACCCGGAAGTTTGTATTAATGATGGAAAGCTAGCCAAGAAGTACTCGGAGATATACAACAACATTAGATACATGTGTTTTGAAAGCTTGTTCCGTCCGGGTGAGTCGATAAACATGAACATGGTAAATGAGTTCTGTGCCAACTAGTAGCCTGAGGCCAGTTTGGATACGGTGTATGAGGTGCAGGTGAGACGCAAGATGATGCCCTTTTCCTCACATGTGATAAATCATATTACGAGGTTCACAAAGCACTCTCATAAGTTATTCTAAAGGTTACTGCATTGACCCCCTATCCTGATATTAGGCGCCAGCTGTGTGGCACTAATTCTTCTGCCACTTGCACGCGGGATGCTAATGAGTTCCACAAAGACATAAAAAAGAGCAATTTCCAGCGTCTTGCCAGGGTCATTCTCCGGTTGATTAATGCAAAGATCATGCCTACCATAACGACAATGATGTCTCCAGGTTGAAGGTGTGTCTCATTTATGCCATCTTGACTCAGATGAAGTTCGATCTTCACAAGATTATGCTTGAGGACATGGCTCAAGTACGACCACTTGGGGCCCATCACCTGTATTTCTCGATCATGATCACTCGACTTCTGTGAACGCATCTTTTGGGGGAGGAGTTCTATTATGATCAGACGATTCTAGCGTTGTGACCTCCTAAGGCGTTTGATGTCACAGCTGTGACAGACCCCATTTTGCTACTGTTCCTGTGGATCAGATATTACTTCGTGTCGAGGAGACAGTGCAACTGATATTTGTTGATATGCGCCTTCGCACTACTCGGGGGGAGACTGACTTGGCAGAGCTGTAGGAGGACCACCCCCCCTCTCCGCAGTCACTCAGCAGTGGTTGGGATTGGCAGATGGAGCATATATGACACCGGATGAGGACGTAAACTCTGTTATCTTTGATGATGAGGAGTATTTGCACACCTTTGAGGGTGTTGATGAAATATAGGAGAAGGGCCTGAGAGAGTTATCTTTTCACTATTGTTTCTAATATTTTGCATTAGGGACAATGCAATTTCTTAAGTGTTGGGTGGGGTGATCCTATTTGGTTGTATTTATTTGTTTTCTATTTGCCAATTAGCTTTGTTTGATTTGTTTCTTGATTTCTTAGACAATATGGCCTGTAATTATAACTCTATATTCTGACCTGTAATAGTTAGTAATCATAATTATTTAGTTTCGACTCTTTCCGACGATGGATTTCGTCGACTGGCTTCTTGAGGGATTTGAAGTCGAACGAGAAAACTACAAAAAAATTTAAAATTCAAAAATATGTCTTATATTTTTTTTTATTTTACTTTCTTAGGTAGTGAAGTAATTATCCCTTGGTTTTTTTTGTGCCGCAATTCTTTTCTAAGGGTTTGACTTGAATCGGGTGTAGTTAATTTTTGTTTAGGAATATAGAATCTTGAGTCATAGAGCTAATTTGAAGTAATTTTCCTTGACTGCATATGCCTTGAGAGTGGTGAGTGCCTAGGCTCAATTCTAGATTCATAGATAAGTTCCTTAAATTGGTTGATTGTGACTTTACTTAACTCCCTTGACTATTGAGTCGTGATAGATCTGATTCTAAGTGAGTTATGTGTCAATGTGTGAGTAAGGTTTGTGTTGATATTTTGTGCATATCAGTTGATGTCTAGAACTTGCCACGTGTGTTTGGAAAGAGAAATAACAGTCTTGTTCAGTCTAGGAAGTGATATAGGTATTTCATTGTTGAGCCAATTATATGTCTGTGACCCGCCTAATTGTTTTGTATCCTAGTTGGCCCTTTTGAGTCTGTGATCCTACTTTGTTTGGAAACCACACTACAAGCCTGGCCCATTTGTTTGAATTGACTATATGTTTATACCGTTTGCCTCTCTTGAGAAATTGATAAATTTTAAAGCTTGTTAAAAGCTAAGTGGAGGTATGGTTGAGTTTTTGAGTGAAACTATAGAAAAGGGGAAAGGTGCACTGTTTGAAAAAATAGTGAGAGCCATTGGTACGGAATTGATAAAAATAAGAGAAAATTAGAATCTAAAAAAAAATTAAAAAATAATTGTTGTTTGTATATATTATAAAAAAAATTATTCCTTGCTAGTGGTAAATTTTGCGTTGTCTGTGCTTGAAGAAATTGGGAGCTTCATGTTAATATGATGCGAAGGTTGGGGTTGGTTCAACATAAGAGTGTGAGGTTTGAATTTATATTACAGTGCTCAGGGAGGTGTAGCCACTGTTATTCAAATAGTATCACACCCATCCCTCAACCTACATTACGATCAAATTAAAGTCCTACTTGATCTTTGACTGATTAAGCTCAATTAATAGAGTATTATACTACGGGCAAGCCTAAGGCACATCTTCTGTTGCACATGAATTTTGATTCTGAGAGTGAGTGAAGTTTGTCTATCTTGAGTTCCTATCTGTTCTTGAATTTTATTGTGTGTGGAAATACTCTCTATTTTTTGTGTGAGGGAACATGACTTGTGAAGAAAAGGTAATGACGTTGACCTCTGTGTTAGAGTAAGTGAGCAGGTTGTGAATCAAATATGTGGTTCTTTTGAGTCGAGTTTTGAGGCTGGGATGTTATGATATGGTGCCTAGTATGCTTTAAAAATTCTTGGCATGATGGGTTAGGGAAGTTGTTTGATGAAAAGGCCATCCCTATTTGAAGTGTATTTTTGATTTCTCGAGGACGAGCAATGATCCAAGTGTGGAGTGTTGATGGTAAGCTAGAAATCCGTATTTTAGCCGTAGTATTGCACTCTAATTACTATATTTTACGTGTGTTTGAGCTTAAATGATAGTGAATTACACTTATTACGTATTTTATGCCTTGCAGGAAGTGATTCCGAGTTAAAAGGTAAATTTGGAACTAAATCGAACAAGTTGGAACTTTGAAGTCTGAGTAGAAGCCCAATAAATTAAGCCGGGATCACTTTCGGGGGTCGAGAACCAAGTACGGATGTCAAAAAGTGGACAAAAAGAATTACTCTTCAAAAATAACATTGTCGCGCCGCATGGGGCGCGTCATGGCGCGACGCGACTGTGTAAAAGTTGTTGCATGACAAAAAAATCTGCTCTTTGAAGATCCTCACAAGCACGTAATTTTGTTAGAGTTATTTACTGTTTCGACTAGGAAAGGGTAGTTTCATCCGGGCCCGTTCCTATAGGGTATAAATATACCAAAATACGTTTTTGAAGGGACTTTTGACCTACGAAAGATTGGAGAAGAAACTAAGGCAAAAAGACACAAGAATTCATCAAGATTTCAACCAACGATCGGTGCAATACGAGAGTTTGTATTGAATCATTAGCATTGATATTTTCTTTGTAGTTAAACCGTATTGAGATGACCTTTTCTATAGCTGTGGAGTAATTTCCATTAGGGTGTTGACAAATACGGTATTTTGATAACTTGATTAGGGATTTGATTCTTGGTAATTGTTGGAGTTTTAATTCGTATTGTGGAGTTATTTCTTATTTTTCTTAATCTAATGAGGAGCTTGATATTGAATTTCTTTACATCTTATGCTCTAGTTTAAATTTGTGATTCAAATAGGTAATCGAAAGAGTCTCTTGAATTGTTAATCGAACTAGAAAATAGGAAAATATCCGTGAGAAGTTACCCTTTAGACCATAACTGTCATTCTATTTGTTGCAATTGTTTACCCCACTTCAATTGGATTAATTACTGAAATTGATGTTTAATCGAAAGAGGAGCATTAAGTTCAAGTGTACTCTAATTATATATTGAATTCGTGAGAATCAACAGTATTATAGAGTGAACTAACCCAAGAATTGTATCCCGAGTCAATTATCTTGCACCTATCTAGTGAATTACCCTTATTTCTCTCATTGATATTTCTTTGTTGCTCATCTACTGCATTTTGTGATCAATTATAAATTGCTTAATTCTTAGTATTTAATCGTAGTTGATAATCATCAAATCAAGTATTAATTTTTCTGGATAGTAATCAACTGAAGATTATTCGAACAATGTTTAAATTCAATCCTTGTGTTGACGATAATTAAATTATACTTTCTTTGACTAGCGAGCAATAATTTTGTGTTGTGTTTTGCGCTCATCACGAACCCTCTCCTTTGTTGTTCTTATATTTTATTAATGGTCCTCTTCGAATAACCAATATCTTAATTACCCTTTCAACATCATAAGGTTTAAGGTTATTTGTTGGGACACATTGTTTTTCCAAATTTGATTCCATTACGCTGCGCGAAATACCTGCAATATATAAGAAAAAACTGCAAATATTATCTAGTAGCTGAAAATTAATATTGTTACACTAACATTAGTTGAAATCACACAAACCATTGATCTCTAAAGGTATGCAATTTAAACAAAATACCACGTCAATGTAAAGGACATTGATATCCAAAACTAAAAATTATGATGAAAAATAAAGAAGTACGACACAAAAGCAATTACAATAAAAGTTAAGATGTCATTATTGTTTTTCTCTAATTCATATTCATGACCCTAAAACATTACTCAATTACGAAAAACGGGAACAATAGAGAGAACGAATAATATCTTTGGAGAAAATTGCTTCTTTCTACACCAATACCTTTAGAGAATAATGAATAATATGAATAATCCGGGGTTTCATATATACCCTCAAGATCAAATTTAGAACTGTTACTTACCTCAAACCGTGTAATTCTTTATTCTGCAATGCCTTTGCCTCGCGAATCGGTCTCCAATCGCCTCAAATCTAGCCACAAATAATTTGATTCAGGTCCCACTTTTGCGGTCATTCTGCCGCTTCTGCGCCTGCTTCGCTTCTGCGGACTCGCTTCTGCGCCTGCTTCGCTTCTGCGGACTCGCTTCTGCGAAGAAGCTGTCCGCTTCTGCGGTCTTTCCCAGCTCCCCTTGCCTCCGCTTCTGCGACCTTAGAGTCGTTTCTGCGGACTCGCTTGTACGAGTTTCCGTCCGCTTCTGCGGACCTTAGCACCTGCGATGCCCATCCCGCTTATGCGAAGTCGCACCTGCGAGTCAAATTCCGCAGGTGAGATTGCACCAGAAGGCAGAAACTTTCAGATTTCTTTTAAGTCCGAATTTGATCTGTTAACCATCCGAAATTTATCCGAGGCCCCCAGGACCAAGACCAAATATACCAACAAGTCCTAAAATATCATACAAACTTTTTCAAAGCCTCAAATCACATCAAACAACGGTAAAAATACGAATCACACTCTAATTCAAGCCTAATAAAACTAAGAAATTCAAAAGTCAGCTATGCAACATTGGTGTATGCATAGTTTAGATGGAAAGAAAAACCAGCCTCACGTAATTTACAATTATATCCTTAAATTATACAAATAATTAAGGTTATAAAAGTCGACCAATATTTCAAGGTTATTTTAGTCGTTCAATAATTAACATAAATATATATATATATATATATATATATATATATATATATATATATATATAGAGAGAGAGAGAGAGAGAGAGAGAGAGAGAGAGAGAGAGAGAGATAATTAGATAGATTACTAACATATTTCCCAAGCTTAGTGAAGTCTCTTTAAACTGCCAAGCCAATAGAAAGGACGCGAAATACAATTGAAATTCAGTTGTACACGTCTCACATTCGTGTGAGAAGATATTGGCACCGTCGTATCAAAAAGTTAAAATTGCAATCCTACCCCATCAGGGAAAAGGCAAAAACAAGCGACATGACAAAGTTGGGTGAAATTAGGATAAAAAAGGTCAGATGTAAAGTATCCTTTTCACATAAAAGCGTCTGTTTACTTTACTTATTAAACCCCAACCCTAGTGACATTCTTTCAACACCACAAACAGTACTAGCTCAAACCCAAACAGAATGCCTGATAACTTTATTGCCCATGATAATATCATCGATGTACTGATAAAACTTCCCGTGAGATCGCTTTTACGGTTCAAGCTCGTTTGCAAATGTAATGGTGACGGAACAAATGTACCACTACTCCTTAGACGCCCCTTCACTTCAACGTGATTCTGTTGTCTCTCTTCTTAAGCCTCCAACAATTCCAGAATCTTCATGGGGTGGTAAAGTATATGTGAATTCTTGCAGTGGGTTATTTGTTCTAGCTCTCTCTCCTTACAATATTGTCCTGTGGAACCCGACCATCAGAGAATCAAGAAAAATCCCAAGTCCAATCTCCATTCATGGTGAGGAGCAGTCATATACTTTTTATGGTTTAGGGTACGATTCTCCATCTTCCAAAGACGATTACAAAATAGTTAGACTAGGATTAATATATCATCCAGATGGACATGATGTTCAAATATTTTCGACCAAGAGTGACTCGTGGAAATTGATTGGTAAGCTACCCGTAAGCTATGACATTGAGGGAGATATGGTTGTTGCTGATGGAATTGTTTATATGATCATAGATGAGCCACCCGACAATAAATTTATTTTATCTTTGTGTTTGAAAAATGAAAATTTTGAAGAAATATTGTTTCAAGGTCATCGGGACCTATTAATGGAAAAACCAAATTTGTTCACTGTTGAAGGATGCCTTTGTTTGACAAAGTTTTCGTCCCTTATTAATGAGTTGGCCGATTTCGAGGTTTGGCGTATGAAAAAGAATGGAACCATGAGCTATTCATGGAGTAAAGTATTAGCAATTACAGTGCCAGTGCCAGATGATAACTGGCTTTGTACAAGAATCCATGTCCTTCCTGTGAGCTTTATGAAGGATGGAGGCATCTTATTTCGGAGGAGTAAAGCTGAATTACTATTTTACGATCCAAAAACACAAAAGTTTGAAGAAGTTAAAATTGCTGGGCTTGAAGCATCACTTTACTTCTATCGTGCTTTAACATATGTGGAGACTTTAATCTCCCCTAATGCTCTCTAGGAATACAATTGATGAGTTATGTAGTGGCTAACAGGAATATGAGAGATGATTTAGCAAGGAGTTGTCTTCCTATAAATTTTTCGTGATTTTGAAATGTTAAATTTTACAACTTGCTTAAAATTTTAGAAGGATTAGTAAACATTCGATTTGTGTTACATTTATCTTTCGTTTACATATATGTTGGTTCATGAAAATCCCCATCGTTATTGATCTTTCATCTCAAATATACCCTTCCAGTAACAATTGTCCAGCTTTTGACTTTGACGTTTGGTATAGTGGAGCCGTATAGACAAACAAAATATTAAAATTAACCTCTAATATATCAAAACGGTTAAAATAATAATAATAATAATAATAATAATAATAATAATAATGCCCTTAACAATTGAAAAAGTCCAAATATACACGTGTCAATATGATTATACCATACTCAAAAATAGTTTTTGATTTGAAATTCTAATAAATCTTATAATTTTATATTCTATACCATTTTTTCTCCTTTTGATCCTCGATTATCGATATTGCTTTAATCGTTGCTCAGTATGATTACATTATCATATAAATCTTTTATTGGTTTGTCTTTAAATTTAATATCCTCGCGTATTAATTCCTTTAATATAACATAGATAAAATAGATTTCTTAATCTTGATAAAGATGATTATTAATTTATTACTCTTTTACTTAAAATTCATTCATCATTCTATATCTTTTTATTTTTGACTTTATCTATTATGGTTTTAGTTATGTTTTATTATTTGTATAAATTTTCTCATCATAATTCAAAAGATACTTGCTCATCTCAAATTCAAATAAGTTTTATCTAAATGATTTTATAATAAAAAAAATTATTTCTTGTTAGTAATTTTATTTATTCATTACTTGAAAATCTTTTAATGTTCAATGTTATTTGATTTGATTTATTTCAATTTTAATTATGTGGTATTACATTGTATTTTTTCATCATAATTGAAAAATCACTTTCTCATCACAAATTTAAATTAGTCTCATCATTCTATATTTTTTTACTCTTTCTCAATACGCTACTTGGCTTCATATCAAGCTTAACTACCATCATTTTAATATAATTTATACAACTTTCAATATATTATCTTCATATCGAGTTTGACAATCAACTTGGCTTCACTTTCAAGCTTGCTTAATTCTTTAATTGTCTAAATTTATCAATAATATATTGAGTATTATTTACTTTCTTCCTTTTAATTATTTCTTATATTTAGTATTTTATCTATAATCTATAACTGACATAATTTCATAATTAATTCTAATTTTGATTTGTTACTTCGTCCAAAATATGTTCTTTTATTATTTTGTATAAAATATATTTTATATTTTTAATTTTTTTGTATTATATGAAATAAGCAATTAGACTTTTCTAAATTTCTTGCCAAGTAGCCTATTGTGAGACTGCCACTTGGATTAATGCGGAGACTTTTTTCTTTCCTCTTAATATATATATATATATATATATATATATATATATATATATATATATATATGTCGAATTCCATCATGTGGGATTGGTTATGCGAATAGATTTGCCCCATGCCGGTTACCAGAGTATGGATTTTGGAGTGCGACAAAAGTGTACCAACACAATATAATGTAGGAATTAATGGCATTGCTTCAAGGAAATGGGCCTTCATGGCTTTTTACAATGATGAAATTTAGAAAGTGTATCTTCTAGATCTCTTATACGTAAAAGATAGATCCCTTATGTGTAAAATAAAATCTCTCATGTATAAAAAAAGAGATGAGTCATAAAACTAAAAAAAAAAGGTTTGTAATGACCCACAAAACCATTTGACCTTCGGGGAAATGGGCCTCCATGTAGGGATTTTTATATTGTAGAGCAATTAGTAAGAAAATATTTATATAACCACCATCACTTTTGTTTTATTTCATAAATAGCAAATTTATTTACATATATAGCATAAATTAAATTCCCAAATTTGAAATCTTAAAACTGACCCAAAATTTAAGGAATCATGTGTAAACAATTCTTTTCCTTTAGAATATCCTATAATCAACCCTAGCCACACAAAGCCCCATTTTCTCTTCTCCTCTTTTCTTCTCTCCCGTCACATAACACTGATACCATTCTTTTTCCGTTCTTCTATTTAAATATTTTTTCTAATTATAAAATCTGAAGCAACTAGTTATACTGAAACTACAATATGAGAATTAAATAATAACATAATTATTACGTTTCGTTCATTAAAATAAAAATAAGATATACTAAGAAAATAAAAGAAAGACATGTAAATTTGTGATATTAAATGTGATATGATATTTGTGTGACTATATAATCATGCAACTCATTTTAAATGAAATAATAAGGAAATATAGGAGCGTGTTCGGAAAAGTTTTTGAAGTCCATAGTGGAATTTGGCTTGAAATGACGAAAGGGGAATTTTTGAAAAGTTTGACCGGGGAGTTGACTTTTTGATATCGGGGTCGGAATCCAGTTCTGAAACTTTTCATAGCCTCATTATATTATTTATGACTTGTGTGCAAAATTTGAGATCAATCGGATTTGATTTGATAGGTTTCAGTATCGAATGTAGAAGTTGGAAATTCTTAAGTTCCTTAAGCTTGAATTGGGGTATGATTCGTGATTTTAGCGTTGTTTTATGTGATTTGAGATTTCGACTAAGTTCGTATGATGTTTTAGGACTTGTTGGTGTATTTGGTTGAGGTCCCGAGGGCCTCGAGTGAGTTTCGGATGGTTAACGGATCAAATTTTGGACATAAACAGCTGTTGGAATTTTTCTGATGGAAAACGGGGGCAGAAAACGAGGGTAGAAAATGAGGGCAGAAATCGGGGGCAAAAAAACGAGGGCAGAAATCGGGGGCAAAAAACGAGGGCCGAAAAGGAGGGTAGCGCCTGATCATAAACTTTAAACTATAAAACGGGGGCTTCGTCCCATTTTCCATTTTTGCCAAATTGGAGTTTGGGGAGAGGCGATTTTTGAGATATTTTCAAGAAAAATATCGGGTTAAGTGATTCTAACTTGGATTTGGTTGATATATGAGAATATATCATCGTTTTCATCATTTAATTAGTGTGTTGAGATGAAAATTTGGGGAAAATGAGGAAGAGTTCTTGGACTAGAATTTTTAGGTTTTGAATGGGATTTTGTTATCAGATTTGAGTAAATTTGGTATAGTTAGACTCGTGAGTGAATGAGCTTTTGGGTTTTATGACTTTTGTCTGATTTCGAGACGTGGGCTCGGGGACCGGGTTTGAGCCGATTTTGGGTTATTTGGCTATAATTTCATATTTTCTTGTGGAATTTATTCTTATAGCCTATATTGATTGTACTGTACTTCTTATGGCTAGATTCGAGACATTTGGAGACCAATTCACGAGGCAAGGGAATAGCGGAGTAAGAAATTATGCGTTTTTAGGTAAGTATCACTTCTAAACTTAGTTTCAAGGGTATAAATCCTTGAATTTCGTGTTGTATGAATTGTTTGGAGATGACGCACATTATAGGTAACAGGCGTGTGGGCGTGCATCATGGAAATTGTGACTTAAATTGATTCCATGGAGTTGCATAATTAAATAAATGACATTATCCGCATATCCTCCACGTGTTAGATAATTTGAGCTGAGACTCATATTAAAGATCATGTTTAGGCTACACACCGATATATTTTGGGACCCACATGGGTTGTATTGTGGTTGAATTATTATTTAAATTATAATTTTTGTACTCAGTCATACCTATTACTTGCATATCATATCTCAGTCTCTACTATCATTCATTGATACTTCATATCATCAAGTCGGGTTGATTCTTCATGTTATTGAGAACCCGAGAGATTGAAAATTATGAGTGATAGTTATGTTTATTTATTTATCATGCTTGGGCTGAAGGAGCCCCTCCGGAGTCTGCACACCCCATAGTGATCGTAGATGATTTATATTGAGGGATGGATCTTTCCTGGACATGAATCTTTTCAAGAGCATTTATATTGAGGGATGGATCTTCCCTGGACATGGATCTTGTCCGAAGCATTTATATTTAGGAATAGATCTTCCCTGGGCATGGATCTTGCCCGAAGCATTTTTATTGAGGGATGAATTTTACCTAGACATGGATCTTGTCCGAATCATTGATATTCACTAAGGCGCATCACATACAGTATGTACATTGGCATGTAGATACAGAGATGTCATATTCCTCATATTGTTCATAATTGATCTATTTTTTTTTGTATTGAGAGTAACTGTTGAACTTGGAAGCATGCCTACATTTTTGTAGTGTTATTTCTATACTGGACTGTACTTGCTGAGCTCGTCACTACTTTCAGCCCAAAGGTTAGCCTTGTTACTTATTGAATTGGTTGTCCTCATACTACACTCTGCACCTCGTGTGCAGATACATGTGCTCCTGGATACGGCGGCTACTAGATTTTGAAGTTTGTTCTGTTGGATACTATCAAGGTAGCTGCTTGGCGTCCGCAGACTTTGTCTTCCTTACTTTTTAGTTATTGTATTATTCTATATTTGAGGCAGTGATTTTATCAGTCAGACTTTGTATTCATTTAGATGCTCTTGTACTCAGTGACACCGGGTTTTAGTAGTATTTATATATGTATTTGTGAGATTTCTTTCGATGAATTTAAATATTATGTTTTCAAACTTAAAAGATATGGTAATTTATTGAGACTGTCGGCTTGCCTAATATCATGATAGGCGCCATCACAAAAGGTAAAATTTTGTGTCGTGACAAGTTGGTATCAGAGCCTAGGTTACATAGGTCTCACGAGTCATGAGCAGGTTTAATAGAGTCTTGCGAATCGGTAAAAGGACGTCTGTACTTATCTTCGAGCGGTTGCCGAACCCTTAGGAGAACAATTCACCTTCTTATATTCTGTCGCGCAAATTTGTTGATTCTGAAAACTAAATTTCTGTCGCACCAGTTACTCCAGCTCAGGAGAAGATTCCAGATATAGCTGAGCCAACAAGACCAGCTAAGGCACCAGCTGTGCCCAATGTGATTCCAGACCTTTAGGAGGCTCTGGCCCAAATATCGACAGTTTGCACTGGCCTTGCTCAGGTGGTTTCAGCTCAGGCCGCACCTGCCACTTGTCAGGCCGGGGGAGGTACTCATATCCCTGTTGCCCGTACACCAGATTAGGTAGTGCATGCACTTCAGATACCGTAGGCACTACCAGTCCAGCCAGTTGCAACTGCTCAGGCCCCGGTAGTCCCCGATATGGCAGATGATAAGCAGAGGAAACTTGAAAGATTTGGGAGGCTTCAACCTCCATCATTTAGCGGTGTTGAGTTAGAGGATGCTCAGGGTTTTCTGGATAAGTGCCAGCGGATGCTTCGGACAGCGGGTATTTTAGAGACCAGTAGGGTCTCGTTCACTACTTTTTAGTTTTTTGGGGCTGCCTTCAGATGGTTGGAGGCTTATGAGAGGTGCAAGCCGATTGGTGTAGCACCACCTACATAGCAGGAGTTCTTCGTTCTCTTTTTGGCGAAGTTTGTGGCACAGTCTCGCAGATAGGAGCAGCGTAGATAGTTTGAGCACTTACGTCAGGATGGCATATCTGTGACACAGTACGAGATGAGATTTTATGAGTTGACGTTTGGTATAGTGGAGCCGTATAGACAAACAAAATATTAAAATTAACCTCTAATATATCAAAACGGTTATATAATAATAATAATAATAATAATAATAATAATGCCCCTTAACAATTGAAAAGGTTCAAATATACACGTGTCAGTATGATTATACCATACTCAAAAATACTTTTTGAATTGAAATTCTAATAAATCTTATAATTTTATATTCTATACCATTTTTTCTCTTTTGGTCCTCGATTATTGTTATTGCTTTAATCGTTGCTCAGTATGATTACATTATCATATAAATTTTTTATTGGTTTGCCTTTAAATTTAATATCCTCGCTTATTAATTCCTTCAATATAACATAGATAAATGTTATGCGGTCGCATAGTCGACCACATAATCGCACCTAATCTTACCCTCTCCTGCCTCACTTCTGCGGCCATTATGCGGCCCGCAGAGTAGTCCTCATGCTCCTCTCGGATTCGGAGGAAAGCCTCGTGATGCAACACCGAAGCCTACATACATGAGGAAAGAATGTTAGAACCATCTAAAATTCTAAGTATAAAAGAAACATCAGAGATGCCATCAGAGTTACCCGATTCAGAGCATGCTGGGCCTCATTGAAAAGGCAGGCGGGTCCTACCACATTCATCACTGATTGATCCTATTCGGTCACCAACGACCGAAGGTAACTGGTAACCCCCATGGGGGGAGAGAAAATTAGGGTATCCTCCGGGACGGAAAGCACTACCTTCCGCCTACGATCGGGGTCAAAACTCGGGGCCAGGAATCGGTCCACCAGTTTTAGAACTGATGAAGACCCGGCAGAGCCCGGCCATGATGCTTTCTTTGGTAAAGTTGATTATTAATTTATTACTCTTTTACTTAAAATTCATTCATCATTCTATATCTTTTTATTTTTGACTTTATCTATTATGGTTTTAGTTATGTTTTATTATTTGTATGAATTTTCTCATCATAATTCAAAAGATACTTGCTCATCTCAAATTAAAATAAGTTTTATCTAAATAATTTTATAAAAAAAAAATTATTTTCCTGTTAGTAATTTTATTTATTCGTTACTTGAAAATCTTTTAATGTTCAATGTTATTTGATTTGATTTATTTCGATTATAATTATGTGGTATTACATTGTATTTTTTCATCATAATTGAAAAATCACTTTCTCATCTCAAATTTAAATAAGTCTCATCATTCTATAATTTTTACTTTTTCTCAATACGCCACTTGGCTTCATATAAATCTTGACTACCATCCTTTTAACATAATTTATACAACTTTCAATATATTATCTTCATATTAAGTTTGACGATTACTTGGATTCACTTTCAAGCTTGCTTAATTCTTTAATTTTCTTAATTTATCAATAATATATTGAGTATTATTTACTCTCTTAGTTTTAATTATTTTTTAAAATTTAGTATTTTATCTATAATCTATAACTGACATAATTTCATAGTTAATACTAATTTAGATTTGTTACTTCGTCCAAAATATGTTCTTTTATTATTTTGTATAAAATATATTTTATATTTTTAATTTTTTTATATTATATGAAATAAGCAATTAGACTTTTCTAAATTTCTTGCCAAGTAGCCTATTGTGAGGCTGCCACTTGGATTAATGCGGATGCTCTTATCTTTCCTTTTAATAATATATATATTGTAGAATTTCATCATGTGGGATTAGTTGTGCGAATAGATTTGCCCGGTGCCGGTTACCGGAATATGGATTTTGGAGTGCGACAAAAGTGTACCAACACAATATAATGTAGGAATTAATGGCATTACTTCGAGGAAATCCGCCTTCATGGCTTTTTACAATGATGAAATTAAGAAAGTGTATCTTCTTGTCACAACCCAATTTTTTCTCCGTTGGGTATCGTGATTGCACTTAGTCTTAGGGACTAGGTAAGCCTAATATCTTCTGAATAACAACAATAATAAAGTAACATCTAATAATTTCTGAAATGGAATTCTATAAAATTACAATTCCCAAAACCGGTAGTACAAGTCAGAAACTCTACAAAGTGTCTGCTAGAAAACTTCTAAAAATACGACTGTCCAGAAAAAAGAATAAACAGTGCAAAATAAAAACTTGAAGGTGACTTCGAAGCCTGTGAACGCAGCAACAGGTTTACCTTGAGTCTCCACAGCAACGACCCGCACAACTACTAACGAACAAATACATAGATCTGCACAAAAATATGCAGAAGTGTAGAATAAGCACACCACAGCAGCCCAATAAGTATCAAGACTAACCTCGGTAGAGTAGTGACGAAGAACAATCAAGACACCCACTGGTCTAAATAAACTGAGCAAGTATAAGTATATGAACAACATAAATATGATATCTACATAAATACTATGCAATATGGCTTACAATACAGTAATGTCAATAATAAGGGAAATAAAAAGTATCAGCGGAATACCATAAAAATGACACAGAAGAGTGAATGGAACACAACCTGAATCCGAAATCACAGATACATCAAGAAAAATTAATAACTCAGCATTCGGGCTGTGCCGGCTCATACTAGAAATGGGTGCAAGACCTTTGTTCTGGCGGTGAGCCCCGGCCCGGAAGTTTTTATTGATGATGGCAAGTTATCCAGAAAGTACTCGGAGATATACAACAACATTAGATACCTGTGTTTTGAAAGCTTGTTCCGTCCCGGTGAGTCGATGAACGTGAACATGGTAAATGAGTTCTGTGCCAACTAGTAGCATGAGGCTAGTTTGGATATGGTGTATGAGGTACAGGTGAGAGGCAAGATAATCCCCTTTTCCTCACATGTGATAAATCATATTACGGGGTTCACAAAGCACTCTCATAAGTTATTCTAAAGGTTACTGCATCGACCCCCTATCCTGATATTAGGCGACAACTGTGTGGCACTGATTCTTCTGCCACTTGGACGCAGGATGCTAATGAGTTCCACAAAGACATGAAAAAGAGCAAATTCCAGCGTCCTACCAGGGTCATTCTCCGGTTGATTAATGCAAAGATCATGCCTACCCATAACGACACTGATGTCTCCAGGTTGAAGGTGTGTCTCATTTATGCCATCTTGACTCGGATGAAGTTCGATCTTGGCAAGATTATGCTTGAGCACATGGCTCGAGTACGACCACTTGGGGTCCATCACCTGTATTTATCGAGCATGATCACTTGGCTTCTACGAATGCAACTTGTGGAGGAGGAGTTCTATTATGATCAGACGATTCTAGCGTTGTGACCTCCTAAGGCCTTTGATGTCACAGCTGTGACAGACCCCCTTTTGCTACTGTTCCTGTGGATTAGATATTACTTCGTGTCGAGGAGACAGTGCAACTGCTATTTGTTGATATGCGCCTTCGCACTACTCGGGGGGAGACTGACTTGGCAGAGCTGTAGGAGGACCACCCCCTCTCTCCGCAGTCACTCAGCAGTGGTTGGGATTGGCAGATGGAGCACATATGACACCGGATGAGGACGTAAACTCTGTTTTCTCTGATGATGAGGAGTATTTGCACACCTTTTAGGGTGTTGATGAGGTGTAGGCCAAGTGCCTGAGGGAGTTATCTTATCACTCTTGTTTCTATTGTTTTGCATTAGGTACAATGCAATTTCTTAAGTGTTGGGTGGGGTGCTCCTATTTGGTTGTATTTGTTTATTTTCTATTTGCCAATTAGCTTTGTTTGATTTGTTTCTTGATTTCTTAGACAATATGGCCTGTATTTATAACTCTATATTCTATCGACGACCTGTAATAGTTAGTAATCATAATTATTTAGTTTCGACTCTTTCCGACAATGGATTTCGTCGACTGGCTTCTTGAGGGATTTGAAGTCGAACGAGAAAACTACAAAAAAATTTAAAAATTCAAAAATGTGTCTTTTATTTTTATTTTATTTTACTTTCTTAGGTAGTGAAGTAATTATCCCTTAATTTCTTTTGTGCCGCAATTCTTTTCCAAGGGTTTGACTTGAACCGGGTGTAGATAGTTTTTGTTTAGGAATATAGAATCTTGAGTCATAGAGCTAATTTAAAGCAATTTTCCTTGACTGCATATGCCTTGAGAGTGGTGAGCGCCTAGGCTCAATTCTAGATTCATAGATAAGTGCCTTAAATTGGTTGATTGTGACTTTACTTAACTCCCTTGACTATTGAGTCGTGATAGATCCGATCCTAAGTGAGTTATGTGTCAATGTGTGAGTGAGGTTTGTGTAGATATTTTGTGCATATCAGTTGATGTCTAGAACTTTCCATGTGTGTTTAGAAAGTAAAATAGCAGTCTTGTTCAGTCTAGGAAGTGATATAGGCATTTCATTGTTGAGCCAATTATATGTTTGTGACCCGCCTAATTGTTTTGTATCCTAGTTGGCCCTTTTGAGTCTGTGATCCTATTTTGTTTGGCAACCACACTACAAGCCTGTCCCATTTGTTTGAATTGACTATATGTTTGAACTGTTTGCCTCTCTTGAGAAATTGATATATTTTAAAGCTTGTTAAAGGCTAAGTGGAGGTATGGTTGAGTTTTTGAGTGAAACTATAGAAAAGGGGAAAGGTGCACTGTTTGAAAAAATAGTGAAAGCCATTGGTACGTTATGTGTCAATGACTTGAACCAGGTGTAGTTAGTTTTTGTTTAGGAATATAGAATCTTGAGTCATAGAGCTAATTTGAAGCAATTTTCCTTGACTGCATATGCCTTGAGAGTGGTGAGTGCCTAGGCTCAATTCTAGATTCATAGATAAGTGCCTTAAATTGGTTGATTGTGACTTTACTTAACTTCCTTGACTAGAGAGTCGAGATAGATCCGATCCTAAGTAAGTTATGTGTCAATGTGTGAGTGAGGTTTGTGTTGATATTTTGTGCATATCAGTTGATGTCTTGAACTTGGCCTGTGTGTTTGGAAAGCGAAATAACAGTCTTGTTTAGTCTAGGAAGTGATATAAGCATTTCATTGTTGAGCCAATTATATGCCTGTGACCCGCCTAATTGTTTTGTATCCTAGTTGGCCCTTTTGAGTCTGTGATCCTATTATGTTTGGCAACCACACTACAAGCCTGGCCCATTTGTTTGAATTGACTATATATTTGAACCGTTTGCCTCTCTTGAGAAATTGATATATTTTTAAGTTTGTTAAAAGCTAAGTGGAGGTATGGTTGAGTTTTTGAGTGAAACTATAGAAAAGTGGAAAGGTGCACTGTTTGAAAAAATAGTGAGAGCCATTGGTACGGAATTGATAAAAATAAGAGAAAATTAGAATCTAAAAAAAATTAAAAAATAATTGGTGTTTGTATATATTATAAAAAAAAGTTATTCCTTGCTAGTGGTAAGTTTTGCGTTGTCTGTGCTTGAAGAAATTGGGAGCTTGATGTTAATATGATGCGAAGGTTGGGGTTGGTTCAACATAAGAGTGTGAGGTTTGAATTTATATTACAGTGCTCAGGGAGGTGTAGCCACTGTTATCCAAATAGTATCACACCTATCCCGCAACCTACATTACGATCAAATTAAAGTCCTACTTGATCTTTGACTGATTAAGCTCAATTAGTAGAGTATTACACTACGGGCAAGCCTACAGTACGCCTTATGTTGCACATGAATTTTGATTCTGAGAGTGAGTGAATTCTGTCTATCTTGAGTTCCTATCTGTTCTTGAATTTTATTGTGTGTGGAAATACTCTCTATTTTTGGTGCGAGGGAACATGACTTGTGAAGAAAAGGTAATGACGTTGACCTCTGTGTTAGAGTAAGAGAGTAAGTTGTGAATCAAATATGTGGTGCTTTTGTGTCGGGTTTTGAGGCTGGGATGTTATGATAGGGTGCCTAGTATGCTTTAAAAATTCTTGGCATGATGCGTTAGGGAAGTTGTTTGATGAAAAGGTCATCCCTATTTGAAGTGTATTTTTGATTGCTCGAGGACGAGCAATGATCTAAGTGTGGAGTATTAATGGTAGGCTAGAAACCCGTATTTTAGCTATAGTATTACTCTAATTACTATATTTTACGTGTGTTTGAGCTTAAATGATAGTGAATTACACTTATTACGTATTTTATGCCTTGCAGGAAGTGATTCCGAGTTAAAAAGTTAATTTGGAGCTAAATCGAATAAGTTGGAACTTTGAAGTCTGAGTAGAAGCCCAATAAATTAAGCCGGAATCATTTTCGGAGGTCAAGGACCAAGTACGGATGTCAAAAAGTGGACAAAAAGAATTACTCTTCAAAAATAACACTGTCGCGCGGCATGGGGCATGGCATGGCGCGACGCGACTGTGTAAAAGTTGCTGCATGACAAAAAAGTCTGCTCTTTGAAGATCCTCACAAGCACGTAATTTTGCCAGAGTTATTTCCTGTTTCGGCTAGGAAAGGGTAGTTTCATCCGGGCCTGTTCCTACAGGGTATAAATACACCAAAATACATTTTTGAAGGGACTTTTGACCTACGAAAGATTGGAGAAGCAACTAAGG
Source organism: Nicotiana tabacum (assembly GCF_000715075.1). NCBI lineage: Eukaryota > Viridiplantae > Streptophyta > Magnoliopsida > Solanales > Solanaceae > Nicotiana > Nicotiana tabacum. The sequence continues at coordinate 28,639,006 of NC_134094.1, read as the reverse complement.
CAAAAAGAGACAAGAATTTACCAAGATTTCAACCAACGATCGGTGCAATACGGGAGTTTGTATCGAATCATTAGCATTGATATTTTCTTTGTTGTTAAACCGTATTGAGATGACTTTTTCTATAGCTGTGGAGTAATTTTCATTAGGGTGTTGACAAATACGGTGTTTTGATAAGTTGATTAGCGATTTGATTCTTGGTAATTGTTGGACTTTTAATTCGTATTTTGGAGTTATTTCTTATTTTGCTTAACAGAAAGAGGAGCTTGATATTGAATTTCTTTACATCTTATGCTCTAGTTTAAATTTGTGATTCAAATAGGTAATCGAAAGAGTCTCTTGAATTGTTAATCGAACTAGATAATAGGAAAATATCCGTGAGGAGTTACCCTATAGACCATAATTGTCATTCTATTCGTTGCAATTGTTTACCGCACTTCAATTGGATTAATTACTGAAATTGATATTTAATCGAAAGAGGAGCATTAAGTTCAACTGTAATCTAATTATATATTGAATTCGTGAGAATCAATAATATTATAGAGTGAACTAACCCAAGAATTGGATCCCGAGTGAATTATCTTGCACCTATCTAGTGAATTACCCTTATTTCTCTCATTGATATTTCTTCGTTGCTCATCTGCTACATTTTGTGATCAATTATAAATTATTTAATTCTTAGTAGTTAATCGTAGTTGATAATCATCAAATCAAGTATTAATTTTCCTGGATAGTAATCAACTGAAGATTATTCGAACAATATTTAAATTCAATCCCTGTGTTGACGATAATTAAATTATACTTTCTTTGACTAGCGAGCAATAATTTTGTGTTGTGTTTTGCGCTCATCATGAACCCTCTCGTTTGTTGTTCTTATATTTTATTAATGGTCCTCTTCGAATAACCAATATCTTAATTACCCTTTCAAAATCATAAGGTTTAAGGTTATTTGTTGGGACACATTGTTTTTCCAAATTTGATTCTATTACGCTGCGCGAAATACCTGCAATATATAAGAAAAAACTGCAAATATTATCTAGTAGCTGAAAATTAATATTGTTACACTAACATTAGTTGAAATCACACAAACTATTGATCTCTAAAGGTATACAATTTAAACATAATACCACGTCAATGTAAAGGACTTTGATATCCAAAACTAAAAATTATGACGAAAAATAAAGAAGTACGACACACAAGCAATTACAATAAAAGTTAAGATGCCATTGTTTTCTCTCTAATTCATATTCATGACCTAAAACATTACTCAATTACGAAAAACGGGAATAATAGAGAGAACGAATAATATCTTTGTAGAAAATTGCTTCTTTCTACACCAATACCTTTAGAGAATAATGAATAATGCGGAACAATGCCATCTTTTATAGGAATAACTGTCTTATTCTTTTCCTACATGGATTCGTGCAAAAAGAAGTTCCAAAAATCCAAATCGACCATATATTGTCCAACAAAAAGTAGGATAGCAAGAAGAAGTATGCAGCAAAGAAAAAGAATTTAACCCAAAGTTGGCTATGCAACATTGTTGTATGCGTAGTTTAAATGGATAGAAAAACAAACTTCACATAATTTATATTTATATCCTTAAATTATACAAATAATTATGGTTATAAAAGTCGACCAAGCGCAAGCTCTATAACAAGCCAATCATGGCATAAATCATGGAAATATGTTGTGGCGTGCATCCTGATCCCATAAATATCCTCACAATCAAGCCCTCGACCTCACTCAGCCATCGACCTCTCCAATCTCTCGGGCTCTCGGAAATCATGGTAAGCAGCCCAATCAGCAATGATATGATGCATCAATAATGAACAATAGAGACTGGAATGTAATATGCAAGTAAAACTGTGACTGAATACAAAACAGTAATTTAATAGATAATTCAACATGTACACGACCTCTGTGGGTCCCAACAATGTCAACACATGGTTTAAACATGATTTATAGTTCGATTTCTCTAATACGTGGAAAATATACATATAACAATAATTTATTCAACTACACAGATCCATGGAATTGACCAAGTCACAACTCCTACGGTGCATGCCCACACGCCCGTCATCTAGCATGTGCGTCACCTCAAAATCAATCACATAACATATAATCCGGGGTTTCATATATACCCTCGAGACCAAATTTAGAACTGTTACTCACCTCAAACCGTGTGATTCTTTATTCTGCAATGCCTTTGCCTCGCGAATCGGTCTCCAAACGCCTCAAATCTAGCCACAAATAATTTGATTCAGTCAATACAAATTATAGGAACTAATTCCACATAAAAATACTAATTTTCCAACAAAATCCGAAATTTAACTCAAACATCGTCCGTGGGGTTCACGTATCAAAACCCGACAAAAGTTACAAAATATGAACGCCCATTCAATCACGAGTCCAACCATACCAAATTTACCAAAATCCGACATCCAAATGTCAAATTCTTATTTTGAAATCCCTAGGCTCAAATCCTCAAATTGTACCTCAAAAACATGTAACCTAGTCGAAATACTCAATGATAATCCAATATTATTGACTAACATTGATCACAAGTGACTTAATTACCTCAAGTTTTCCCGTGAATTCCCTCTGAAAAATCGCCCAAAACCGTGCTTGAAATGTCCCAAATGACAAAAAATATCGGAACCCCTCTGTTTTTATAATTTGTCGAGCTCTACACGTCTCACATTCGTGTGAGAAGATATTGGCACCGTCGTATCAAAAAGTTAAAATTGCAGTCGTACACCATCAGGGAAAAGGCAAAAACAGGCGACATGACAAAGTTGGGTGAAATTAGGATAAAAAAGGTAAAGAATCCTTTTCACATAAAAGCATCTGTTTTCTTCACTTATTAAACCCCAACCCTAGTGACATTCTTTCAACACCACAAACAGTACTAGCTCAAACCCAAACAGAATGCCTGATAACTTTATTGCCCATGATAATATCATCGATGTACTGATAAAACTTCCTGTGAGATCGCTTTTACGGTTCAAGCTCGTTTGCAAATCATGGCGTTCACTAATTGAAGATCGTCAATTCATCAATTTTCACCAAGATCGATGCAAAAGTGATATAAAAAATTATCAAAATCAAAAAATCTTTCTGAGTTGTTATGGAATGGTGACGGAACAAATGTACCACTACTCCTTAGACGCCCCTTCACTTCAACGTGATTCTGTTGTCTCTCTTCTTAAGCCTCCAACAATTCCAGAATCTTCATGGGGTGGTAAAGTATATGTGAATTCTTGCAGTGGGTTATTTGTTCTAGCTCTCTCTCCTTACAATATTGTCCTGTGGAACCCGACCATCAGAGAATCAAGAAAAATCCCAAGTCCAATCTCCATTCATGGTGAGGAGCAGTCATATACTTTTTATGGTTTAGGGTACGATTCTCCATCTTCCAAAGACGATTACAAAATAGTTAGACTAGGATTAATATATCATCCAGATGGACATGATGTTCAAATATTTTCGACCAAGAGTGACTCGTGGAAATTGATTGGTAAGCTACCCGTAAGCTATGACATTGAGGGAGATATGGTTGTTGCTGATGGAATTGTTTATATGATCATAGATGAGCCACCCGACAATAAATTTATTTTATCTTTGTGTTTGAAAAATGAAAATTTTGAAGAAATATTGTTTCAAGGTCATCGGGACCTATTAATGGAAAAACCAAATTTGTTCACTGTTGAAGGATGCCTTTGTTTGACAAAGTTTTCGTCCCTTATTAATGAGTTGGCCGATTTCGAGGTTTGGCGTATGAAAAAGAATGGAACCATGAGCTATTCATGGAGTAAAGTATTAGCAATTACAGTGCCAGTGCCAGATGATAACTGGCTTTGTACAAGAATCCATGTCCTTCCTGTGAGCTTTATGAAGGATGGAGGCATCTTATTTCGGAGGAGTAAAGCTGAATTACTATTTTACGATCCAAAAACACAAAAGTTTGAAGAAGTTAAAATTGCTGGGCTTGAAGCATCACTTTACTTCTATCGTGCTTTAACATATGTGGAGACTTTAATCTCCCCTAATGCTCTCTAGGAATACAATTGATGAGTTATGTAGTGGCTAACAGGAATATGAGAGATGATTTAGCAAGGAGTTGTCTTCCTATAAATTTTTCGTGATTTTGAAATGTTAAATTTTACAACTTGCTTAAAATTTTAGAAGGATTAGTAAACATTCGATTTGTGTTACATTTATCTTTCGTTTACATATATGTTGGTTCATGAAAATCCCCATCGTTATTGATCTTTCATCTCAAATATACCCTTCCAGTAACAATTGTCCAGCTTTTGACTTTGACGTTTGGTATAGTGGAGCCGTATAGACAAACAAAATATTAAAATTAACCTCTAATATATCAAAACGGTTAAAATAATAATAATAATAATAATAATAATAATAATAATAATAATAATAATAATAATAATAATAATAATAATAATAATAATAATAATAATGCCCTTAACAATTGAAAAAGTCCAAATATACACGTGTCAATATGATTATACCATACTCAAAAATAGTTTTTGATTTGAAATTCTAATAAATCTTATAATTTTATATTCTATACCATTTTTTCTCCTTTTGGTCCTCGATTATCGTTATTGCTTTAATCGTTGCTCAGTATGATTACATTATCATATAAATGTTTTATTGGTTTGCCTTTAAATTTAATATTCTCGCTTATTAATTCCTTTAATATAACATAGATAAAATAGATTTCTTATTCTTGATAAAGTTGATTATTAATTTATTACTCTTTTACTTAAAATTCATTCATCATTCTATATCTTTTTATTTTTGACTTTATCTATTATGGTTTTAGTTATGTTTTATTATTTGTATAAATTTTCTCATCATAATTCAAAAGATACTTGCTCATCTCAAATTCAAATAAGTTTTATCTAAATGATTTTATAATAAAAAAATTATTTCTTGTTAGTAATTTTATTTATTCATTACTTGAAAATCTTTTAATGTTCAATGTTATTTGATTTGATTTATTTCAATTTTAATTATGTGGTATTACATTGTATTTTTTCATCATAATTGAAAAATCACTTTCTCATCTCAAATTTAAATAAGTCTCATCATTCTATATTTTTTACTCTTTCTCAATACGCTACTTGGCTTCATATCAAGCTTGACTACCATCATTTTAATATAATTTATACAACTTTCAATATATTATCTTCATATCAAGTTTGACTATTACTTGGCTTCACTTTCAAGCTTGCTTAATTTTTTAATTGTCTAAATTTATCAATAATATATTGAGTATTATTTACTTTTTTAGTTTTAATTATTTTTTAAATTTAGTATTTTATCTATAATCTATAACTGACATAATTTCATAATTAATACTAATTTTGATTTGTTACTTCGTCCAAAATATGTTCTTTTATTATTTTGTATAAAATGTATTTTATATTTTTAATTTTTTTGTATTATATGAAATAAGCAATTAGACTTTTCTAAATTTCTTGCCAAGTAGCCTATTGTGAGACTGCCACTTGGATTAATGCGGAGACTTTTTTCTTTCCTCTTATATATATATATATATATATATATATATATATATATATATATATATATATATATATATATATATATATATGTCGAATTCCATCATGTGGGATTGGTTATGCGAATAGATTTGCCCCATGCCGGTTACCAGAGTATGGATTTTGGAGTGCGACAAAAGTGTACCAACACAATATAATGTAGGAATTAATGGCATTGCTTCAAGGAAATGGGCCTTCATGGCTTTTTACAATGATGAAATTTAGAAAGTGTATCTTCTAGATCTCTTATACGTAAAAGATAGATCCCTTATGTGTAAAATAAAATCTCTCATGTATAAAAAAAGAGATGAGTCATAAAACTAAAAAAAAAAGGTTTGTAATGACCCACAAAACCATTTGACCTTCGGGGAAATGGGCCTCCATGTAGGGATTTTTATATTGTAGAGCAATTAGTAAGAAAATATTTATATAACCACCATCACTTTTGTTTTATTTCATAAATAGCAAATTTATTTACATATATAGCATAAATTAAATTCCCAAATTTGAAATCTTAAAACTGACCCAAAATTTAAGGAATCATGTGTAAACAATTCTTTTCCTTTAGAATATCCTATAATCAACCCTAGCCACACAAAGCCCCATTTTCTCTTCTCCTCTTTTCTTCTCTCCCGTCACATAACACTGATACCATTCTTTTTCCGTTCTTCTATTTAAATATTTTTTCTAATTATAAAATCTGAAGCAACTAGTTATACTGAAACTACAATATGAGAATTAAATAATAACATAATTATTACGTTTCGTTCATTAAAATAAAAATAAGATATACTAAGAAAATAAAAGAAAGACATGTAAATTTGTGATATTAAATGTGATATGATATTTGTGTGACTATATAATCATGCAACTCATTTTAAATGAAATAATAAGGAAATATAGGAGCGTGTTCGGAAAAGTTTTTGAAGTCCATAGTGGAATTTGGCTTGAAATGACGAAAGGGGAATTTTTGAAAAGTTTGACCGGGGAGTTGACTTTTTGATATCGGGGTCGGAATCCAGTTCTGAAACTTTTCATAGCCTCATTATATTATTTATGACTTGTGTGCAAAATTTGAGATCAATCGGATTTGATTTGATAGGTTTCAGTATCGAATGTAGAAGTTGGAAATTCTTAAGTTCCTTAAGCTTGAATTGGGATATGATTCGTGGTTTTAGCGTTGTTTTATGTGATTTGAGATTTCGACTAAGTTCGTATGATGTTTTAGGACTTGTTGGTATATTTGGTTGAGGTCCCGAGGGCCTCGAGTGAGTTTCGGATGGTTAACGGATCAAATTTTGGACTTAAACAGCTGTTGGAATTTTTCTGATGGAAAACGGGGGCAGAAAACGAGGGTAGAAACTGAGGGCAGAAATCGGGGGAAAAAAACGAGGGCAGAAAACGAGGGTAGCGCCTGAACATAAACTTTAAGCTATAAAATGGGGGCTTCGTCCCATTTTCCATTTTTGCCAAATTGGAGCTTGGGGAGAGGCGATTTTTGAGATATTTTCAAGAAAAATATCGGGTTAAGTGATTCTAACTTGGATTTGGTTGATATATACGAATATATCATTGTTTTCATCATTTAATTAGTGTGTTGAGATGAAAATTTGGGGAAAATGAGGAAGAGTTCTTGGACTAGAATTTTGAGGTTTTAAATGGGATTTTGTTATCGGATTTTAGTAAATTTGGTATAGTTAGACTCGTAAGTGAATGAGCTTTTGGGTTTTATGACTTTTGTCTGATTTCGAGACGTGGGCCCGAGGACCGAGTTTGAGCCGATTTTGGATTTTTTGGCTTTAATTTCATATTTTCTTGTGGAATTTATTCTTATAGCCTATATTGATTGTACTGTACTTCTTGTGGCTAGATTCGTGACGTTTGGAGACCAATTCACGAGGCAAGGGAATAGCGGAGTAAGAAATTATTTATTTTTAGGTAAGTAACACTTCTAAACTTGGTTTCGAGGGTATAAATCCTTGAATTTCGTGTTGTATGAATTGTTTGGAGATGACGCACATTGTAGGTGACGGGCGTGTGGGCGTGCATCATGGAAATTGTGACTTAAATTGATTCCATGGAGTTGCATAATTAAATAAATGACATTATCCGCATATCCTTCACGTGTTAGATAATTTGAGCTGAGACTCATATTAAAGATCATGTTTAGGCTGCACAGCGATATATTTTGGGACCCACATGGGTTGTATTGTGGTTGAATTATTATTTAAATTACAATTTTTGTACTCAGTCACATATATTACTTGCATATCATATCTCAGTCTCTGCTGTCATTCATTGATACTTCATATCATCAAGTCGGGTTGATTCTTCATGTTATTGAGAACCCGAGAGATTGGAAATTATGAGTGATAGTTATGTTTATTATTTATGCCCGGATCTGGCTATATAGCGCTTGCGTTGAAGGAGCCTCTCCGGCCTCTGCACCCCTTGGGTTGAAGGAGCCCCTCCGGTCTCTGCACCCCCACAGTGAGAGTAGTTGATATATATATGGGGGATGGATCTTCCCTGGCCATGGATCTTGCCATAGATATATATTGAGGGATAGATCTTCCCTGGGCATGGATCTTGCCCGAAGCATTTTTATTGAGGGATGAATTTTACCTAGACATGGATCTTGTCCGAATCATTGATATTCACTAAGGTGCATCACATACAGTATGTACATTGGCATGTAGATAAAGAGATGTCATATTCCTCATATTGTTCATAATTGATCTATTTTATTTGTATTGAGAGTAACTGTTGAACTTGGAAGCATGCCTACATTTTTGTAGTGTTATTTCTATACTGGACTGTACTTGCTGAGCTCGTCACTACTTTCAGCCCAAATGTTAGCCTTGTTACTTATTCAATTGGTTGTCCTCATACTACACTCTGCACCTCATGTGCAGATACAGGTGCTCCTGCATACGGCAGCTACTAGATTTCGAAGTTTGTTCTGTTGGAGACTATCAAGGTAGCTGCTTGGCGTCCGCAGCCTTTGTCTTCCTTACTTTTTAGTTATTGTACTGTTCTATATTTGAGGCAGTGATTTTATCAGTCAGACTTTGTATTCATTTAGATGCTCTTGTACTCAGTGACACCGGATTTTAGTAGTATTTATATATGTATTTGTGAGATTTCTTCCGATGAATTAAAATATTATGTTTTCAAACTTAAAAGATATGGTGGTTTATTGAGATTGTCGGCTTTCCTAATATCATGATAGGCGCCATCACGAAAGGTAAAATTTTGTGTCGTGACAAGTTGGTATCAGAGCCTAGGTTACATAGGTCTCACGAGTCATGAGCAGGTTTAGTAGAGTCTTGCGGATCGGTACAAAGGCGTCTGTACTTATCTTCGAGCGGTTGCCGAACCCTTAGGAAAACAATTCACCTTCTTATATTCTGTCACGCGAATTTGTTGATTCCGGAAACTAAATTTCTGTCGCACCAGTTACTCCAGCTCAGGAGAAGATTCCAGATATAGCTGAGCCAACAAGACCAGCTAAGGCACCAGCTGTGCCCAATGTGATTCCAGACCTTTAGGAGGCTCTGGCCCAAATATCAACAGTTTGCACTGGCCTTGCTCAGGTGGTTTCAGCTCAGGCCGCACCTGCCACTTGTCAGGCCGGGGGAGGTACTCATATCCCTGTTGCCCGTACACCAGATTAGGTAGTGCATGCACTTCAGATACCGTAGGCACTACCAGTCCAGCCAGTTGCAGCTGCTCAGGCCCCGGTAGTCCCTGATATGGCAGATGATGAGCAGAGGAAACTTGAGAGATTTGGGAGGCTTCGACCTCCATCATTTAGCGGTGCTGAGTTAGAGGATGCTCAGGGTTTTTTGGATAAGTGCCAGCTGATGCTTCAAACAACGGGTATTCTAGAGACCAGGAGGGTCTCGTTCACTACTTTTTAGTTTTTTGGGGCTGCCTTCAGATGGTGGGAGGCTTATGAGAGGTGCAAGCCGATCGGTGCAGCACCACCTATATGGCAGGATTTCTTCGTTCTCTTTTTGGAGAAGTTTATGGCACAATCTCACAGATAGGAGCAGCGCAGATAGTTTGAGCAGTTACGTCAGGATGTCATATCTGTGACACAGTACGAGATGCGATTTTATGAGTTGGATCGTCATGCAGTTTGGTTGGTTCCCACTAAGAGGGAGAGGATTAGGAGGTTCATTGATGGCCTCACATATTAGCTGCGGTTACTTATGACTAGGGAGAGGATATCTGTTGCCACTTTTGACAAGGTGGTTGACATTGCTCGGCAAGTAGAGGTTGACCGTAGCCAGGAGCGTGGTGAGAGGGAGGCCAAGAATCCTCGAAGTTCGAGCGATTCTGATGGGGTACCTTCTGGAGGGTAGTCCTACCACAACAGAAGTCGTCCTTACAGACACGCTCAAACGTGTCGTCCAGTTCACCGTGGTGCATCATCCAGCTATGGTTCATACAGTTCTCATCAGGATCACTCATCTCTCAGTGCACTTCCAGCCCAGAGTACGCCCTGTTCTCCTTCAGTTCAGGGATCATCTGTACTAGGTTCTTTTGGTAGTTATTGTAGTTCTGGAGGTCCGCCTCAGAACATACCAGCCTTTTCAGAGAATGGTTGCTTTGAGTGTGGAGACTTGGGCCACATAAAGAGATATTGTCCCCTCCTTACGTGAGGTCCAGTTTAGCAGATGAGTCATGTTATGACTTTTGCACCAGTAGCTCCACCACCTGCCCTGCCAGCTCGGGGTGGGGCTAAGTCAGCTAGGGGTCTCCCAAGAGGTGGAGGCCGATCAGGTGGTGGTCAGGCCCGATTCTATGCTTTTCCTGCAAGACCAGATGTTATTGCTTCAGATGCAGTGATCACATGAATTGTCTCAGTGTGTCTTAGGGATGCTTCTGTATTATTTGACCCTAGTTCCACTTATTGGTATATATCATCGTATTTTACTCATTACCTATATATGCCCCGTGAGTCCTTAGTTTCACTTGTTCGTGTATCTACGCCGGTGGGCGATATTATTATTATGGACCGTGTATATCGGTCGTGTATGGTAACTATTGGGGGAATGGAAACTAGAGTTGATCTCTTATTTCTCAGTATGGTTGATTTTGATGTAATCCTGGGTATGGATTGGTTGTCTCAATGTTATGTTATTCTGGACTGTCAATCAAAAATCATGAAATTTGCGATGCCGGGGTTGCCGAAGGTCGAATGGAGAGGTTCTCTAGATAATGTTCCCAGCAGGGAAATTTCTTATTTGAAGGCCCAACGTATGGTTGGTAAGGGGTGTTTTTCATATTTGGCCTTTGTGAGAGATGTTTGTCACGACCCAAAATTCCCACCTTCGGGACCATGATGGCGCCTAACATTTCACTTGCTAGGCAAGCCAACGTTAGAAAAATCTTAACTATTTTTAAACAAATCAATTTAAGCGGAATTTAATTATTGAAATAAAGTGCGGAAGACCACAACAACCGAATCATCAAAATACATCCCCGAATCTAGTGTCACATGTGCATGAGCTAGTAGGATAATACAAATAAAGGTCTGAATAAAATTCAATCTGTTTGAAAGATAATACACAATAAGATAAGATAGAAGGGGACTTTAGAACTGTGGACGTTGTGCAGTTATACCTCAAGTCTCCTCTGGGTAGCTAAATCCGAGCAAGTCTATGGTACGCCGCTGGGACCAACTCCAAAATCTGCACAAGAAGTGCAGAGTGTAGTATGAGTACAACCGACCCCATATACTCCGTAAGTGTCGATCCTAACCTCAACGAAGTAGTGACGAGGCTATGGCAAGACACGTACGTAAATAACCTGTACAAGTATATACAAATACGAAGCAACAATAACACAATAAATAACAAATAATAAATTTGGGAAGGAACATGTGAAGGGGAATGATATGGAAATTTCAGCAGTAGAAGTGCCACGTAGTAGCCAATTAATTCGTCAACAATAAAATGAGCAACTGATAATATGAAAATCATCGGGTCCAACCCCCATTTTGTTAGAATAGCCAAAAAATAAATAAATAAATAATAATAATAATAATAATAATAATAATAATAATAAAATATATGTCAAAATTTTAATTCAGTCATTAACTCTCTTTTGACACGACATCACCCTTCGTGCTTTTACACTCTCTGAAAATGGCACGACATCATCCTTTGTGCTTTTACACTCAAAAATTGTAATGACCCAACCGGTCATTTTAAATTTTAGAAACCCGTTCCCTAAAATAATATTTCCTTTACATGCTTTTATTAATTTATGACTCGTGGGGATGGTTGGTTCGGGATTTGGAAGTGTGTGGGTTGAAATCAGAACACTTGGCTCCTTAAGTTAGCTTTAAATGGACAAGTTTGACTTCGGTCAACATGTTGAGAAAACGACCCCGAAATCAGGATTTGACGGTTCCAATAGGTTCGTATGATAATTTTGGACTTGGGCGTATGTCCGAATCGGATTTTTACTTGATGCTTAATAGTAAAAATCAACTATTTGAAGGTTTAAAATTATTTAAATTTGGTTTAGGGTAGGTTTTTGAGTAATTGAAGTCCGTTTGGAATTCCGAGTTTGGTAATAGTTCTGTATAGTGATTTAAGACTTGCACGCAAAATTTCGTGTCATTCCGAGTAGTTTATGTATATTTTGGCGCATTGGAAGTAAATTGAAGAACTTGAAATTCTTAAGTTTGAATCAATTTGTTTTAGGGTATGATTCTTAGATTTGATGTTATTTTACGCATTCCGAGAGTTCGAGCGAGTTTTTTTTATGATTTCAAACCTGTTGGTATATTTGGGCGGGGTCCGGGGCCCCCGAGTGTTAACCGGACGAGGCTCAAATCAATTTTGGAATTTTGAAGAAGAGCTGAAGCCTTCTGCTTCTGGTACGTTCGCACCTGCGCTTGGACAGCCGCAGGTGCGACTCTCGCAGATGCGAGGTTTATGCGCAAAAGAGAAAAAGGGAAGGGGAGGTCTGCCATCATGGGTGCAGAATCTCGGGCGCACCTGCGAACGCGCAGGTGCGAGCATTTTTCGCAGATGCGAGCATTTTTCGCAGATGCGAGGCTTGGCAGGCGAGGGAAAACTCGCACCTGCGAGGCTTTTCCGTAGGTGCTGTACCTCTTTCGCATATGCGAAAATCACTGTTGGGCAGAATGGTTAAATGTCGGGGCTCAGACATTTTGAGCCCGTTTTGTTTCTCCATTTTTAAACAAATCAATTTAAGCAGAAGTTAATTATTGAAATAAAGTGCGGAAGACCACAACAACCGAATCATCAAAATACATCCCCGAATCTAGTGTAACAAGTGCATGAGCTACTAGGATAATACAAATAAAGGTATGAATAAAATTCAAGCTGTTTGAAAGATAATACATAATAAGATAAGATAGAAGGGGACTTTAGAACTGCGGACGTTGTGCAGTTATACCTCAAGTCTTCTCTGGGTAGCTAAATCCGAGCAAGTCTATGGTACGCCGCTGGGACCAACTCCAAAATCTGCACAAGAAGTGCAGAGTGTAGTATGAGTACAACCGACCCCATATACTCCGTAAGTGTCGATCCTAACCTCAACGAAGTAGTGACGAGGCTATGGCAAGACACGTACGTAAATAACCTGTACAAGTATATACAAATACGAAGCAACAATAACACAATAAATAACAAATAATAAATTTGGGAAGGAACATGTGAAGGGGAATGATATGGAAATTTCAGCAGTAGAAGTGCCACGTAGTAGCCAATTAATTCGTCAACAATAAAATGAGCAACTGATAATATGAAAATGGCACGGCACCACCCTCCGTGCTTTTAATCTCATTCCTCGCATAATTTGATAAATAATAATAATAATAATAATAATAATAATAATAATAATAATAATAATTGGAACAACATCACCCTTCATACTTTAACTCTCTTTTGACACGACATCACCCTTCGTGCTTTTACACTCTCTGAAAATGGCACGACATCATCCTTTGTGCTTTTACACTCAAAAATTGTAATGACCCAACCGGTCATTTTAAATTTTAGAAACCCGTTCCCTAAAATAAAACTCCCCGTACATGCTTTTATTAATTTATGACTCGTGGGGATGGTTGGTTCGGGATTTGGAAGTGTGTGGGTTGAAATCGGAACACTTGGTTCCTTAAGTTAGCTTTAAATGGCCAAGTTTGACTTCGGTCAACATGTTGAGGAAACGACCCCGGAATCAGGATTTGACGGTTCCAATAGGTTCGTATGATGATTTTGGACAACCCGGGAGAGTTTTGATGCTTAATAGTAAAAATCAACTATTTGAAGGTTTAAAATTATTTAAATTTGGTTTGGGGTAGGTTTTTGAGTAATTGAAGTTCGTTTGGAATTCCGTGTTTGGGAATAGTTCTGTATAGTGATTTAAGACTTGCACGCAAAAATTTGTGTCATTCCGAGTAGTTTAAGTATATTTCGGCGCATTGGAAGTAAATTGAAGAACTTGAAATTCTTAAGGTTGAATCAATTTGGTTTAGGGTATGATTCTTAGATTTGATGTTGTTTTACGCATTCCGAGAGTTCGAGCAAGTTCGTTTTATGATTTCAAACCTGTTGGTATGTTTGGGCGGGGTCCGGGGGTCCCGAGTGTTAACCGGACGAGGCTCAAATCAATTTTGGAATTTTGAAGAAGAGCTGAAGCCTTCTGCTTCTGGTACGTTCGAACCTGCGCTTGGACAGCCGCAGGTGCGACTCTCGCAGATGCGAGGTTTATGCGCAGAAGAGAAAAAGGGAAGGGGAGGTCTGCCATCACAGGTGCGGAATCTCGGGCGCACCTGCGAACGCGCAGGTGCGAGCATTTTTCGCAGATGCGAGGCTTGGCAGGCGAGGGAAAATTCGCAACTGCGAGGCTTTTCCGCAGGTGCGGTATCTCTTTCGCATGTGCAAAAATCACTGTTGGGCAGAATGGTTAAAAATCGGGGCTAAGACATTTTGAGCCCATTTTGTTTCTCCATTTCCGAGCGATTTCAAGAGCTTTTGAGAAGGGGGTCTCAACTAGCAATTGAAAGGTAAGTTAATTCCACACCCCTTGAGTTAAATACATATATTATAACTAGTAAATCTTAGAAATCAAAGATTTAGATGAAAAACCTAGATTTTTATAAAAATGAGATTTTAACCACGAAAATTGTCATGGAATTGGGTAGAAATTATATATTTAAGTTCTTGAGATTATGGGTAACGTTTTCATCAGACTATTTCCGGAATCCGGGCACGTGGGCTTGGGGTGAATTTTTAGAATTTTACCATTTTGGATAGGATAATTTATTTAATAGATAAACTTCGAATCATTTAGCATATATTAATTATTTTGTATAACATTTGGATAGTTTCGGATTTTTCGGTGTCGAATCGAGAATTCAACGCGACGTGGTAATCGGAAATTAGATTTTGAGACGAGGTAAGTCTCTTGTCTAATCTTGTGAGGGGAAAATTACCCCATAGGGATTAAATTGAATAATTGTTGCTAATTGCGGGGGCTACGTACGCACGAGGTGATGAGAGTCTGCGCGTAGCTACTATTAATGCGAAAGTCGTGGTAGTTTAGGACTCAAAGCATGAATTACTTGTGTAAATTGTATTCTTTATTTAATTAATATTAATTGATATATATGAATATATTGTGAATTGTTAGATAAAGATATTAAAGGATGGAAATCTCATATGCTTGATTTTCTGTTTAAATTAATTAATTGTTAAAAGAAATTGTTCTTCCTCCTGAATTTATCTTATAATAAATATACTCTCCTTCCGGAGGTACATAAGAAAATGTCCTCCTTTCTTGTGGAGCGGGCCGAACGCCTCTGCAGGATAGATGCATCTATGGATCGTGCCGCACGTCTCTTGGCAGTGTACATGACACTCTGGCTCGGGCCGTACGTCCTCGGTAGAAATCGTGCTTAATAATAAAAATCACACGATACCTTAATAGCTTATTTCAGCTTGCGAAACTAATTGATAAATTTGAGAATCCTCGGAATTTAATGAATTATTATTCTTGTTTGTTAAGAAATTAATTGTTATTCCTGTAAATGAGATTAATTGATAAATTGGAAATTAATTGAATTGAAGGAATTTAATTAATATATTGAGAATTGTTGCATTTGAAGGAATATGATTTTTTCGCTGGTTAAATAAATTAGCGTAAATTCTGTGAATCATGCTGATTTAGATATTCTAGTTGTATTTCAGTTATTATTATTATTGACCCATGGTGAGTATCAAAGTCGGTCATCTCGTCTCTACCACTTCGAGATTAGGCTTGATACTTACTGGGTACACGTTGTTTACGTACTCATACTACACTTGCTGCATTTTTTGTGCAGGACTTGAGGCAAGTACTAGTGGGGGATCTATCGTCTTACACCCACGTTATCCAGGGGCATAGTGGTGAGCTGCCTTTCTGAGCCGTTCTGCAGCTACTAGTGTCTCTCCTTGTATTTTTTATTCTGTCTATTTTTATTTTAGACAGTATTTGAGGTTTTGTATAATTCACTAGATGCTCATACACTTGTGACACCAGGTCTTGGCACACACATTGGTAGAATTTGGTGTTTTATTATTTTTCTTGATTTTAATTTTGTCAATATATGCTTAAATTATTAAGTTGCCTAACTGTAGTGTTGGGTGCCATCACGACCTATAGGTGAAATTGGGTCGTGACAAAAATGACACGGCAACATCCTTCATTCTTTTACACTCTTTCTCACCATGACAATGATAGTATAAATAAAACAAATGGCACGACATCACCCTTCGTGCTTTTACGCTCTTTCTCACCATATTCAACGTAAATCAATAAAAATTCCACGAATAACGATCAATAATCAATAATAAACTTAAACAGGAATATCTTAATTAAATAAACAATTATTCAAATTGAATTAAATTCCTCTAGCATGATTTGACTCAACCACTACGCATAAGTACTTTTCACCTCACATATACGTTGTACCCGCACATTAAATCAAGTAGCAAATAAACAAATAAAATTCTACTCTCTCAAGGTTAACCGCGATACTTACCTCACTTTGCACCCAACTCAAGATTCCAATAAACCTTTGCCTCGCAAATTTGAGTCCGAAATCCTAAAATCTAGTCATTAACAATTCAATATAATCAATACAAATCGTAGGAATTAATTCCATATAAATTTACTAATTTTCCAAATTAAAATCCAAAATTCATCTCAAACATCAATAGTGGGGGCCACGTCTCGAATCTCAGAAAGGTTTATGAAATCTGAACACCCGTTCCGATGCGAGTCCAACCATACAAAAATTATCAAATTCTGATGTCAAATGGACCTTCAAATCTTAAATTTTCATCTTTGAAAGGTTTTCACAAAATTTCCAATTTCTTCCATCTAAATCCGAAATAATTTATGAATATAGACATGGATTTATGAAATATAATCACTTTTGGTCATAGAACACTTACCCAATTCAAATTCGTGAAAAAACCCTTTGGAATCGCCTAAATCCGAGACTCAAAACTAAAAAATGAGTAAAAATGGTTAACTTCCGATTTTATGGGTTCTGTCTAGGCTTTTTCGCATCATCGGACACTTAACCGCATATGAGGTTCCGCTTTTGCGGATATTGGGGTCGCTTCTGCAGACTGGATTGCTTATGCGGATGAGAGTCTGCTTCTACGGACTCGCTTTTGCGAAGAAGCGTCCGCTTCTGCGACAAGGCCTCCCTTCCCCTTTTCCCGCTTTTGCGATGCGTGTGCAGCTTCTACGATGCGTGTGCCGCTTCTGCGATCGCGCTTATGTGGCTCCCCATCCACTTCTGCGAGGTCTGGCTCTCTTCAGCGAGCTCGCATCTGTGGTCTAAAATCCGCAGGTGCAATTACACCAGAAAGCCAAAATTTCATATTTTCCTTAAGTCCAAATTTTGATCCGTTAACCATCCGTAATCCAGCCGAGGCCCCCGGGAACTCAACCAAATACACCACACAAGTCCTATAACATCATATGAACTTAGTCGAAACCTTAAATCACATCAAACAACGCTAAAACCATGAATCATAACCCAATTCAAGCTTAAGGAACTTAAGAATTTTCAGCTTCTACATTAGATACCGAAACCTATCAAATCAAGTCCGATTGACCTCAAATTTTGCACACAAGTCATAGATGACATAACAGACCTATTCCAATTTTCAGAATTGGATTCCGACCCCAATATCAAAAAGTCAAATACGTGGTCAAAAGTTTGGAAATCTTTAGCCTTTAAATTCCTAGTTTCCGTTAAATGGCCATAATTTGAGCTAGGGACCCCCAAATTAAATTTCGGGCATACGTCAAAGTCCGAAATCACAATACGGACCTACCGAAACTATCAAAACATTGATCCGGATCTGGTTGCTCAAATTGTTGACCAAAGTCAACATAATTGAGTTTTTAAGCTCTATTTCACATTTTAATCAATTTTTCATATCAAAACTTTCCGAAAAATTATACGGACTGCGCAGGCAAGTCGAGGAATGGTGAATAGTGATTTTGAGGTCTTAGAACATAGTAATGAATGTTTAAATTAAAGATGATATTTTGGGTCATCACATTCCCCACCTCTAAAACATACGTTCATCCTCGAACGGAATTAGAAAAATACTTGAGCTAGTGAAATGATGTGGATATCTACTCCGCATGTCCGCCTGGGACTCCCAGTTAGATCCTTTTACCAGCTGACTTATCCATTGCACCCGAACTGAAGGATAACTCTTAGACCTCAATTGTCGGACCTGCCGGGCTAGAATAAGTACTGGCTCCTCTTCATAAGTCAAGTCTTTGTCCAATTGGACTGAGCTGAAATATAATACATGGGACGAATCACTATGATATTTCCGGAGCATAGACACATGGAACACCGGATGAACTGCTGATAAACTAGGTGATAGTGCAAGCCTGTAGGCTACTTCACCCACCCTTTCAAGAATTTCAAAGGTTCCAATATACCTAGGGCTCAACTTTTCCTTCTTTCTAAATCTCATTACACCTTTCATAGGAGAAATCCAGAGTAATACTCTTTCTCCAACCATGAATGCAATATCATGAACTTTACGGTCGGCATAACTCTTTTGCCTAGACTGAGTTGTGTGAAGTCGATCTTGAATAATCTTGACCTTATTCAAGGCATCCTGTACCAAATCGGTACCCAACAATCGAGCCTCTTCAGGTTCAAACCAGCCAACTAGCGAACAACATCGCCTCCCGTATAATTCTTCATATGGAGCCATCTGAATGCTCGACTGGTAGCTGTTATTATAGGAAAACTCCGCAAGTGGCATGAACTGATCTCAAGAGCCTCTAAAGTCTATAATACAAGCGCAAAGCATATCTTCCAATATTTGAATGGTGTGCTCTGAATGTCCGTCTGTCTGTGGATGAAATGTTGTACTCAACACAACATGCGTGCCTAACTCACACTATACTGTCACGATCCCAAATTCCCTCTGTAGGATGTCGTGATGGCACCTAGTCTCTAAGACTAGGTAAGCCTATCAATGCAGAATAATAATAAATATCTGAAATAAATAAACTACAATTCAAACAATTTCAACTCCCAAAACCCGATAGAAATAAGTCACAAGCTTCAAAGAATTTATTCTCAATGTCTCTATATGTCAAGGTCTAAATAAAATATATGGAAGCAACATAAAATAATAGAAGGGGACTACGGAGTCTGCGGATGCTAGCAGATATGCCTCGAAGTCTCCGTGCGCAGGTAACTCACTGACGTCTAGGCTGGTAAAATGTACCTGGATCTGCACAAAAAGATGTGCAGAAGCGTAGTATGAGTACACCACAGCGGTACCCAGTAAGTGCCAAGCCTAACCTCGGTAGAGTAGTGACGAGGTCAGGTGAGGCCCTACTGGAATATAATAATGGCATGGTAAAATATTTATCAATGTAGTAAAATAAAATGACATTGAAAATGAATCAAATAGTATGTCACATTTAATGACACCAAATAATTACAAATAATATCTCGTGGAATCAAAACAGAATTTCCTTCAACTTTATGAAAATCAAAACAATTAATTGAAAGCAACAATGGCCATAAATCAATATCAACAAGGGCACTCCCGAGATACCGCCTCGTAGTCCCAAATCATAAATAAATTCACAATATCTCATTTCCTTATATCACCGCGGGAGCCTTCAAAATTTATTTAAAGAAAATATTTTTCCCGAAATAGCATCCCGCGTTTTAGCCACCCTTATCACACCGCATGACTTCTAGTAGTCACCCCTACTAGCCACGCGTATCAAGCTACACTTATCTCATCGCATGCGTTTCAACACCCAGACCTTATACCACCGCATCCGTATCAATATCACAATTTTCACCTCATGTACTCAAATAATTTAACTTGCCAAAATAATTCAACAACAATATTTTTCCACAATAAAGAGCTCACGGCTCATGTCAAAATAAATCATCAATAATATTTTTCCATAATAAAGAGCTCACGGCTCATGTCAAAATAATTCAACAATAATATTTTTCCACAATAAAGAGCTCACGGCTCCCTCATAATGAGTATAAAATATTCAGGAGTAAATAATTTAGGAAAATAAAATTTCAAAATCTTTACTACGTTGCTTCAATATCAAGTTTAAAAATATCAAATACTTCATATTAATAATATTTAATTTAAAGAAAATCAACCTTCAAATAATGCACAGAATAAAAGAAACCAAGTTTCAACTAAACAGGTAAAACAATTAGTAAGAAAAGAACAAACAAATTTGAAGTATATATCTCAGATCAATGATGAAGAATATAACAAGATAAAATAATTTAATAAATGTGCAACAGGGATCTACACAATTTAAAAATATAATCTTTCACAATTTAGTCCGTGTACACACTCGTCACCTCGTGCACACGACTTTCAACATATTTCAATAATCACATCAATACCAATCCTAGGGAAAATTTCCCCCACACAAGGTTAGACAAGTCACTTACCTCGACTTGCTCCAATTTAACCAAGTATTATGCTTTTTTCCTTGATTTTCTGACTCCGATCGACTTGTATCTAGTCATAATTAATTCGATACAGTCAACAAAAATTATAGTAATCAGTTTCAAAAGAAAATATTGCATTTTCATTAATATTCGAAATTAACTTAAAATTTTCCCATGGGTCCCACATCTCGGTATCCGGAAAAACTTATAAAATCTGACAACCCATTCAATTACGACTCCACCCATACCAATTTTACCAAAATCCGATAACAACTCAACCTCCAAATCTTAAATTTTCGTTTTTGGAAGATTTTGCAAAAATCTTGATTTTTCTTCCATAAATTCATGAGTTCATGATGTAAATGAGTATGAAATCATGAAATATAATCAATATAGGATAAGAAACACTTACCCAAATATTTTCCCGTGAAAATCGCCCAAAAATTGCCCAAGAACTGTGCTACAAAATTCCAAAACGAAATAAATGAAATGAGCATTTTTGGTCCTTAAGTTTCTGCCAATCCGTCACTAAAAGTCCATTTTTCGTCACTAAAAGTCCACCAGAAATAGCTCTACCAGTGTTACTTCAATTGTTCATAACTTTATGTACAAATGTCCAAATGACATAACTTTCTAGTTTAACTTTCTGGAAACTAGAATCCACCGACTACAACTTTCATGTTTTGCAATTATTCTGATTCCTTATGCATTGCAAGATATAAGCTCCCAAAGTCAGCAGCATGCATCAGAATTTCTGGCGACATTTCTGGCGAAACTGCTCTACCAGCCTTTATTCAATCTGTCATAACTCTTTGTACAAATGTCCAAATAATGCATAGTTTAACTTTCTGGAACCTATAGTCATACGACTACAACTTTCATGTTTTTCACATTCTCTGATTCCTTATGAATTGCGAGATATAAACTTCCAAAGTTGGTTTCACGCATGGAATTTCTGCAACAGAAATTTCCAGCACTATTCGTCCGAAATCCATTCCGTTTACCTTCCGAAATCCACCAGAGACCCTCGGGACCTTAACCAATCATTTCAACATGTCCCAAAATACCATACGAACTTAGTCGAGCCTTCAAACTACATCAAACAACATCAAAACGACGAATCGCACCTCAAATAAAAAATAAATGAACTTTGAACTTTCAAATTCTATATCTTGTGTCGAAACACATCAAATCAATTCGGAATGACTTCAAATTTTGCACACAAGTCATAAATGACATAACTGAGTTATGAAAATTTTTAGAATCGGAGTTCAACCCCGATATCAAAAAGTCAACCCCTCGGTCAAACTTTCCAAAAATTCAACTTTCGGCATTTCAAGCCTAATTCTACTACAGACTTCCAAATAAAATTCCGATCACGCTCCTAAGTCCAAAATCACCATACGGAGCTGTTGGAATCATCAAAATTCTATTCCGGGGTCGTTTGCACATAATTTGACATCCGGTCACTATTTGAACTTAAACTTTTAATTTTTCATCAAAATTCCATATCTCGGGCTAGGGACCTCGGAATTTGATTTCGGGCATACGCCTAAGTCCCAAATCACGATATAGACCTACAAAAATTTTGAAAACACTGATCCGAGTCTGTTTGGTCAAAATGTTGACCAAAGTCAACTCAGTTGAGTTTTAAAGCTCTAATTCACATTTTAATTCATTTTTCACCTGAAAACTTTCCGAAAATTTTTTTACGGACTACACACGCAAGTCAAGTAATGATAAATAGTGATTTTCGAGGTCTTAAAACACAAAATTAATTATTAAATTTAAAGATGACATTTTGGGTCATCACATTCTCCACCTCTAAAACAAATGTTCGTCCTCGAACGGAGTTAGAAAAAGTACCTGAGCTAGTGAATAAGTGTGGATAATAGCTGCATATATCAAGCTTGGCCTCCCAAGTCGCCTCCTCGACCGTATGACCCCTCCACTGAACCTTTACAGAAGCAATGTTCTTTGACCTCAGCTTTCAAACCTGCCTATCTAAAATAACCACTGGTTCCTCAACATAAGATAGATGGATCGCCGTGATATTTCCGAAGCATAGAAACATGGAATACCCGATGAACCGCAGAAACACTAGGTGGTAGTGCAAGTTTGTAAGCCACCTCTCCAACTCTCTCAAGAATCTCAAAAGGCCCAATATACCTAGGGCTCAACTTGCCCTTCTTCCCGAACCTCATCACACCCTTCATAGGCGAAAACCGGAGCAATACCCGCTCACCAACCATGAATGCAACATCACGAACCTTCCGATCCGCATAACTCTTCTGTATAGATTGGGCTGTACTAAGTCGATCCTGAATCAACTTAACCTTTTCCAAGGCATCCTGAACCAAGTCTGTACCCAAAAGTCTAGCCTCGCCTGGTTCGAACCAACCCGCTGGAGACCGGCACCGCCTACCATACAAGGCCTCATACGGAGCCATCTGGATGCTTGACTGGTAACTGTTGTTGTAAGCAAACTCCGCAAGTGGTAAGAACTGATCCCAAGCACCCCCAAAATCTATCACACACGCACGAAGCATATCCTTCAGTATCTGAATAGTGCGTTCGGACTGCCCATCCATCTGAGGGTGAAATGCTGTACTCAACTCTACCCGGGTACCCAACTCACGCTGTACTGCCCTCCAAAACCGTGAGGTAAACTGTGTACCCCGGTCAGAGATGATAGATACTGGTACACCGTGAAGTCTGACAATCTCGCGAATATATACCTGAGCTAGATGCTCTGAAGAGTAAGTAGTAATCACATGAATGAAATGAGCTGATTTGGTCAGCCTATCCACAATCACCCAACTGCATCGAACTTCCTCCGAGTTCGTGGGAGCCCAACAACGAAATCCATAGTGATTCGCTCCCATTTCCATTCTGGAATTTCCAACTTCTGAAGCAATCCACTAGGTCGTTGATGCTCATATTTCACTTGTTGACAATTTAGACACCGAGCTACATACTCCACTATGTCTTTCTTTATCTTCCTCAACCAATAATATTGCCTCAAGTGCTGCTACATCTTCGCAGCACCCGGATATATGGAGTACCGTGAATTATCAGCCTCCTGGAGAATCAATTCACGAAAACCATCTACATTAGGCACACATAGCCTACCCTGCATCCGTAATATATCTTCATCTCCAATAGTGACTTCCTTGGTATCGCCGTGCTGAACTGTGTCCTTAAGGACAAGCAGATGGGGGTCATCATACTGACGTTCCCTGATACGATCATAAAGTGAAGACTGAAAAACCACGCAAGCCAAAATCCGACTCGGCTCAGAAACATCCAATCTAACAAACTGGTTGGCTAAGGCCTGAACATCCATGGCTAAAGGCCTCTCTGCTACCGGTAAATGTGCTAAGCTACCCAAACTCTCCTCCTTACGACTCAAGGCATCGGCCACCACATTGGCCTTCCCCGGATGATAGAGAATGGTGATATCATAATCCTTAAGAAACTCTAACCATCTCCGCTGCCGCAAATTAAGATCCTTCTATTTAAACAGATGTTGTAGACTCCGGTGATCAGTGTAGATTTCACAATGGACACCGTACAAATAATGCCGCCAAATTTTTAAGGCATGAACAATGGCTGCTAACTCTAGGTTAATTCTTTTCATGCACTTTTAACTGTCTGGACGCGTAAGCAATCACCCTACCGTCTTGCATCAACACTGCACCGAGACCAATACGCGACGCGTCACAATACACAGTATAAGATCCTGTACCTATAGGTAATACCAATACTGGGGCTGTAGTCAAAGCCGTCTTGAGCTTTTGGAAGCTTTACTCACATTCCTCGGTCTATCTGAATGGAGCACCTTTCTGGGTCAATCTGGTCTTAATAGTTGTTCATAATCAATTACCGAATCATCAATTAACTTCATGTTAACGAAAATCTCATTTCAAACTTTCACAATACTGATAACGAGACACGAGGCATGAAGACCTCAAAATTATTTACCCAAATTAACGAGTCACTTTTAACGCCACCTAGGCGGGCACCTACCTCGTAGGTTAAAAATTAATAATTACCACACGAATTTGACAACTATGCACAGAGAATTTCATATAAGAATTTTCAAATAAGCCTAATAGGCATGACTCCCTATTAGTACTATAGTACAAATTTAATTTCACAAGGGAGAACTTAAACACAAGAATTTTCCTCACAAGGATCTCGTCCTTTTATAACTTCCACCGCAGCTCGTAGCCCGGTTTAAACATATCAATTTATATAAAAATGTGAGGATCTCGTCCTCAGTTCTGAATCACAAGTAATATGCACATCATGCCAATTGCAAATTTCTATTTTATCCTTTTAAATAATTTCGGTTACACCAAATCACAACACATAATGAACCCCACACCGGTAGGGCATATAATTCATAATTTGCAATTAATTATTCAGAATTTACATCAAAATTTACCGAAATGAGTAACAAAAAGCCACATTTAGCCTCGCAGCTCTTATTAGTGACCAACACGAAATGATAGGTGTAGTTATCTCCATAAAATCTCCCAACAGGGGTAAACACATAAGTAAATTATAGAATTATGAAGCTCACTCATAAGTGGAGCACAATAGGAAGACTCGTTTCGATATTGAGAACCAAATCAACTTAAGGAAATCATTCCTTTATATTATATCAAAGTCGTACCTGTAACAACATCAACTGATGTAGCGACCTCCGCCATACCATAAAAGAAATACATCAATGGCTGGGTCTTCACCTCTAGGACGCCTTTTACCCGTCTGTCCTCCACCCCTAACTGGTCGTGTAGGTGGTGTAGTAACTGCAATGGGGCACGTAGCATGAGTGATTTAATGAAATAAGTCTCTCCCAAGTTTGGGAAATTTTTCTCCTGATGTTCCAGTATCACCGTATTCATAATAACCCTTTTGCGGGTTA